>NC_051400.1:34957050-34957335 GCF_015228065.2 Penaeus monodon
CAAAGAGAAAATCAGAGGTAGAGAAGGCAAGCTGACTGTCAAGTTCATAAACGGAGGGAGAAAATGCCATACAAAACAAAACGGGGATTTTTGCCTTTGTCCTTGTCTTTATTATTAATTTACATTAATTACATTTCCTTGGCAGTGACCTTAATAGTGTGAACTTTCTTTTTACTAAAAAAAAATGGACTACTTAGGATTATAACGTATACATGTATATTTTTTTAATTACATAAATACATTAAGTAATGTTGGAATAAACAATGTCGCATATCCACGCTTGAT
>NC_051400.1:34957477-34958071 GCF_015228065.2 Penaeus monodon
TATAAAAATTATCAAGAACACACCATGAATTTTAAACTTTACCTCAGGACCTGAAACGTGTTTTGCCACGAGGCAGATGAACAGAAAACCAAGAATAATCACGAGGAGGAGACATTTCTTCATTTTCTCGATGTTGTTTCTCTTCGGATTTGATGTAGCGAAGGTGACACCAAATTGCAATGCTATTTCTCTCTTTTTTTCGTATTGCGCGACTTTACTCGTCCTGTTTCATCTCACGGCACTGCTTCTGTTACTCGGTGTGGGTTTCTGGCACCGCAGCTTGTGGTACTGAGGCACTAAATTCAAATCACAATGCTAAGAGTGCCACATTATTACACGCAGTTGTTTTCAAGACTGTATCTTGATTCTTAACGTTAAAAGGTGCATCTTAGTGCCACTCGTCCTCGAAGTTCGCATGGCACTGATATGATTATTCTGGTTCTTGTTATAGATAGCATACTAACAATGGGCACTTTAGGTCTTTTCATTAACATGCTGCCGACTTGTTCTTTGGGACTTGGATATCAATATTTCAAGAATTTGTTGTCAGTTCATCATTAACAATGTCTGTCTTTTCGGTATTTATTCCCCTTA
>NC_051400.1:34958136-34958489 GCF_015228065.2 Penaeus monodon
TACCGTATCACGAAAGGGAACGGGCAAGCAAAGTTATCAGAGAGTCTTGTCTCTTCTTCCATATCTCACCTGCGATGGCTTTCGTTATTACGAAACACGGAAGAGGAAGAGGAGAGAAAGTAGAGTAAACGGGTGCACGCTACACCGCCTGATAATACACTAGATTTGTATTCCCGGTTTTATCATTTTTATGAGAAATTGAGGCCGGCGTGGGGGGTGGGGAAGGGGAGGGGGGAGTGTTAGGGGATGGGAGTTGGCGGTTCGTCGGTGGGGGGGAGGGGTAAGGGAAAGGGTAAAGGGGTTAGAATAGGGAGGGGGTATGAGCAGAGGGTCGGGCGTGAGTTCGCTGGTAA
>NC_051400.1:34958534-34959377 GCF_015228065.2 Penaeus monodon
AGGTTTCAGGGGGTTCAGAATAGGTTGAGAAGGGGGGCTTAGGGAGGGATGATGGTAAACAGGTGTTATGTAGATTTAGGTGACCCTGAAACGCTGGAGAAAACAATGCTGCGGGAACATCTGTTTTGCGCAGGTGCCTGGCTTGTGGTGGGGATGGGGAAGGGGTAGAGCCATAGGTGGGAATAGGAGAGGAAGGGTAGGGTGATGAGGGGGAGATGAGAATAGAATGGAAGGGAGGGGGATATGAGAAGAGAGGAGAGGGTGAGAGGGAGAGAGGTGGAAGGGATAAGAGAAAGCAGAGAGGGGGAATTTAGAAAAAAGTGGGAAGGAGAAGAGGAGAAGATGAGTGATAAGAGGAGATAAGGAGGGGAAGAGGGAAAGATCTGGTGAGAGAAGGAGAGGGGGGGGGTGAAGGGGGAATATGTAATATATAAATTCTCTTCCAAATGAAATGAAGATAAAAAAGTATTAATATAGCATGACATGGGTAAATAAGCAATGAAAATAAACTCTTTTCATTATAAAATATTAATACCTGCTTCAGTATATCTGTAAAAGAGTATAGGTATTCATTACGTGCTTAATATAATCACCTTAGTACGGCATATAATCTGATTTAAACATACTAACAGTCAAAGTAATAACAAAAAAAAGAAAAAAAATGAATATCAATTACAGATACGAAAACTATTAGATCGCTCTGCCCTTTGTTATAAAACGAAGACAATAGACCCACAGGAGGAGGCATTGAACAGAAGGGACAACTGTTAGGCTCTGGGACAATGAGACCTACAGCATGGAACAGAAACAGATACATAATTACGCATAAGTTATGCGTAACTG
>NC_051400.1:34959736-34960038 GCF_015228065.2 Penaeus monodon
TACTTTAGGCCTACGCATATTTCTAGGTTGTAGTTTCGGATAAACCTAGATCCATTTAATAATTGCTCTCGAAGTCATCTAAATTATATCAAACTTAACTAAAGCTTTTATTTACCCTTCGTTAAACAACAGATGTACATTTCTTGTAGTTTTCTCCAGATTTATATTACGGCTAACTATTATAATCATATATTTGAAGTCGGATAAAATATCAGGCATTTGGATAGTCATAGAACATAGTAAACGACAGAGTAGATTTGAATTTAAACATTGTTAAACAAATAGTGAAATTCGATTGAAGG
>NC_051400.1:34960249-34960971 GCF_015228065.2 Penaeus monodon
ACATATATTTATTTTCTTTCTTTCTTACAAACAAAGTTCATATGTATTTTCAAGCAATAGTGGTCAGTAGACCCTAATGCAATTCTAGCAAGTTATTAGAAACACGAGCCAAAGTTACATTCTATTAAAATGTTGATGATTAATGAGAAGATGCTTGCAAGTTTTCTTAATTCGTAACAAGAAAAAAGTACGATAATGTTACTGGTTTTAGATTTCACACATCTAAATGACGAGACATTATTTGAGAGAATTTAACAGTTTCCTGTATAAAAGTTTTAAATTGAGTATATTGGTCATTTGACTTAATCATTATCAGTGCCATAAAATAGTTACCAATAACTCCATACCTGAATACTATGACTGCTTTCTCTAATTCACAAACTCAAAAAAAGAAGAAAAATAATTATGATACGATTACCCTCATCTTTAGCATCATTATTGTTATTTCTTTGATTTTCCATGAACAGTATTGCTATAGTTCTTGTTATCATTTCGTTCTTCTTGCCATATTCTTGTTATTAATGTCACTATGTGTTTAACAATGAGGATAAGTAATAGAGATCTTGTTATATATATATATCCACTTTTGATTATAACATCTCAAAATTGTTAATTTATTTCTGCTATGACTATCATAAAGAATAATTATAATTTTAGCAACTATTTCTCCAACATCACTATCAACTTCATAAATTAAACTGAAAAAAAAAAAAATTCCCTCT
>NC_051400.1:34961699-34962070 GCF_015228065.2 Penaeus monodon
TCTACCCACATATCAAAATCAGTGTAATTTCCAGAGCAAAGAACACTATCCAAAACTTTCCCAAATCTAATGATATAATACCACTTGATTAAGTTCAAGCATGCGCATGATAACTGGAAAAACGAGTCTCCAAGCATCTCGAGATTTCTTACTTAACAAGCATCCAAACATCTAAGCCACCCTTTTCGGGAATCAGGAACAAAAAAAAATGGCTCAGTCTTTGCAAGCACTCTATACCACAAGCAGCTCCTCGTTATGAAAAGTATACTAACTGTCATACGTACACAGACAATTAGTAACAATGAAAGTTTAACACTATTCTTGTGTTTTTTGGAGCTTAACCCACTGACTGTGCAGTGCCCGGTTGGTTG
>NC_051400.1:34963055-34963286 GCF_015228065.2 Penaeus monodon
CCAGTTCCATTGGTACCATCGTCAAAACAGTGATATTGACGATAATATTGCAATTACAGTTGCTAATTTATCTTGCTAGAATTTATGCGACATTGCACAGGCTAAATTAGCAACAAGCAAGTGCAGCACAACCACTATCATCTCAAGTTACACGAACAAAACTTGTAAACATCTGCATCGTTGAAATTCACAATATATCAGTTTATACTCACACGTATTTATATGCACGCG
>NC_051400.1:34963532-34963714 GCF_015228065.2 Penaeus monodon
GATGTCACAACTCTATAATACTACAGCAAAATATCAGATAATATGAATTAATGAATTTTATTTTTTATTTGCTCTTTTTTCTCTTTGAAGAGAAGTTATGAGTTGACCTCCTTTAATTAACATTGAAATACTATATGTTGAACTTCATAGTCTTACTGAGTATCTCGCACGCAGACTATGAG
>NC_051400.1:34964143-34964225 GCF_015228065.2 Penaeus monodon
TGTGAAGACTAATAGCCATTTTGTATCAAATTCAGGTTTGGGTTTGGTGATAAATCTGAAATATTAAACAAAAGTTAAATGT
>NC_051400.1:34964752-34964871 GCF_015228065.2 Penaeus monodon
TAGACAGCTAGATAGGTGTAGTCTTACTTGGATGTGATCTCGCAAGGGGTGCCCATGGATCACTACCTGTTCGGCATTGAAATCTCCAAGGGATTTTCTCTGTTTCGTTTCTCTTGTGA
>NC_051400.1:34965165-34965259 GCF_015228065.2 Penaeus monodon
TTACGTATACTATTTAAAATTTATCACGAGAAACGAAACAGAGAAAATCCCTTTGGAGATTTCAATGCCGAGACAGGTAGTGATCCATAGCCAC
>NC_051400.1:34966302-34966375 GCF_015228065.2 Penaeus monodon
ACATTCATACATATATAAATTGTGTTTAATATTTCAGTTTTATCACCATCCTGAAGTTGAGACAAAATAATCT
>NC_051400.1:34966654-34966722 GCF_015228065.2 Penaeus monodon
CCATCATTACTCTCTCATCTCCATCATCATCCTCCACTCTACTCAATCTCACTACTCAATCATATCTC
>NC_051400.1:34966948-34967042 GCF_015228065.2 Penaeus monodon
GCACGCATCCATACATAATATATTCATTCACATGTCCATTTGCATCTGCACTCTCAGGGGATTACCAAACGCAGGACCAAGATCGATGAGGTGA
>NC_051400.1:34967094-34967168 GCF_015228065.2 Penaeus monodon
CTGGACGAGACCCGGATGGAACCGAAAATAGAACCGGCAGGAGTCTTGATGCCAACAACCGCCAAGGACTGCAT
>NC_051400.1:34967808-34968963 GCF_015228065.2 Penaeus monodon
TGCTTCACAAACACCCATGATAGGTTTCCTTTCAGATCACTCCTGTACACTCGGGTCTGTTAGATTATCGAAGCCATTACGAATAGAATTATGAATTCAGGCAAGCATCCTACGCATGCAACAAGCGCAGCAACAACCCATTACCTGCATGGGTATTATGAGTATCTTTCACGACCCAATAAAAGGATACACGCACATACGCACCATACCGCCACACAAGTACCACTGACACAATGCCTCGGATCCTGCGACATAATTTTACCACGCAATCATTCTCTGACGTTCACATGATAAACATACATCGCACCATATCCATTATAGTATCAGATGCATGACATCACAACAAGGCACTGACAGTGCCTGACACACGTAATCACATCTACACATCATACACTGAACGATTTATTCATGATCAGACACACACCATCACACACACTATGAACATACACATACACACCACACACACACCACCACACCGCTAGCCCCACCATCCCACACACACACCACATCACACACCACCCCACCACCACCCCCATCGCACAACACTCACACCACCACCCACACACCCCACCATCCACCACACACCACCTATCCCACCATCACCAACACCCCACCCATCACCCACCACCCCACCATCCCCCCATCACCATGACCCCACCATCACCACATCACCTCCCACCATCCCCACCACCCCCACCATCCCACCATCCCCACCACCCCACCACCCCCACCACCCCACCATCCCCACCACCCCACCATCCCCACCACCCCCACCACCCCCACACCCCCACCACCCCCACCACCCCCACCGTCCCCATCCACCCCCACCACCCCACCACCCCACCACCCCACCACCCCCACCACCCCCCCATCCCCAGCACCGCCGCGGAGCCGCAGAGGCCCTCCCGCAGCGCTGGCGCGACTCGTAATCCTGAGTGGCATTCGCGCTTATATCAGGGTCGGGCATTAGAGCAACAGAATCGTCAAGATTAAAGAATTGCAAACTTTATGAGAGCTTTTTTTGTATTAAGGGGGGGTAGGGAGGTGGGGAGAGTTTTTTTTTACTATTTATTTATTTATTTGTTATGTTTACAGTTTTTTTTCTTTTCTTTTCGTTGGTGTTTATTACGTTTTGTTTTGTGGATCTTGTTTTCG
>NC_051400.1:34969035-34969262 GCF_015228065.2 Penaeus monodon
ATTAAGTGAGGGGGAGTTATTATTTTTTTGTTTTCTTTCTTTTTCTAAATTATTTGTTTATCATATTATATGTTTTATCATTATCTCTCTTTTTTCCATATTTTGAGGAGGACTCTTATTCATTTATTTATTTATTTTTACTAGTTATCTCGTATTGTTTTGTCTCTCTCTTTCGTTTTTTTTTTTCGGGAGAGGCAAAGGGGTTTCTTTCTCTGTCTACTTCCTTG
>NC_051400.1:34969439-34969733 GCF_015228065.2 Penaeus monodon
CTTCATATTTACTAATTTATATTTGTAGACCATGAAAAGGTAGAAAGACTTTAGGTATTCAATTAGGAGGAATGGTTTTATCATCAATATCAATGAATGTCTCATAATTTATCTTTAATAAAAAAAAAATGTTTTGAAGGCAGTACTGTAAAAATATTTGTTTTCTTTAAAAAAAAAAAAATTCGTTATTATCATTATGTACAACAGATTGCTTGGTAACAGGAAGAAAAACTATGTTTCTTGAATTATTATTGGCTGTATTTCAATTAACGGAGCAAACTATCAAGGGCGTTT
>NC_051400.1:34971353-34972115 GCF_015228065.2 Penaeus monodon
ACTCCTTCTGAAAGCTTTCGAACATTTTTGGGAAACGAACGAACATCAGCGGGAATTTGAACAGCCCGTGGTAAGTTCGTTTAGGTCCGCATACCCGAGTGGCATGTTCCCGCCCTAGAGTGACGTCATCAAGGGGGGAGGAGACTAGGTTACGGGGGGGGATGGAGGGGAGAGGAGAAGGGAGAAGAGAGATAATGGTGGGGGAGACAAGGTGGAGAAAAGAGGGAGGAGGGGAGAAGAGAGATATTGGTGAGGGAGGCAAGGAGGAGAAAATAGAGGGGAAGGGAAATAGATATTGGTGGAGAAAGGAGGGAGAAGGAGAACAGGGAGATAATGAAGGTGTGGGCTTGGTCGAGGAAAGGGAAGAAGAGGGGAAAGGGACTGAGAGAAGAAGACAGGTTAGGGGAAAGGGGAGGGGAAAGGAGAAAGAGGGGAGAGGAACTGGGGGAGGAGGAGAGGGATTGGGGGAGGAGAACGGAGAAGAGAGGTGGGGGAGGGGGGATTAGGTGGAGAAAGGGGAGAGGAGGGGGAAGAGAGTAAGGAGAGGAGGAGACGAGGTGGCGGGGAGACAGAGGAAGGGAGAAAAGAGATAATTGTGTCGAGGGAAGAGAAGAGGAGAAAGATTGAGGGGAGGAGATTAGAAGATGAGGGAGGGAAGGGGAGAAAAGAGAAACTGGATTTGGAGAGGGGAGAGAGAGAGACTGAGGGAAGGAGACTAGAAGATGAGAGAGAGAAGGAGAGGAGAGAGAAACTGGAAGGGGG
>NC_051400.1:34972195-34973061 GCF_015228065.2 Penaeus monodon
CTAGGTGACTGAGGGAAGAGTTCAGAAAAGAGGCCGAGGGGAGGGACACGACAGGGGAAGAGGGGAGACGAGAGAGATTGGGAGGAAGAGGAGAGGAAGAGATTAGGGGTGTGCCGGTAAAGGGGGGGGGGGAGGGAGGGAGATGGAGGGGAAATGGGTGATGGTAGCTGGGGGTTGGAATGAGGGGAAGGAAGAGATTGGAGGAGGGGAAGAGAGTGGGGGGGGAGGGGAAACGACGGAGGAAAAGACTGGAGGAGGGGGAGGAGACGATGAGGTGGGGGGAGGGGAGATAGGGGGGGGGGATTACCACGAAGGAGATTAAGCAGAGAGACGGGAGAAAGAGGAGGGGAAAAAGAGATGGGTGGGTGAGAAAAAAGACCAGGTTATGAGAGAGAAAAAAAAAAGGAAGAGGGGGAAGTGATTAGGAAAGTAAAAAAAAAAAAAATCATGGGAGATGCGATTGGGGAAGAGGAAATGAAGACGAAGGGGGGGGGGGAGCAGACAGAGGGCGAAGGAAAGGGGAGGCGGAGAGAATTCGGATAGGGGAGGAGACTGAAGGCACAAGCGGAGAACAAATAGGAAAGAGAGAGAACGAAAATATGCGAAAGGGAGGCGGGGGAGGGAAGGGATAAGAGGGGTGGGGAGGGGCGGTAGGAAGGGGGGAAGGGAGAGAGGGGGTAGCGGGGAGGGGACAGGAGAGAGGGGGTAGCAGGGAGGGGCTGGAGAGGGGGTAGTAGGGAGGGGCTGGAGAGGGGGTAGTAGGGAGGGGGCAGGAGAGAGGGAGTAGAGGAAGGAGGTATAGGGAGGGGATAGGGAGAGGAAACGGGAGAGAGGAGGTAAGAGGGGGGCGGTGGAAAGGGGGAAAC
>NC_051400.1:34973118-34973280 GCF_015228065.2 Penaeus monodon
TGGGGGGGGGGGTTATCGAGTGGCCGTCGCGGGGCTAAAATCTTTTTAAAACTTCTCTCGCGGCCGCTTGAGTAACGTCGATCTGGTTGGCGGTGCAAGCAGTCCGGGCTTATCTAATTGCTCTTTCGCTGATTTTTCCTTTCTTCTTCCTATTATTATTAT
>NC_051400.1:34973662-34973855 GCF_015228065.2 Penaeus monodon
TACATATACATCGCCTCTCCCAGTGGCACGTCAGAACCTCCCTTAGCATACCGCACGCACGCACGCAGCCAGCGATGCCTTGCTCCTCACTCTTTGCTTGCCTGCTTGCTTGCATCTCCTGGCGTGGAAGAGATCCATCTGCTTGATAATATCAGCGTCTAATGCATCGTGCAAAGCCTTACTCCGAGCAGCT
>NC_051400.1:34974125-34974225 GCF_015228065.2 Penaeus monodon
CGTTGATGATCATGAAAGGACTAACCACACCATTTTCTTGTGATTTACTTTACTTGGCAACTCTAGGATGGCAGCACCCCCCCCCCCAACACCCCAACTG
>NC_051400.1:34974453-34974527 GCF_015228065.2 Penaeus monodon
ATTCTTTTTTTTTTAATTCCTCTTTTCTGTTTTATCTCGCATCCAAGAATTAGTCAAAGAATTAATGGAATAAC
>NC_051400.1:34974597-34974906 GCF_015228065.2 Penaeus monodon
GTGGGGGGGTATGGGGGAGGTGGATGGGGGGGGTTAAACGGGTTGCTTCATCCATGCTTCTCCTCCTCATCCTTCCTTTTCTCTGTTCTCCATTCTCTGTCCTCTCTTTCGATGCCTCCATTCATGTAGTTTTATTTAATCCTTGCTTCTCCTTTCTCCTATCATCGTGTTTGTCTCATTTACTTCGTTCGTAATTAATTCTCCTCTATTTTTTGCATTATCCTTTCCCCTTTTCTTTAGAATCATTTGCTTTCGTTTCCTTAATGAATTCTCTTGTTAATCGTACTATCTTTCACTCCCATATTTAGT
>NC_051400.1:34974937-34975166 GCF_015228065.2 Penaeus monodon
ATTTCTTTTCCTCATTCACTTCTTTATCAGATAATCTTCCATTCACCTCTTTCTTTAACCAGGCGCTTCTCTCGCACGTGATATACTCCCATATATAATTATATATCATTTCTCCCATTCATCTTTGTAGTAATATTATCTTGTTCACAATAATATCTTCATCCCGATCTTATCTTGAACTTTGAACTCGGTGTTAATGTAGTCTGGTGCCTCTTGCGCTGTGAATCGG
>NC_051400.1:34976033-34976291 GCF_015228065.2 Penaeus monodon
ATAACTAAGGTCTGACAATAAATTTGCAATTTGATTAATTAGCCCCAACAAACTGAAATGCTATACCAGACGATCTAAAACGCGATACTAAAAAACTCACAGAGAAGTAAACAAAGAAGCAAAAAAGGCCACGCAAGCAATGAGCGAGATGAATCACACGCGCAAATAAAACAAATACAGCAAGATCGATGGTCCTTCGGGTACAGACAAATAAACTTCAGCTTCTTTTTCTCCCTTCAGGTTCCTAAGTTCTACGCC
>NC_051400.1:34976796-34976885 GCF_015228065.2 Penaeus monodon
TATGTGAATATAATCTAACTCTAGTCTCCTTCACCAACAGACACACACACGCACAACGCTCACATCTACAGCAGACTTTATTTTCTCTG
>NC_051400.1:34976941-34977219 GCF_015228065.2 Penaeus monodon
TATCGTCCAATATTTTCAGTACTTGTTTTTTTTTTCTTTTTCTTTCTGAAGAGGATATCCGATACCCGATTGAAGAACCAATAAGCAGGTGCATTTTTTAAAAAGTAAATCTCATTTTTTTTATTGGAAAGTCGTAACATAAGACAAATAATGCCTTATGTATATTTATTAAGATTATTCATTTGCATATATCAGTATGTGATGTTTTTATATCAATGTCACACTTTTGTCGCAAAAGAGAGAGATTGGAGAAACATATACGAAACGAAAATATGCCT
>NC_051400.1:34977297-34977559 GCF_015228065.2 Penaeus monodon
TCTCCCCTCTTCCTCTTCACTCTCCCCTCTTCCTCTTCACTCTCCCCTCTTCCTCTCCACTCTCCCCTCTCCCTCTCCACTCTCCCCTCTTCCTCTCCACTCTCCCCTCTCCCTCTCCACTCTCCCCTCTTCCTCTCCACTCTCCTCTCTTCCTCTCCTCTCTCCCCTCTTCCTCCCGACTGTCTCTTTATCAGAGGTGGGCAGCTCATTCGACCGTCCTCTTTGGCGCTACTGGTAATTCACTAGTTTGGGAAAAAAAGAG
>NC_051400.1:34978244-34978507 GCF_015228065.2 Penaeus monodon
CGTTTTAATAACTAAGGTCTGACAATATATTTGCAGTTTGATTAATTAGCTCCAATAAACTGAAATGCTATACCAGACGATCTAACACGCGATACTAAAAACTCACAGAGAAGCAAACAAAGAAGCAAAAAAGCCACGCAAGCAATGAGCGAGATGAATCACACGCGCAAATAAAACAAATACAGCAAGATCGATGGTCCTTCGGGTACAGACAAATAAACTTCAGCTTCTTTTTCTCCCTTCAGGTTCCTAAGTTCTACGCC
>NC_051400.1:34979221-34979357 GCF_015228065.2 Penaeus monodon
AAGGGTAAATCATTTTTTTTTTGGAAAGTCGTAACATAAGACAAATAATGTTTGTTATTTTTTAAGTTTTTCATTTGATTATCGATGTGGTTTTTATATCAATTCACACTTTTGTCGCAAAAGAGAGAGATTGGGG
>NC_051400.1:34979475-34980120 GCF_015228065.2 Penaeus monodon
TCCCCTTTTTTTTCCAACCCCCCTTTCCCCCACTTCCCCCCCCTCCCCTTTTTTCCCACTCTTCCCTTTCCACCCCCCTCTTCCTCTTCCACCCCTCCCCCCTTTTTTCCATTCTCCCCCCTCTTCCCCTTTCCCTCTTTTCCCTTCCCTTCCCCTACTCATTCCCCTCTCCTCCTTCCCCTTTTTCCTCTCACTCCCCCTTTCCTTCTCCCCCCCCCCCCCTCTTCCTCTCCACTCTCCTTTCTTCCTCTCCACTCTCCCCTCTTCCTCTCCCCTCTTCCTCTCCACTCTCCCTTCTTCCTCTCCACTCTCCCCTCTTCCTTCTCTCTTCCTCTCCCACTCTCCCCTCTTCCTCTCCACTCTCCCCTCTTCCTCTCCACTCTCCCCTCTTCCTCTCCACTCTCCCCTCTTCCTCTCCACTCTCCCCTCTCCCTCTCCACTCTCCCCTCTTCCTCTCCACTCTCCACTCTTCCTCTCCTCTCTCCCCTCTTCCTCTCCTCTCTCCCCTCTTCCTCCCGACTGTCTCTTTATCAGAGGTGGGCAGCTCATTCGACCGTCCTCTTTGGCGCTACTGGTAATTCACTTTTAGTAGTTGTGAGAAAAAGAGTTTTTCTATGCAAATTTCCTAATCCTTTATTCTCTAAA
>NC_051400.1:34980195-34980357 GCF_015228065.2 Penaeus monodon
ACTTGGTACTTTTAAGTGATTTTTGTGATTTTTTTGTATCTATCGGCCAGTTCGTCATCCTTTTCTCACGCCCCATTTTCAAATCGAGTTCCCTTCCGCGTCACTCTTTTCTCAAAGGAGGAAGATTTGTTTACCTTATATTCCGTCCTCAGGCCCTGGACC
>NC_051400.1:34980406-34981668 GCF_015228065.2 Penaeus monodon
TTCGGGGAGGGTGGCGGATCCGCTTCTCGCCTACATTGCCCTGGTTTTGTCAATGTGTTGATAGCTATTCTGCAAGGTACTTTGATGGTCATGTATTTACCTAGGTGTTCTGGGTCACCATAACACCCATTCGTATCGTCTCTTTCATCACAATTCGTTCGTCCTTTTTCCCTCTCTTCGTTCCTACACACTCGTTCCTTTTTTCCACTTTTCCATCCGTTCTTTCTATCCTCGTATTCTTGTCTGTCCACATTTCCTCCTTTACCTCCTCTTCTCTTTCTCACCCTCTCATTTTTTTCATTCTTTTCCATTTTCCCCTTCCTCCTATCCTTCTTCATCAACTTCCCCTCTCTCTCCTCTTTCCTTTTCTTCTTCTTCCCTCTTTTCCCCCTTCGTTTCTCTTTTCTCTCCCTTCCTTTCTTTTCCTATACTTACCCTTCTTAACACCCTTCTCTCCTTTGCTTACTCTCTTCCTTACTTCCGCTTCTCCCGTCTGTCCCCCTTACCTCCCTTTCTCCCCTCCCTTCCCTCCTCTCCTTCCCCCTTCCCTCCCCCTCTCCCCACCTTTCCCTCCTCCCTTCCTTCCCACTTCCCCTTCTCCCTTCCCTTCCCCTTCTTCCCTCCCTTCCCCTTCTCTCTTCCCTTCCCCTTCTCCCCCTCCCTTCCCCTTCTCCCCTCCCTTCCCCCTTAATCCGATGCCCCCTCATCTCCCTCAACCAATAATTAAAGAAGACCATGCACTAGTATTTACGTATCGAGAATGCGACCCCGACGATGCGCCGTTTCTCCTTAATAATTCCAGCTTGCAGAAGAGCGAATCATATGGCCGTCGTAGGAGCGGGCGAATTCCTAATTGATAAGCGTCTTGAACGTGTGTGTAATTTAAATTGAGGAAGAGGACGGGCAGGGGATGTGGGGGTGGTAGTGAGGAGGGAGGGGAGAGAGGGGGAGGATCCAGGGAGGAGGGAATTGGGGGAGGGAGGGGGGAGAGGGGGAGGATTCAGGGAGGAGGGAATTGGAGGAGGGAGGGAGGGAGGGGAGAGAGAATTGGGGGAGGGAAGGGAGAGGGAGTGGGGTAGAGTGGGGAAGGAGGGGAGAGGGAGGGGACTCAGGGAGAAGGGATATGGGGGAGGGAGGGGAGAGGAGGTGGAAGGTTGTGGGGAGGAAGGGAGAGATTAAAGGACTCAGGGAGGAGGGATAGGGGGAGGGAGGAGAAGAAGAAGGATGGCCGGGGGGGGGGGGATGCTGTAGCTACTCTCCTC
>NC_051400.1:34981716-34982198 GCF_015228065.2 Penaeus monodon
CTCTCCCTTCACTCTTGCGTTTTACCTTGTCTTTCGTTTCTTACATCTTACCGCTTTTTTATCATCTTCTCCGGTTCTTTACATTCGATATTTTCTCTACCGAAGGACAGACGAGAGAACGTAAGAAAAGAAAGGGGAGAGAAAAGACGAGAGAAAGAGGAGAAAGAACAAAGGAGGGGAGAGGAAAAATGAGAAAAAGAAGATGGAAACGAAAGAAGGCGAAGAACAGCGAGAAGAAGAAGAAGAAGAAGAAAAAGAATGAGATAAGAAAGGACAAGAGAGGGAAGAAAAAGGGGAGAAGCAAGAAAGAAGAAAGAAAAAGAAGGAGAAAAGAGGAGAGAGAAAGAAGAGCAGAGATGGAAGAGAGAAGTCAGGGGGTGGCATGTCATAACTCATGTATGTGCGTGCGACACAACCCAACTTTAATATTGATTTATGAGGCTACTATTAGGGAGTATCTGCAGCCTCCTCCTCGCCCACAT
>NC_051400.1:34982481-34982572 GCF_015228065.2 Penaeus monodon
TCGTTGGGTCGTGGCGGAAAAACCCAAAGGAGATAATAGGGTTTTGAGCTTTCAAGATAAGAAGATTCTCGTGTTCGAAATTACAGCGTAT
>NC_051400.1:34983004-34983081 GCF_015228065.2 Penaeus monodon
CCCTTTTTCCCCCCTCCTCTCTCTCTTTTTTTTTTCTTTCCCCCCCCTTTTTATAATTATATATTATATTAATTAAA
>NC_051400.1:34984475-34984879 GCF_015228065.2 Penaeus monodon
CTCTTTCTCCTTACATCTACCTTCCCTCCCTCATTCTTTTCTCTATCCCCTTCTTCTGATAATGAAATGTCTTTAAAAAAAAATAATAAATATGAGTTATAAATGGAACAATAAATATTACTTTAATTTTGTACTGAAATAAAAATATAAAATCAGGGTGAATATCAGTTAAATTACCATGTTTTTTGAGATTAAAGAAAGTAATATTGTATGTTCATATTGCTTGCTGTCACCTACATGTCAAAATCTATGGGAACGCAAGTCTTGAATTCCTGTGTGCCTCTTTCTCTCTCTCTTTCCTCTTTCTGTCTTTCCTTCCACCTCATATTGTCTATTTACCTGTCTATCGATGTGTTTATATATCTGCCCTCTCCACCACTCTTCTATCTCTTTCTCTCTAAATT
>NC_051400.1:34985069-34985183 GCF_015228065.2 Penaeus monodon
CCTCGTCCAGTCGGCTCTTTCAAGGTTGTCTCAAGGTGTTTGACCGAAGGCGAAGCGGTTATCTTGTGTTCTTTTTACATGACTCTTGTTGAGATAGAATCCTAATTTTCCTCC
>NC_051400.1:34985695-34985761 GCF_015228065.2 Penaeus monodon
TCAACTGGCCTCCTGTTACTTACTGCCTCTTGTACGATGACTCAGCATAATGTCAAGCTGCTTCGG
>NC_051400.1:34986002-34986287 GCF_015228065.2 Penaeus monodon
GATGTTAAAAAAAATAGATGCAGTGGTTAAAAAAAAGCAACGAAAAAAATGGAGAAAAAAATTTCAAATAAAGGACTTTTCCTCCCCCCTCAAAAAAAAAAACATCTGTTCCTATTATTAGATTGCGCACTTCAGTCTAAAAATAATCTTGAGACCAGTGTATGTGAACACAGCCAATACACCCTAGGGCTCAATTTTCTGTCTAATATTTGGTCGTGGAATTTCTATCAAAGACGGTGCTCGGCTGATGATAAGAATGGATAGGTATGCAGATATACAGGCATA
>NC_051400.1:34986443-34986848 GCF_015228065.2 Penaeus monodon
AATAAAATTATAAAATATATATTATTTTTATTTTATAAAATTTAAAATATTTTATAAAATTTTTTATCTCAATTTATATATTTTTTTTATTTATTTTTATATAAAATTTTATTTATATTAATTATTTTTTATTCTAATTTTTTTTTTTTTTAAAAAATCCTTTATTTTTTTATCTTCCTCTCCCTTATCATAATCTTTTCTTTTTTTTTTTGTTGAAAGTAATCAAAATTTTAACCCTCTTTTAAAATCTTCCCCTGAATTTAAAACCCCTCGGGAAACCTTTTCCAATTTTTGGGCCGGGCAATAAAAAAGGGAGAAAAAAAAGGAGAAAGGGTTGGGGGAAAAGGGGAAGGGAAGAGGATAGGGGAAGAGAGAATGGGGAGAGGAGGGAGAAAGAGAGAAGGG
>NC_051400.1:34987268-34987351 GCF_015228065.2 Penaeus monodon
TTTCTTTTAAAAATACGACAGTCCAGCGTGTGAATGCATGTGTTGCCGATGTACGATAAGCGACGAGTCAAGGTCTAGGTGAC
>NC_051400.1:34987454-34987675 GCF_015228065.2 Penaeus monodon
CCTGTATAGGTCACCTGTGTATTGCCCTTCGCCTTGCTTCACTGGCCTCTTGCAGGTGTTCTCTCTTTATCTAATTTTCTTTCTCCTTTTCTTCGACTTATTTACCTTCAATGTTTTACTATTTCCTTTTACTCTTTATTTTTTTTTTTCAGTGCGTTTTCCTTGATGTGATTTCTTTTTTTTTTTATAAGTGATATTATTTATTATCAAATGAATAAGGT
>NC_051400.1:34987713-34987820 GCF_015228065.2 Penaeus monodon
TCCTTTTTTTCGTGTGTGTTCAGTATCTGTCTGTGTTGTGTTGAATGTTGTCATCATTTAACTCTGATCTTACATGCTTGTCTTGTCATACTGTGAGGATGGAAATG
>NC_051400.1:34988383-34988594 GCF_015228065.2 Penaeus monodon
TCTTCCACCTTTTTTTCTCCTTCTCTTTAAACCTCTTTGTCTTCCGCAGTTCGAGTATACAAGATGGAAGTTCCGGGTCACAGTGAAGATGTAGCGTGACCTTTCCTCCCAGACGAAAAGTGGTCCTTATCAAAGGGCTACGTAAGGGTGATTATTGCTTCATTGCGTATGTTCGGGTGCTTATGCATGTGCACACATACGAACGCGCGCG
>NC_051400.1:34988689-34988959 GCF_015228065.2 Penaeus monodon
GGCAATCCATACAAACTGTTAGTCACGAAAAGCTAATAAGATTTAACAGCAAGAAGACAACTAAACCATAATCATAGGACGTAGTGTAGGAAATAGACACCAAAATACATTACCAATATACAAACACTCGCCACAAGTCAGTAACAGGGCACATTAAAAGGAGCAAAATGTAATAATCCGTTATCTTAGGTAACCAGGTGAATTAAACAGTTTTGAGGTATTATGAGTAACGCATAAATAGCAGAACATCTTTTTTGTAATGGCAAATTC
>NC_051400.1:34990804-34991299 GCF_015228065.2 Penaeus monodon
AGCGATAATAGTGGTAATGATAATATAGTATAAACAGTAAGAAAAAAAAAATAAGATGATGAAGAATTAAAGAAGGAGAGAGGAAAAGTAAAGTAAGAAGAGAAGGGAGAAAAGGAGTGAGGGAGGCGAAAGATAAGGAGACGAGAAAAAGGAGGAAGATGAAAATGAAGGAAGAGGAGAAACAAGAGAAGAGGGGAGAAGAGGAGGATGAGGAGTAAGAAGAATAAAAGTAAGAAATTAGTAAAAGGAGAAAACTTAGAAAAGTATAAAAAGTAAATAGGTACATAAATAATAGCAAGTAAGATAAATAACAGAATAAAAATAACAAAATAACAGCAAGTAAGCCAAATAATGACTTTAATCATAATAGATCATAATGATGTAAATGATTATAACCACACTCTAACAATTATAATAAGAGCAATGGCAGTGATTTTAGTAACCAAAAAAAATATATATTATTGAGAAACAGAAGGCAAAAAGGACGTCAACTGT
>NC_051400.1:34991584-34992511 GCF_015228065.2 Penaeus monodon
ATTGCAAAGAAAAAAGAAAGAAAGAAAAATAGTGGAAACAGAATGCTAAGGATAAAAAAACAGAGATCAGAGCAAGAAATAGGATAAAAAAAAGAGAAAAAGAAAACGAAACGTAGAGAGAACGATAGAAGGGGAAAAAGTGTCTTTAGCTCACGGGCCAAAGTTTAGAAATTCAACATAGGGGAAAAAACACTGACCATTTCTCCTTTCATTTTTTCTTTTGCTTTTCTTGTTCGTCTCTCCTCCTTTCATTTTCTCTCTTTTTTCTCTCCCCTCCTCCTTCTCTTCGTTTGCCTATCTCCTCCTCTTCGTCTTTTTCTCTCTTTCTCTTCACATATTTCTCCCTTTCACTTCTGTTTTCTTCCATCTGTTCTTTCCTGTCCTCACCCCTCTTTTTCCTCTTCCTCATCTCCATCTTTCCTTTCCCCCTCTGCCTCCTCTTCTCCGTATCATTCCTCTTGTCTTCTCCCATTTTCCTCTCTCCTCCTTCACTTGCCTCTCCTCCTTTCCTCATTTTCTTCCCTTCCTTTCCTTTCCACCTTCCTTACTTTCCTCCCTCCCTCCTTCACAATTTATCCTCTCTTCTCCCATTTCCTTCCTCTCCTCTTCTCCTCCCTCTTCCTCCTTCCCTTCTCTCCCCCTTTCCCATCCTCCCTTCATTCCCCTACATTACCCCCCTTTACCCTATTGTGAAAAAAGGGAGAGGGGGAAGGGGGGGATATAGACTATCACCCTCTGTCCCCTTTTTTATTCTTTGATAAACAGCACGAAGGTACGCAAGAACTCCTCAGTCGACCTTCATAAGACTTACAACCGGTGTGTAACGTAGCGAGAAGGGTCATTCACCTCTCTTATCGCTACCGGAACGTCGCCCTTACAGACCTTCCTTTAAATCTTACATGAGGGAAGGAGGTTGTAGATGAGCTA
>NC_051400.1:34994192-34994282 GCF_015228065.2 Penaeus monodon
ATTATTGATGGAAATCTTAATCGTCTTCTCCCAGTGGTCGCCACAGTAAATGTATAACATTGATGATGCTAAAGATGATATAGTAATTAG
>NC_051400.1:34994470-34994624 GCF_015228065.2 Penaeus monodon
CGGTAGCCAAAAAAAAGAAAAAAAAAGAAAAACGATAAATACACTATAACGCAAAGAAATATAGCAAATATATTACACAAAGACATAAAAGCATTAAAAAACACAAGAAATAACAATGAAAAATTAATTCCCATCGAATGTGCATGATGCATGA
>NC_051400.1:34994873-34994968 GCF_015228065.2 Penaeus monodon
CTTTCTCTCTCTCTCCCTCAAACACACAACTTTTTTTTCTCTTTCTCTCTTTCTTTCAGGTAACACAAGCAGGAAGGCGAAATAGAGAAAGTCAC
>NC_051400.1:34996059-34996179 GCF_015228065.2 Penaeus monodon
GTTTTATATCTAGCTTTATTTTCCATTTGGCTTTCTCTTGCTTCCCTTTACACTTAATTTAACAAATATGCTGAAATCGTTTATTTTTTCCAGTCTTTCTCCAAACCAGAAAAGGCGAAG
>NC_051400.1:34997182-34997646 GCF_015228065.2 Penaeus monodon
GCAGCCGCGTCCCGCCGGCGATGTCCCGATCGTTGAACCCCGACGCTGCACCGCGCCGACCTGCACGCAGACACACCCACCTCCGCCACCCCGCTGCGCCCCGATGGCCCTCCGCCCTTATGCCCCCCATGGCTAAGGTCGAATTACGCCTGCCCGCGTGCTTGGCGGGTTGCGTCCCTCGCGCGCCGAGCCTCATCTCGCCTCTGGTCCGGTTTGGGCCAATGGCGCGCGGCGTTTGTAGCGTCGCCGGGTTGTTTGCGGTTGTGGGCGGGCTCGGGGCGGGTTGTGGGTTGTGTTTCTGGGTTGTGCGAGGAGGGGGGCGGGTGGGGGCACTTGGCGCGGGGGCCTAGGGGTGGGGGGAGAGGCTCCGGGGTTCGCTTTAAGGGGGTGCTTGGCATAAGGAATCTGGCTTGGCTTCCCCCGGGGCGCCAGTCTTAGACCTGTCCTGCCGCTCGCTCCAGCGA
>NC_051400.1:34998068-34998191 GCF_015228065.2 Penaeus monodon
TCGGCAGTATGAAATCATCCATAACGCCACTTATGATCAATTTTTCAAACATCTCTTAAATTTATACAAAATGTCATCCTCTCCCCTGTTATTTCTGGTCTTTCCATGTGTTTTTTTTCCTTT
>NC_051400.1:34998279-34998429 GCF_015228065.2 Penaeus monodon
ACCTCCATTATTATTCTTAGACTCGCCCCTCCGGCTGGTATATTTCATCAACTTTTTTTCATCATTACTTCAACCATCATCGCCATTAATATCCATACTGGAAGCTAGTATAATCACTGAATGTGTTTGTGTGTTTGTTGGTGTGTATAC
>NC_051400.1:34998515-34998909 GCF_015228065.2 Penaeus monodon
TTTTTTTGCCCCTACTTGTACACATACACTCTCAAAAATTACACGCACATACTACGCGTTGTCTGCATGGTTACCACCGCATGAGCCCTGCATTTGCTCGTGTCTTGCATCGTTGCAATCATCATTGTCTTCACTAAATCCTTATTTCCTCCTTTTTTCTCTAAACGAACAGAAATGAACGGAAAGAAAAGGCAGCGACACATGTCTGCTAAAAGGATATACTAAATGGACACAAATTCACGAAAATCAAGTAACGTTTTTTTTACCATAATAGAATACAAAATATGTTCAAGGAAACGTGTCCAGGATCTAGAAGGGGATAGAAGATGATTGGGATCTTGATCGAATTATCTCAAGGGGAGAAGATGCGACGGTAATGATGCTCTTGGATGCT
>NC_051400.1:34999693-34999916 GCF_015228065.2 Penaeus monodon
ACACTGCACATGAAAAACAAACGTTACATTACGAAACATTCCCCCCCCCCCCCACTACGACAAAAAAAAACAAATAAGCATAACTGAAAGGTCAGGCCAGCAAGGTCACGGGCGACTGAGGAGAGGTGAATAACCTATTGAAGGAGGTCAAGAACGTGAGAGAAGGTGAGGAAAACGACCCGCCTTCTGAGGAGGTCACGAAGGGTCAAAAGAACAGGTCGTG
>NC_051400.1:35000112-35000401 GCF_015228065.2 Penaeus monodon
TACTGCTTCCATTTTATTTTGAATCCATTTTTTGAGAGAAATTATAGAAAAAAAAACTGAAGAGATAAGTGGGGGGAGGCGGGGGAGGGGGAGAGGGAGATTAAGGGGAGGAGGGGGTGGGGGAGGTGACGAGGGGAGGAGAAGAAGCTTGTTAATTTATCGAGTAACTGACCTTGTTTCGAAATGAAGCAAAATTTACGAAAATGTAAAGGCGGGTTAAATGTCAAGATCGCAAGAATTTTACAAAGGATGACCTTTTACTGTTTTATTTATAAATGCAAGACAGAAG
>NC_051400.1:35004272-35004609 GCF_015228065.2 Penaeus monodon
GGAAGTAAAATCACAAGCCACCGAAATCCATGTACACAGGGCCAGTGGATTAACCTTAGCCAATTTACTAACATTCTTTGTATTGTGAATATGAAAAAAGATATATCTTTGTTTATTAGTATTTGCTTTTTGCGAGAGAGGATGATATAGAAACGTTATCACTGGTTTATGAATGATAGGACTAGCTTTTGTATCTATTATTAAAGGACATTCAATATTAGCGTAAATAAATAATGAAAATTTTGTTTGAATAGAATAGTGTGTATCTTTAACTGATTTTATATTAATGATTCTATAAGTAGAGGTATTGATAGTGCTATTTTTCTACGAAAAGTGA
>NC_051400.1:35005171-35005292 GCF_015228065.2 Penaeus monodon
GAGACATCATCTCCCTAAACCCCCCTCCCCCTCCCCCACCTGGGAGAAAGAGAGACGAAATGAAAAAATGACGAAATCTCCTGTAACCCGGAACCAGACAGGGAAGGGGCCTCGAGTGTGA
>NC_051400.1:35005465-35005614 GCF_015228065.2 Penaeus monodon
GAGACTCTTTTTTTCTTCGTTTTTTTTTGTCTCCTCCTAAGTAGGAGTTACAAGGGTAGGGCAGGGTATTTATCAGTGGTTTAAGATTCAGACACTTCATATTTATATGCATAGGCAAAGATGTATCTAGAAATAGAGGAAGGTCTGAG
>NC_051400.1:35006203-35006514 GCF_015228065.2 Penaeus monodon
CCTCAGGCGCCCCATTTTACCCCCCGCCCCAGCCCAGGGACCAGAGAGCATGCCATCTGCCAAATAGCATATGGTGACTCCGAGCAGATTCTTTAACCCGCTGTTGCCCTTTGTGGACTCGAGCGACCACGCACCGAGAATGACTTCCTGGATCACTATCTGGAGACGTGTTGAAATCACCATCTTCTTCGGATTTGCTGTTTTTATGCGTCTTCGTTATTTCATTTGTTATTGATGATTATGTTTTTGCAATGATGATTACTGTATATGGCAAGTAGTTAATGGGAGTGGCTGCAATACCCTGGATGAGT
>NC_051400.1:35009200-35009634 GCF_015228065.2 Penaeus monodon
CAAGCTAGAGGCAGTAGGGTTCTCTCGGTCGGAAGCCAGATGTTGCGCTCGGGAGGGAATTAAGTGTACTCTGTCCGTTTTCTTTGATAAGCCGGTATTTTTTTTCTTCGTTTCCTTTGACCTTATTCTTTTCTTTTAATTTTTTTCATTCTTTTTTAGGTATAGTACTTTATATAGTTTTCTTTGGCAGTGTTACTCTTTTACCGGTTTCTTTTATCTTCTTAGTTGCTTGTTTTCTTTGATCTTTACGTTTTCTTTGGCTATATGTTTTTTATTCCATTTTCTTTGAGATCATGGATTTCATTCCATTTTCTTTGGTCGTAAGATTTAACCGTTTTCTTTCACCCTATGCCTATATTATGATTTTTTTCGAGTTCCTTCGCTTTTTCATTTCCTAAGCTCTTCATTGAATTAAACTTATTGTCATTTCTCCG
>NC_051400.1:35009688-35011079 GCF_015228065.2 Penaeus monodon
TTATCATATAAGGACTTCAAGGAATCCTTGGGATTTTATTTCATTCTTCCTATTCCTCTTGCATTTCAAATCAAATTCATTTTCTAGTGTTATTTTTTTCAAATCTTTCTTTTTATACCATCTTTAATAATATGAACTATATCAATGTTGCCATTAACGGTTCTTTCATCATATTTACCGTACATAATTTCATCCTTCACAAAGTATATCTTTATTGTATTTCGCAATCAAAATGCCATAGCGTCAATGTCATAGCCTGTTCAAAAACAAACATTTTCAACATTCTTTCTTCGTCATCTTTGACACCATCGTTGTTGTTATGCATGGTTTGGCCACGTCACTGTCATCTTGTCACGGTAAATAACGGAACTTATGTAAACCGAGGGAATAAAAAAACGTGATTGATTATAACGCTGCCGTTCGCTGGTCACACTAACCTATCTGGTACATAATACAAGACGGGGCACGATATTCTCCGTTTCATCAATGTCTCAACACGCAGATAATCGTCCATTTTCGTGCACTATAAACAGAGCCTCCGTGACGAGCAAGTTTTAGGAGGCCATTGTTAGTTAGCGAGAGTAATTACAACAGTCACCCCCTATTCCAACCTCGATTATTCGAAGTTTTCTCTGAAGCCATTCTCCATATCAAAGAAAATGGAAATAGGATTTCTCTTTGTGGATATGAGTAAATGCGGGGTTGTCTACACTCGCACATAACCCATGACAGATGCATCTTGTCCATGACAGACGGATAGCAATCTGATAAGGAAATATGCCAGTGCCAGAGGGTGCTGGATGTCGTCGGTGACTGTCAAGAGGGAGCTGATGGACTTCAAAGGGTGATGGAGATAAGAAGAGGTAAAGATTAATTAATCTTCGGGATTTTTTCAAGTTTTTTTTTTCTTGCATGCACAGAATTCTTTGCTTTTGAAGGGCAGATATTCAGTTACAAGAACACAGAGAGTGTACAAAGCAAACAATGAATACTTTAAAAACCAATATAGACTGACGAACAAAAAATAAACTTAAAATAAACGAAAAAAGATGGAATTATTTCATTAATGGAATTCTTCGCATTTTCCTTCATTTCTCTCTCTTCTATCGTTCTTTAATCCTTCCTCCCTCCTTCTGTCGTCTTTCTTCTGTTGATTCTTTTAATTTCTTTATTAACATTCCCCCGGTATTCCTTTCTTCCTCTTCTTCCTCCTATTCTTCTTCTGCTTCCATATTTTCCCCCTTTGTTACACGTTTCCTCTTCCCTTTTTCTTTCATATATTGTGTACCGCCGAGCCCTTCCATCATTCCATCATTTCATCATCAGTGAATGTTTACCGTAACATTCCATTACTCATTAGTCCCCCCTCTACCTCCTTTAACCCCCCTCCC
>NC_051400.1:35011489-35011746 GCF_015228065.2 Penaeus monodon
CAAGGATTTTCCCGCCTGCATATCCCTTCTGCGTAAGTAAGCCTCCTGAAAGTGTTTCGTGACCGTAAATACGAGTATTGTTGTTCAGATTGATTCAAGAGGACGGTGCGAGAGTACTAGTAAGAGTGTAGTAGAAAAGACCTTGTGATGACTGGGTACGGTACATGGGCGCAGAGGCGGTTGAATGTTATGTTCGTATGTGTTTAAGCACGTAACGAATGCACTCGTGCTGACAGATAGATAGACAGAGACTGTAC
>NC_051400.1:35011857-35012043 GCF_015228065.2 Penaeus monodon
AGTCTCGATACGTACTACGAAGGCACCGAGAGTGTTTGCGGTGGGAAACCACATAACTGCGGCTTGTACACACAGCAGTAACTCGTTTTGATGTGGTGAGAACAGAAACGTTTGCGGCGAGATGTCCCGTAAATGATGATAAATAACGCGTGTATTTTATCGTGCATTATTTTTTTTACTGTGTAC
>NC_051400.1:35012143-35012685 GCF_015228065.2 Penaeus monodon
CGGATTAAGCCTAGTCGTTTTACGTTTTTTTTTTTCAAAGGCCTAAAATTTTATAGCATTCCCTGCCATTTTAGCCTAAAAAAAGATAAAAGGCCAACCACAACTACCAGAGTTACCGCTGTTATCTAAGATGGTTAAAGAAAATGGGAAGATAAAAAAGAAAACGATTTCTCGTTTTCTTTCACCTTCATCATGCATTAACAATCGCTTACTTATTGCCTTTCTATTTACCTATTGATCCTTCATCTAAGGTTACCAAAGAATCACTAAGACATTGCTGGGACAATCAAACAAATAATGAAAACAGAATAAATCACAGACCCACAACTAAGAAACACAAGCGAAAATGGAAACAGAGAGAAAGATCAGGGGACACTAAGCTATCCATGATGGTCTCACAATCCATTGTCTGAGAGTGTCTATGGTAGATTTAGCGATAACACACCGAGACTGTAAATGTCTTTTTGTTGGATTATAAATCCTGAGCCTCTCGTGGAAGTTGTGATCTCTGAGTCGTTTTGTTAAAGGGAAGTGTGAGAAGC
>NC_051400.1:35013683-35013829 GCF_015228065.2 Penaeus monodon
ACACATACCCCCAACTCCCCTGCTGACCCAACTCATATGCGGATTATGCAAATACACGTGCCTAAGGGCGAAGGTAAGTGCAGTAACATGCATAGTATGACCCTTATCGTAATCCTTCATGCGATGCGTGTGTTGGAGATTACCCT
>NC_051400.1:35014077-35014506 GCF_015228065.2 Penaeus monodon
ATATTGTTACTGATTGGGAATAAAACGCGATGGGAAAATGCGACTTTTACGAAAACGTCGAAGAAAGTTTCTGAGGGGGAAACTACAGTAAAAAAAAATATTATTACAACGAAATACTGGCAAATGAGGAAACAAGAATGAGATTTGACTGAAGTATAGTATAACGAGAAAATATGAACGAGCATGAGAATTTAAAGGAAAGATTTGTCTGTTATGAAAAGCCTGCATTTTTTTTACCAGCCCAGAAATAACAAAGGAAATGATAACAACTGAATAGTTTCTTGAAGAACAAAAAAAAAAAGTATAATGAAAAATGACAGAGCTTGTTTTCTGGCAAAAATGACATGAAGTTCACACCTGTATCTGGTAACAGTGAGAGAGGAAGGCTGTGCTTTCAGGGGGACCAGTTCCCTCTTATGTAGGTAACTG
>NC_051400.1:35015072-35015262 GCF_015228065.2 Penaeus monodon
CAAAACCAGCATAATGCGTTTCCAAGCATCACAAAAGAAGCCCAATTCGATGAAATTGGATGAAGATGAAAGAAATTGTTTCCTCGCCTCCCCCCCCCCTATCCTATCCCCTACTTCTTTTTAAGCCCTGCCCCCTTGTGCCCATTCCCTCCCCCCCCCCAGTCCGATAGACATAAAAAAAGAGAGAGAA
>NC_051400.1:35015779-35016027 GCF_015228065.2 Penaeus monodon
AAGGAGACCCACGTGAACGCTGTTTAGCCTTTTAAAAAATGCTGTAAATTCCAAGAGAGTCTTTTAAATTAGTTCCAATTCCTTGTCACTTATTGGGGGAAAATGGCGGGAATTCCAGAGGTGACGTTGAACATTTTTCTTTTCTTTTCCTCTTTGTTTCCTTGTTCTTCCTTTTTCTTTTTTTCCTTGTATTTCTTCTTCGTCAGCAATTTAATGGCAATATATTACTGAGAATATTTTTTTCTCTC
>NC_051400.1:35016551-35017433 GCF_015228065.2 Penaeus monodon
CTTCTTTCCCTCCTTCCATTTTTTTCCTCTTTTGTTATTTATCCACATACCACAGCTTCTCTGGGCTAAGTAGATTATCTGGTCACATTGTCCCACTTTGTATCCTGCATACCGTACTTTCGCGCGAGAGGAGGGGCATTACGGCCTATTTATGGTCAAAGTACGGTACAAAGCCGTGATGGATGACATGGGTATTGTAGGCAGGGAAAGAGAGAGTCTTATTTCACACGCTATCACCCCCAACATGTAAACATTTCTGATTAACACTTCGATTTAGGGACTTTCGAAATATGTTATTGCATTACCAAAACTCGAATGTTATGTATTTTCTATACAAGGAAGGGAATTTGCAATATCAAACTCAGAGTTAAAGTCACCATAATTGAGTTGTCCGGTTTCATGCTTAGAATGCCTTTTATCAGTTAACATGTGAATAATCTCTTGAACCTGATTGTCTTACGTGTGAAAATGCACATTGCTAAATATAAATTACATTCAAAATCATCGTCTTCCAATAAACATAACTCAATCCACCCGAGTCAACGCCTTGGAAATCGGACAATGGAGGATAAAAATGTCTGATGGAATTCATTTTTTTCTCCCTTTTTTCGGCCTTTAACCAATCTAACTCCCCCTCAGGCATGCGGCAAAGTCATTGTCCTGCCTCAAGCAAAGTCACTACGAGTTTTGGGGCGTCGGGCATGCACGACTCGCCTCGCCGCTTGCTCCTCCGACATGACCGGAAATGACGATCGTTCCTCTCGTGCCTCGTGCGAGAGATCGGACAAGCGGAGGGGGATACGAGGTTCCTGTATGTTTGCGATGTATTTTCCTCTTCTTGAATTTTGCATAGTAGTTGGGACTTGTTAAAATATATCTTAT
>NC_051400.1:35019054-35019182 GCF_015228065.2 Penaeus monodon
ATTTCTGTATATTTCCTTTGAATTTATTTTATCCGAATTTTAATGTTAAAAAAGATGTTCCATAGAAGTATATGTAACATATATTTTTTCTTACACTAAAAACACAGAACACTAAAATCCTCTGCCAT
>NC_051400.1:35019299-35019573 GCF_015228065.2 Penaeus monodon
TTTCCTGTAGGTTCTCACGGGAGCTGAGTAAGATGATGCCAAGAATAGGGCAGGGGGGAAGGGAGGGGGGAGGGTGGGGAGGGGGCTGGGAGAGGAGGGAGAGGGAATAAGGGGAGAGAAGGGAGAATGACGAGCAGGGGAAAAAGGAGGAAGAAGGAAAAAAAGGGAAAAAGAGAAGAATGAGGGAGAAGGGGGAAAAAAGAGGGAAAAGGTAGGAGGGGTGGAAGGGAAGGAGAGGAAGGAGGCCAGAAAGGAGAAAGGGGGGGGAGGAGGT
>NC_051400.1:35020746-35020919 GCF_015228065.2 Penaeus monodon
GGAGATATCTTTTGATTGCTTTATTATCCCGAATTTTAAAATGTGTTTGCGTGGCAGCCTGGGGACCGTCAATTACTCTCGTATTATTGCGCTTTTGACGGGAAATCTGATCTATTGCCTCGAAATCTGAGCGACTTCCTTGAGAGAAAGTGATGTGCTTTGCTTTTCATTCC
>NC_051400.1:35021474-35021745 GCF_015228065.2 Penaeus monodon
CCTCATATTCTTACTTCCATTTTCTTAACTTCTTCATCTCTTCCTTGACATTTATCTTTCTTTATTGCTGTTCCTCTTTCTACTTCTTCATTATCTGATTTTCTTTCATGTATTTTCCATCTATCTTCTTTTCCTTTTTCTTCCGGTATTTTTTTTTTTTTTTTATTTCAATTCCTCCGTTTTTCTTTCTTTTTTCCTGTATCTTCTTTTCCATCTTATGTATCGTTCTTTTTCTTATTATTCTATTTCCTCTTTTCTTCTTTAGTTTGAG
>NC_051400.1:35022941-35023179 GCF_015228065.2 Penaeus monodon
AGATCAGATTAATCCAGAAACAAAGTATAATCATAAATAGATTATTATTCACATCAAACTCAAGACCAGAACCAAAAAAAAACTCTAGTGCAATAAACTCAATTTCCGTTTCATTGATATCAATGTCATTAGATTACATGACACATTCACTGTATCACAAGTCACAGCAAGTAATGATACTGCGGGTATCTACGTATCTTTATCCTGAAGCGATCCGTTTCTTGTGTGTGGTTTCAGG
>NC_051400.1:35023957-35024268 GCF_015228065.2 Penaeus monodon
TATGTATGTATAAACTTATATAAGTGTGAGCCCTCGAGAATGAACGTCTTCCCTTCTCTCTCAATCACTGTAAAGGAAAAAGCTTTCCTCGACTTCTTTTGTTTTCGTTTGAGTTGATTACCACGGAAGGTTCAGACCGCGGGGTTCCGGAGCGAAAGGGCATATCTAATAAGTTTAATCTATTATTGTCGAGTAATATTGCGAAGTCAATTAATCATGCATTCGAGGAGATTTATCACTGTCTAATTCGCATGCAGTTTTTTTCAAGGGTGTTAGTTAGTTAATAATTAACTCTTTCAGCTGAGAATAAA
>NC_051400.1:35024753-35024894 GCF_015228065.2 Penaeus monodon
CCTCCTAAAAAAATTTTAAAATATTTAATATTATTTATAAATTATAATTATTTTTAAATTTTATCATTTTTGTTGGTTTTTTTGTTTTTGTTTTTATTTATAAAATATAATAAAAAATTTTTTTTAATTTTTTTTATATTT
>NC_051400.1:35026392-35027296 GCF_015228065.2 Penaeus monodon
AGAATGTCCACATAAATGTAAATGCAAGTATATACATTTACATGTGCTATAATAACACAATATAATATTCGTTATGAAAGACGATTTCACTCTATACTAATAGTACAGTGTAGTAGGAAAGATAATACAAAAAAAATATAATACCACCGTAGAATCTGTAAAACGCAAGACGCGTAATGTTAACGTTATGATAATGCGGGAGCCTCGGTTGTGTGTGGTGATAAGTGCTCCTGTGTGTTCTCGCGCTGCAGTGAATGTGACACCATAGTGTGACACGGGGAGCGTAGTTAGGGAAACGAGGAGGCGATAAATGTGTATAGTGACACGCTGGTGAAAATGGATGTATTATGTCATTCGCGGATTGGTGATATCGAAAGGAATTGTCGTGTGGTGCATGATGCCAACGAACGGAATTGTCGTGCAGTCTATGGTGCCAACGAACAAAATTGTCGTGTGGTATATGGTGCCAACTACGGTCGTGTGGTGCATGGTGCCAATCGAACGAACGGTCGTGTGGTGTATGGTGGCAACGAACGGAAACTGTCGTGTGGTGTATGGTGCCAACGAACTGAGACGCTGCATGGCGTTTGGTACCAACAACCGGAGACGTGTTATGATGTAGCCTGCCAACGGGATAGAAAAGAGGCATGGCGTATGGTGCCAGCGAACGGAAGTGTGGCGTGCTGCTGTGGTAGAGGACAGGAGTGTGTGGTGTGTTAGAGAGAAGCCGGACATTGCTGAACATATTTTCAATTCATTTCAATACCAGCTTCAGCCGTATATGGTTCGGGTGGCGTCACACAGGCTGGCGTGCGAATTTCCAGCCGGTTTCGTCGCTTTCCTAATTGGTTCGTGTGTTTGCTATGTTGTTGTTGTTGTTATGAAGGGGTTTCTCTCGACTCTT
>NC_051400.1:35028012-35029627 GCF_015228065.2 Penaeus monodon
TCGTAGTTGTATCCAGTTTGTTTGCTATGATACCTGCGGCATTCATTAGTTGTCAACGTGGTAGTCTTTGTAGGTATAGTTAGCGCAACTATAGCAGTCTTTTGTGATCGTGTATACATAAAAGTAGCAACAAAAATAGCCTTAACAGCTAGTCGTAGTGATCAACAAAATGGGTTTAAACACGGGAGTAGCATCAACAGTTATCGGCGGTCATAATGAGAGCGAGAGTCGTAATAGCAATAATGATAATGTTGCACTATCGTTGAGCTTGTTGCAGGCTCAGAGTTGGTTGCAGAAAGCGTCAACTCGGCTATTGCCTTCTACCAGTACGCAACTACCCTCCTTTTACCCCTCCCTTCCCCTCCCTCCTCCATGCCCCCCCCCTCTCCTCCCTCCTCCATTGCCTCCTGCTTCCTCCCTCCCTCCCTTCCTCTCTCCCTCCCTCTCCCCTTACTTCTACCCTTCACCCCCCACAATGCCATGACACCTCCCCCTCCGTCTCGACCCCCCCTCCGTCTCGACCCCCCCTCCGTCTCGACCCCCTCCCTCCGTCTCCTTTCCTCCTACCCTCTCTTTCCCCTCCCCCCCCCACCATAACCCGCCCCCTCACTCTCAGTCCACGACACCCCCCTTCCCTTATCACCCCTACCCCACCCCTCACACCTTTCAGACGACCTGCCTACCCCTGCCCCTTCCAGTACCCGACCCCTACCCCCCCCACCCCACAAACTGTACACGCTTCGCTGGGCACACTCTTCTTCACCCCCCCTTACCCCCACTCGTAATCCTTACCCTCCCCCCTCTCACCTCCCCTCATCCCCCTGCTTCACTTCCCCCTTATCCACACCTCCCTTCTCCCCTTATTCTCCCCCTCCCCCTTTCTCCCCCCCCCCCCGCCGTTTCCTACATATATACATGCCTAGCTTATTCCCTCCCTCCCCCCCTTCTCTTTTCCCCCTCCCCTCCTTCTCTTCTCTCCCCTCCCCCTTCTCTTCTCCCCCTCCCCCCCTTCTCTTCTTCCCCCCTCCCCCCTTCTCTTCCCTCCCCCCCCCTCCTTCTCTTCTCCTCCCCTTCCCCCTCTTCTTATTTCCCCCTCCCCCTTCTCTTCTCTCGCCCTCCCCTTCCCTCTTTACCTCCATCTATTACTTCGTCCTCCCTTAGCAGTTTTCTGTTTTTGTCTTCTCTTTTCTTATGTTTTGCTTTCCTTTCTCTTCTTGTCATACCTATGTTTCATGTTGATTATTCTTTCTCTTTCCGTGTTAATTTTATCTGTTTTTTTGTGTTTTGTATATTATTGTTGTTGCTGGGTCTGTGTTCTTGTTTATTTTTATTGGAGTTCTTGTTGTTTCGTTTTTCTTTTCGTTTTCTTCGTGTTATCATTGTTGAGTAGCTGTATTTTTGTTATTATTATTGGTTATATTATTTGTTGTTGGAGTGGTGGTGGTGTTCTTGTTGTCGTTGTTTGTGTGTCGTTGTTTTCGTTGTTGTTTTTGTTGTTGTGTGATGTTGGTGTTTGTTGTTTGTTTTTGTGGTGTTGTTTTGTGTTTGAGGTGTGTTTGTGTCTTTTGTTTCTATGGTGCGATTTTTTGTGTATTGTGTTGATATAGTACAACTC
>NC_051400.1:35029710-35029887 GCF_015228065.2 Penaeus monodon
CCCGTGATCTGTTGTAGGTTTTTGTTCTTACTATCTTTCTGTTTGTCGCAACTATTTTTCTTGCTATTGTTGTTGTTATGGTCAATTTCGTAGTTGTAGTTGTTGTTATTTTTGTTACCTGTCTTTGTTATCTATACTGTTGTTCTAACTAGCGTCGCGTTTTATCGTCTGTAGTTT
>NC_051400.1:35029963-35030072 GCF_015228065.2 Penaeus monodon
CATTTTTTGGTAATATCCCTGCTTTTCCTGTTCGAGGCTGCCGTTAGACTAGTGGTCAGCCTTTGTCACTGTTGCATCCAGGGAAAGGTACGGGAATATAGTGTTGAAT
>NC_051400.1:35031480-35031696 GCF_015228065.2 Penaeus monodon
GAGACCCCAACTTCCGCGGGACCGAACGACGAATCCTGGATACCAACTAGCCACGACCTCCGACTCGGCCACAATTTGTTTTCTGTGACTAACCGATCTATCAGGGCCGGCGCCATAAACAGATCGGGATCTCCTACGCGCCCGGTGTAAATAACCGCCCCTCGCCGGTGTCTTTCGTCGCCTTCGGCTGCCGGGGGTCTTCATTAACCTTTTCAC
>NC_051400.1:35031869-35032344 GCF_015228065.2 Penaeus monodon
AAAAATTAATACCACTCTTAAGACTTAATACCACATCTTATACCATACCACACTGTATACCACACGAAGCATAAACCACATTTAATTCCTAATACCCAATACGACATGATACCAAATACCACACCTTATATCCATGCCCGTAAGTACTACAACTTATACCAGATACCCGACACCACATCTAACAATACATCCGGTCGAGTAATACGTAATACTCCTAATACCGCTCTTTATACCACGCCTTATATCCAATATCACACCACACCCGATATCAAATACCACACCTTATACCAGTGTTATACTTTATAACACCTCAAGCAGTAAATATCGTTTCTGTTACCCAGTACCCTACTTGATACCACACAACGAGAAGTACCTGATACTGAATACCATGCCTGATACCCATTATTAGACATAATCCTAAATACATAGTTCCTTATACCACACATAATACCAGATACTCGCTACTCCAATCAGC
>NC_051400.1:35032388-35032593 GCF_015228065.2 Penaeus monodon
TTCCAATGCACGAACATCACGTAAAAATCACAAGCAATTTTAAACATCAAAATCAACATTGCAGGGAAGCGAGTCACGCAGCCACACGCATCACCATGCAGACCACAAGTTACAACCACAACCACAAAAATTGAACCGAGAACCACATCAAAACACGAACCGTTGAGGAGAAGGAGGGAGGGGGGGGTCAACCACCTTTTTTTTA
>NC_051400.1:35033204-35033386 GCF_015228065.2 Penaeus monodon
CAGGGGGGGGGGGAGGGCGGGCGTAAGAAAAGGGAGGAGCAGAAGGAAAGTTGATTAATTTGGTATTCTGTTTATATTAAAACCTGGCGAGTTTAATGATCAGTGTGATAATTATTACGAGGAAATGATTGTGGTGATGGTGGGGTGATGTGATTGTGATGATGACCAGACAGTATTTAGAA
>NC_051400.1:35033542-35034100 GCF_015228065.2 Penaeus monodon
ACGAAATTTTGGATATCATTAAGTAAAATATCCCAAACAGGAAGTAGGGAAGAAAATGCCATTGTGTATAGTTTATATCAACTTTCGTGCTTGATTTTAATTTGTTAATTTCCTTTAACGTTCATATTATAAAAAAAAACACAATAAACTTTATTATGCTTTATATATTCTCCACGATATATTCTTCACAAACCTCTTTTATATTGTATTTATATTGTACAACCTTCATGTCATATTTTACACATCGTTTGTTATAAAATTATCCATTATGATATTATGTTATATTAATTTAATATCAAGTCTCTATCATAGATTATATTACCAATATATCCTATATATCTCAGACGACATGTATACTATTTTTTACCATGTTTGGTATTTTTTTATCACATTTCTTCACCTTTATCTCCCCCTGGTTTAAATTTTAAACCGCTGATAGGCATTTTTTTTTTATCAAAGGGGGCGGGAGATGGAGATAAGATAAGATCTGCAATCCTTCTTGCAATTGATAAACTATTTTCGGGGTTTTATGGGGTGCGGTCGTTAAAACCGCTGCCC
>NC_051400.1:35034163-35034232 GCF_015228065.2 Penaeus monodon
GATCAAGCGTGGGAAATGCTTTGAATTTCCTTGCTTATTTTGTTTTTTTTTAAATTTACATGTGCAAAA
>NC_051400.1:35034449-35034865 GCF_015228065.2 Penaeus monodon
TAAAAATATTTTATATATAAATATTATAATTTTATTATATATATTTTATGAAAAAAATATATCCCTTAATTTATTTATTTTATATATTTAATTATATATATATATATTTTTTAATTTATATTTATATTTTTATATCTATATATATAATATATATTATTATATTTATATTATAGTATTATTTTAAATGATAAATATAAAATACATTTTAAAAATATATTATTTATATATAATAATTTAATTATTTATATTATATATATTCCCCCTAATATTAATTATATATATATATATATTTTATATATATATATATATATATATATATTTTTAAAGTTGGTTTTTGGTATAGTTTAATTATATTTATATATTATAAATATATATTTTTTTATATATTTTAATAAATTTTTTATTTTTTTTTTTTA
>NC_051400.1:35034923-35035028 GCF_015228065.2 Penaeus monodon
AAAACTTTTAAATTAAAAATTTTATAATTTTTACTTTCTATTATAATATATTATATATATTTTATTATTATATCTATAATATTTATTCTATTTTTGTTTATTTGT
>NC_051400.1:35035125-35035381 GCF_015228065.2 Penaeus monodon
AAATTATATCTATCTTTTCTATCTATCTATCTATCTTTTATCTTCTATATTATTATAAATATATTATATTAATATATATATTATTAATTGTATGTTGTTGTGGGGTATAATTTTTTTATATAATATATTAATTATCATATTATTATAATATTATATATATATATATAATATATTTCCCTTTTAAAATTTATTATTATTTATATTATTCTTTATATTATATATTTAAATTTTATTATATATATTATTATTTTAATGT
>NC_051400.1:35036688-35037007 GCF_015228065.2 Penaeus monodon
CCCTTTCCTCCCTATCCTCCTCTCCTTCCTCCCTTTGCTCCCCATCCTCATCCCCTCCCCTCCCCTCTTCTCCCTCCCCTCCCCTCCCCTCTTCCCCCTCTTCCCCCTCCCCCTCCCCATTTTCCCCCCTCCCCCCCTCCCCCCCTTCCCTCTCCCCCCCAAAAACGCCCGCCGTGTCCGTCTAAGACACCTTGACTTTCTGATCCTCTAATAAACTCCCTTTCGTGTCTGTCTGTTTGTGTCGGGGCGTTGTTTGCAAATAAAAAGAGGGGGGAGGTTTAAAAATTTTTAATTGGGATAAGGGGTCTGCTATTATGAC
>NC_051400.1:35038276-35038355 GCF_015228065.2 Penaeus monodon
TCATAAAATAGGATTCAATAACAAAAAACAGGGGTCAAATCTCCAGATTTTCTTTTCAAAAACACTTGTAACTTTTTAT
>NC_051400.1:35038596-35038943 GCF_015228065.2 Penaeus monodon
ACTAAATAACAAAAGATTAAACCATGATAAATGAAGTGGAAGAAAGAAGGCAGTTGTAGAAAAATATAATGGCCAGCGGTTTAGCTCACTACCTAGCAACGCAAACAAACAGAATATATAGAATAAAAGGGAGAAAATCATGCAACTTGCAGAAGAAAAGAAACAACACTGCAGAGTCGCAAGCAAGCATGAAATCCTCCCAAGCCCCCCGCCCACTCACCTCCCTAAACTCCTCCCCCTTCCCCCTCTTTTACCCCCTTAGCTCCTCCCTTTTTCCCCCTACAGACTCCGCCCACTGTTGTTTCAACCTCGGTAATGGCTAAAGAAAAGGTGGAGAAAATCAAATC
>NC_051400.1:35038982-35039101 GCF_015228065.2 Penaeus monodon
ACGAAAAAATCAAGGAGTAGAAGTTTGTTTTAAGAAATGGACGCGGCGTCTTTGGAGAAAAGGTCGGCGAAGGCAAGCTGCCTCGGCGCCTCCTCTCCCCCTCCTTTTCCACCCCCACA
>NC_051400.1:35039304-35040142 GCF_015228065.2 Penaeus monodon
GATCCAGATTGGCAAGACGCCCACTTAACCTACTCGACCACCCCCCCTTCCCCTCCACTCTCCCCCCGGCACCCCTCCCCCCTTCGCCCCTCCCTCCTCCTTCCATCTACCATCCTCCTACACACTCCCTCTCTCCTCCCTTCCCCACCCTCTCTCCCCCTCTCCTTCCTTCAGCCGTTCCGTGCTATCCTCCTCCTCCCCTCACCCTCCACCATTCCACCCCCTTCCCTCCCCTCCCCCATCATTCCCCTCCCCCATCACACATCTTCCCCATCACACCCTTTCCCCCATCACACCCCTCCCCCATCGCTCCCTCCCCCATCACACCCTTCCTCCCTAATTCGCATCCTCTTCCATCCCCCCTTCCCCCTCCCCCCTCCCCCCCTTGCACTTAGTATGCAGGGGGTGACCTGAGCCGCAACGTCGACCCCTGACCGTTGAACGGGGGGGGGGGGGATGTGGGGGGGGTATCAGGGAGGGGAGTGGGGGAAGGGAAGTGGGGAGGGGGGGTTATGGGGAGAGAGACTTTGAGGGGAGGAAAGTTGGGGTCGGGTGATGATGGAGGTATGGGGGGGGGGGGGGTATGAGCGTTGATGTGGGGGGGGGGGGTAAATCGGAGTAGAGGGGGAGGAAGGGTGGAGGGGGAGGAAGGGTGGAGGGGGAGGAAGGGTGGAGGGGGAGGAAGGGTGGAGGGGGAGGAAGGGTGGAGGGGGAGGAGAGCTGTAGAAGGGGGGGGGGAGTTCGATATAGTGTAGAGGGGGGGGGGAGTGGAGGGCAGTAGGAGGTTAGATAAATGAATTAAAAAGAAAAAAATAAGAAATAAAAAGGGGAAAATGTA
>NC_051400.1:35040683-35040856 GCF_015228065.2 Penaeus monodon
ATATCAATGATAGTTGAAAAAAAGAGATTGGTTACGAATATAGTTTTGGATTATATGAAATAAATCCCTTTTCCTTGTATTAAAAAAATGCATATATACATTCACCCTCCCTTCTCCTCCTCCTCCCCTTCTGTTCATTGCCAATGTATATTTAATCCTTTTTTGAGGATGAC
>NC_051400.1:35040934-35041284 GCF_015228065.2 Penaeus monodon
GGGGCTAATGATATGGAATATATCCACATGATAAACGAACACAGACATATCTACATAAAAGAATATATATCCACTTAAGAATATATCCATACAAAAACATATAAACAGCATATCCACATAAAAAAACAACAACATCGCAGTGTATATAAACACAAAACAATACCACATGATAAAAAAAAAATCCACATATACTGCACACAAGCAACAGAAAAAGAAATAATGAGGTTATCACAGCCTTCACACTGATGCACCGGTTACGCAAAGCATCTCACAAGAAGCCTGACAGATGACTCCCCAGCATCCGACTGATTCTTCATCCGAGAGTGAGATGCCGTCTTCATCTCCCGAGT
>NC_051400.1:35042158-35042298 GCF_015228065.2 Penaeus monodon
ATAAAAGGAATAAGAGAATTGATGAAGGGGGGGAGGGATGGCAAGGGAAGGGGGGGATGTTTGGAGCAAGGGCAGGGCTGAAAGAAATGGGCGTGGCCAGAGGGCGTGGCTGAGGAAGATGATGCATAGGATGAAGCTGA
>NC_051400.1:35042644-35042971 GCF_015228065.2 Penaeus monodon
TAAACACACAAAAACACGCATAAAACAAAATAAATAAAAACACACACAAATGCACATAACCTCTGCACTTCTGACCAAAAACATATATATAGAAAAATAATATGCTAGTAACAACTAAATCGATAGATACATAAACACTCCAAAAAGCAGGTGGAAATAAAACTGCCAACACGTAAAAAAAAAAAATAAACAAGGAAAAGACATTAGCTTGTGAGTCGATTCTCTTTGGCGGCTCTGTCTCTCCTCTCCTACATTCATACGTAAAAATGACTCTTTGCGAATGATGAGAAGCAGAAACAGAAGGGGAAAACACGTGTACAAATAGAT
>NC_051400.1:35044297-35044548 GCF_015228065.2 Penaeus monodon
CGTCCACCTACACAAAGATATCTCTTTTCGATTCCCTGTTCGTTACCAGGAGTCCCCTTTGAATTCCTCCGGTCGGCAGTCATTAGCGAAATCGACGATGCATGTAATTTTGCTTTTTAGATATTAATTGGAAGCGAAAGGATATTACGCAGTTAAAGTTAGGATTAGGATTAGCATTGGAATTAGTTTGGAAGTTTGAATAGATAAATATTCATTACGGAGGAAACGAGGAGGTTCAAAAGTCGCGTTGC
>NC_051400.1:35044590-35045269 GCF_015228065.2 Penaeus monodon
GGATTTCGTATTTGGTATTTGGTATTAGAGTTGGATTAAAAACACGTGTCTGTATTTTATTTTTCTCGACGGTGAGTGGAAGTGCAGGAGAACTGATTTCCAGTTTATTATCTAAATTACGAGTGAATTCAAAGAAAAATTAAATCCTGCAAATTAGGTATTTTGACTTAGGTTTAATATCAAAAGTAGCTTTGAATTAGAATAGACAGATATCATTGTTCTGTATTAGTACTAAAATCTTAAAATTCGTAAATTTGCATTATAGATTTTAATTAGAAAACAAAAAATATTGTTCAGTGTAAAAAGTGGCATCATGATTAGCACTTAAATTTGCATTATTATTTGAACAATTGACTTATTTATACATAATTCAATTTGAGACAAATTATCTTTTCTAGATAATGATTGCAGAGGAATTGATATGAAATTTCTTAGAAAAAAAATCTATATTGGTAAAAAAAAAAAGATTATTAGGATTAACAACATATGATAAGATTAAGATTTTAGATTGTTTTTAAATTAGGTTTCTAGGCAGTAATTAGAGCTTTTTAAAAAGATGTTAAAAATAACACTAAATTAGTATGAAGATTAGAATTACTGTTAAAACTGGAGAAGAAAAACATACTTGCTATTTAAGGTCTTGAAAGAAAGTTGCAAATTGGTAATAAAATTAACACAA
>NC_051400.1:35045287-35045475 GCF_015228065.2 Penaeus monodon
AAGGCATATATTAAAATTAACGTTGACAGTGTGTCATGAGTGTGATCTGCATATCCAGTTGTCATGAAAGAAAATAATTGATTTTAATCGGTTATTCTTGCTTGAAATCAGTTCTGTTACCACTTATCTTTTCTTTCATTCTCTTTAGCTACTTTTCGATTTTTTGTTAATCTGTTTCATCTTTTTAT
>NC_051400.1:35046217-35046624 GCF_015228065.2 Penaeus monodon
ATCCCACCCCACCTTCACCCCTTCTCCCTTTTACCCATCCCCCTCACCCCACCCCACCCTCACCCCACCCCCCCTCACCCCACTCCACCCTCACCCCACCCCACCCTCACCCCTCCCCCCTCATCACCTCACCCCGCTTGAGGCAAAACGCCAACTGCTTGATCTGCATGCAATGGAGAACCTGCAAAATTCGTTCTTTATACGCAGCGTGTGTGATGTGTCTCATGACTGCCTGGAGGGGAGGGGAAGGGGAGGAGGGAGGGAGGGGGGGAGGGATGAAAGAGGAAAGGAGGGAAGGGGGAGAGAAGAAGAGGGAAGAAGCGATTGGAGAAAATAACAGACAAGGAAAAGGAGATAGGGAATAAAAAGAAAAAAATAGAGGAGAGATAAGGTAGGAGGAAAGGGGA
>NC_051400.1:35046859-35047024 GCF_015228065.2 Penaeus monodon
AGGCCACAGATACAGAGATGCACAAAGAGGGGGGGAGGGTTGTCCTACATGGAAAATCCATTATATGAGCATAAGTCTTATTACTTCTGTTGAAATATGCATGCATTTTGTTTCATCACTCATGTGGAGATTTGTATACGCTCATACACAAAGACATTCACAGAC
>NC_051400.1:35049788-35049910 GCF_015228065.2 Penaeus monodon
TGCCCGCAGTGACGTCATTCCTCAAGCGACTTTCTTCTTCCTACAGTTTGTGTCATCGTCGCATTCTTCGACGGGGGGGGGGGGTATTGCCTTCTTTTTTAATGTGTTGTGTTTGTTTCTTG
>NC_051400.1:35050308-35050408 GCF_015228065.2 Penaeus monodon
TCTCTTATTCTCGGCCCCACAAAACGAATGAATGAATAATTGAATAAACAATTGATAAACGGAGAAATACCTTAGCCCTGGCTCATAAAACGTCAGATGA
>NC_051400.1:35050837-35051086 GCF_015228065.2 Penaeus monodon
CAACGAAACACATAAATCTAAAAAAAAAACTCAATAAGGTAAACACACACACACAAAAAAGATATTTATATAAATAGCAGAATTAAAACCAGCCAGATGACAGACGAAGGGAATCAACTCAAAAGAGATGATGGACTGAGTGAGATGAAGTAACTTGACAGTGAGTTACTTGACTTCATTCGTATTCTGTTTTATGATCTGGTTCTCCGGTGGTGATGCTTTTGTTGTCTTTGTTACTGCATTCATCTC
>NC_051400.1:35051213-35051331 GCF_015228065.2 Penaeus monodon
GAGGTGTACATCGCATACAAATACGTACTTGGGTGTATGTCTGAATATATATATACATATACATGCTTAGGAGTACAAATACATGTCTTTGCTTTTGGGACTCAGAGGTGGAAGAGCA
>NC_051400.1:35051391-35051480 GCF_015228065.2 Penaeus monodon
TTGACCATTGCTGTATCTCAAAGACTGTAATAAAAAAAATGGCTTTTACGCTGACTCTCGCTTCAGATGGACGTTAACGAGAAATGTGA
>NC_051400.1:35051948-35052102 GCF_015228065.2 Penaeus monodon
TGTATCCTTTTTTCCAACCATATAGTGAAGAAAAAAATCTGTAAAACATATCCAATTCTATACTAAGTACGCCACATCTTCAATTAAAATCAAGGACCAGCTTCCTAATGAACAAGACCTTGTGATTTGAACGCTCTTGTATAAAATAATCTAC
>NC_051400.1:35052220-35052320 GCF_015228065.2 Penaeus monodon
AAAGTTAGATAAAAATAAACACGCTAATACATCATGCAGTTCATACAATGCAAAATATTTTATCTCGAAAACCTACAAAGAACTACACCTAATTAGAATT
>NC_051400.1:35052415-35052793 GCF_015228065.2 Penaeus monodon
AGCAATGATAAACGTTATATCCACATCATTTTTTTCACTTCTATGTCACTTTTCTAAGAGCATTATAAACGTATTTCTACTATGCTATATACATATTACTTTACCTTTATGAGTATATACGTAAGTGAGAGAAGTATGATAGTCATAGATTATACTTGTTAAGTTAGCGTTCCTTATTTGTGCTTCCAAAAAAAATGATAATGCATCTGTTATTTTTATTTATGGAATCGTTAAAAGCTGATTTGTATCTATATTAGCTACTTGCTTTTATGTCGTTGTTTTTCATTTTTACTTTTTTATCTATATACTTTTATCATGCTATATCTTGCTTCATTTAATGATTTTCGATTTCATTCATCTTTCTGTTCATAAAGTGTC
>NC_051400.1:35054194-35054305 GCF_015228065.2 Penaeus monodon
CTCATGGATCCAGCTTCCCTCAAGGCAACACCTGCCGTCAAATAGGGTGTGGCTTGGTAGGTCTTCACGCGTTCACGACTCTTGCATGATTAATCAACGTCTTTGGAAAAA
>NC_051400.1:35054689-35055237 GCF_015228065.2 Penaeus monodon
GTAAAAGGGGGGAAGGGGGTAGAGCGAGGGGGGGGGAGGGAGGGCATCACTTTATTCCCTCTCTCTTCGCCTTCTCTCTCTTCGATTCCTTCCTTCTTTCTCCACTTACCTCTTTCCCCTCTAACTCCCCCTCTCCTGCCCACCTCTATTCTCTGCCCTCATCCTCTCCATGCCTCTCCATTTCACCTTTCTTCCCTCTACCTCTCTCCGCCTCTCCACTTATCTTCACGTCTACTTCTTTCCTCTCCATCTCTCTCTTCCTCTCCGTCCCTCTTTCATCTCCACCTTTCTCCACCTTTCGCTCTCTCCTCTCTCTCTCTCTCTTTCCCTCTCTTCCTCTCCGTCCCTCTCTCATCTCCACCTTTCTCCACCTTACGCTCTCTCCTCTCCCTCTCTCTCCCTCTCTCTCCCTCTCTCTCCTGTCCTGTCATCCTTTCCGGTGGCAATTATTGTGTCACGTCTCTCGACACCCAAAACCTGTCTCGCGATCGGAGGCGAGACACGCCGCTAAGCTCCGCCCAATCTCGTGACGTCATGGGAATGACCGA
>NC_051400.1:35055400-35055487 GCF_015228065.2 Penaeus monodon
GCAACTCGACAGTGGTTCACGCCCACTCAATTCCTGTCGCCCGAGAGGTGTCGCGTGGGCCGCACCAACGGAAAAGACGGCTCGGCT
>NC_051400.1:35056482-35056691 GCF_015228065.2 Penaeus monodon
CCTCCACCCATTAGCATATCCCGAGCGAGTGCCGCGGGGAAGCATTGTCCTCTGCACAGCTCTTTGTGATCTCGCTTTTTGTCATTCAAATACGAGGATTCCTGGGCGTCTAAGTGCTGTCGCTCCCTCGTCAGCCCGCCGTGTGGGAGTGTGGGAGTGTGGGGGAGGCGCAGGGAGTGTGTGGGGAGGCGCAGGGAGTGTGTGGGGAG
>NC_051400.1:35056727-35057128 GCF_015228065.2 Penaeus monodon
AGAGAACTGGTGTGGGGGGGAGAGAGGGAAAGGGAGGTGTGGTGGGAGTGGTGTGTGGGGGAAGAGGGAGGCAGGTGTGGGGGAAGTGTTGTGTGGGGAAGAGGGAGGGAGGTGTGGGGGAAGTGTTGTGTGGGGGAAGAGGGAGGGAGGTGTGGGGGGAGATGGAGGGAGGTGTTGTGTGGGGGATGTGGAGGAGGTATGGGGGGGTGTTGTGTGTGGGGAGATGGAGGGAGGTGTGGGGGAAGTGTGTGGGGGAGATGGAGGGGGAAGGGTGGGAGAGTGGGTGAGGGGGAAACGAGAGGAAGTAGAGGTGTGGGAGAGTGGGGGTGGGGGGAAAGGAGAGAGTTCTAGGGTTAGGTGATGTCTGTGGGTGTGGAGATCGGGGAAGGGTGCGAGAGAGA
>NC_051400.1:35057481-35057649 GCF_015228065.2 Penaeus monodon
CGAAGATATATGCCCGTCTTTAAGAAGTAGTAGATGCTTCGAGTACCATCGTCATTCATGTGTGTGTGATGGTTACGTAACCTGTGCGTGCGAGGCGAGAGGAGAGGCGTGCGAGAGGGGGGGGGGAGATGTTAGTATTGTCCTTATACCATGTGTACGCGGGTAACT
>NC_051400.1:35058843-35059062 GCF_015228065.2 Penaeus monodon
CTCTTACTCTCCCTGCCTCCCCTCCCTCAGCACGCAAGAGATATGACAAATGCGATAATTTCCTCTTCGCTTCACGCCCTTATCTCTCCGATCTTGATTTACAACTCGGTATCAATTTGTTCATCAGCCATTTGCATGAGAGACTTCAACGCTACCGGAGATAGCTATCCGATCATATTTTATTCATCTACTTTATTTATTGCAGTCTTTTTTTTTTAA
>NC_051400.1:35059139-35059269 GCF_015228065.2 Penaeus monodon
GAGAAGAGGAAGTTGGGTATGATAAATCTTTTTTTTTCCCTCAAGGCGTTATACCGCAACGTTTGTTATGATATAACACCTTGTAATTATTATTTTTATGTGCACTTAATTGACACTACAGGTTTCCGAA
>NC_051400.1:35059484-35059679 GCF_015228065.2 Penaeus monodon
GACAGACAAACACAGGAGACCCAAGGCAAAATACCCCCTCCGCTTAATCTTAAAGAACCCCTGCATGACAGAAGGGTTAATGTCCGTTCCCTTCAAGGTAAAGTTCCCTTCAAGGTAAGTCTCCTGTCACGCTCAGTTCCTCGCTTCATCCCTTTGTACTGTCCTTTGGGGGTCGTAGATTTTCGTTCTCACTGT
>NC_051400.1:35060513-35060660 GCF_015228065.2 Penaeus monodon
AAGGACGAGCTACAATATGAAAAAATATACGATAAAATTTGGAAGATACAGCAAAACAGTAAGAATAATAGCGAAAAATATTCATGACATTATGTAAGTGAAATCTGAAGCTATAGTTTCTTATCGAGTTCATCACAAAAGAGATAA
>NC_051400.1:35060944-35061041 GCF_015228065.2 Penaeus monodon
GTGGGAGTGCCTCGGGACTTTTCGAAAACTCAGTTAAGGAGATAACGAAGGCAGAAGATGATGTGTGAAAATATGAGATAAATGAGGAGATTTGGTG
>NC_051400.1:35061090-35061209 GCF_015228065.2 Penaeus monodon
AATTATAAAAGTTTTCCTTTCCTGTATTATTTTGTAACTTCTATTTCTATTTTGTTAATGTTAATGAGCTGTTTGAGTTGGTGTTTTGTGTGCGTGCATGCAGTTTGTCCGTGTGTTCT
>NC_051400.1:35061268-35061445 GCF_015228065.2 Penaeus monodon
AGTTTGTCCGTGTATTCTTGTGTGTGTGTGTTTGTTTTGTATATATGAGTTTGCTTGAATACAAGCGCTTGTTTGCATTTTTACATCTGTTTGTCTGTGCAATCGCATTTGTCAGTGTATGTGTGTTTGCATACATACACTGATGTCACTGTATTGATACACCCACACCCTAAAAAA
>NC_051400.1:35061700-35061998 GCF_015228065.2 Penaeus monodon
AACAAATAAGAAAACTAAATAAAAACAACTAAAAACAAATAAACAAAAACAAAATAAAGCAAATAAACAAAAAAATATAAACAAACAAACAAAAATACAAAATGAAAACAAATAAACAAAATACAAAAACAAAAAAACAAAAAAAAATGAAAACAAATAAACGACAAAATACAAAGACACAAATAAAAACAAAATAAAAACAAAAACAAACAAACAAAAACAAAACAACAAAAACATAGCATAAATATAACAAAAAAAAACAGGTCCATCCCACATGTTCACATTCGGACGAGCGAGG
>NC_051400.1:35062607-35062935 GCF_015228065.2 Penaeus monodon
GGTAGGGGGATGGGTGGGGGGGATGGGTAGGGGGGGAAGGGGAGGGGGGATGGATGGGGGGAAGGAAGGGGAGGGAGGGGTGGGGGGAAGGGGGGGGAGGGGGGATGGGTAGGGGGGAGAGGGGAGAGTTGGGGATGGGGGAAGGGATGGGTGGAGGTGGGGATGCAGTTGAGGGAGGGAAGGGGATGGGGGGATGGGGAGAGAATGGGGGAAGGTTGAGGGGAAAGAGGGAGGGTTGGGGGGATGGAGAAGGGTTGGGTGAAGGATGGGGGTGATGGGGGATGGGTGGGGGGGAGGGTAGTAAGTTGAATGGGGATGGGGAAAAGTA
>NC_051400.1:35062985-35063074 GCF_015228065.2 Penaeus monodon
AGTGACATTTGAGGGCGGGGTAGGGGGAGGGGTGTGAGTGAGGATGGGAAGGGTTAATGGATAATTGTATTTTGCATAGATTTTAGCTC
>NC_051400.1:35063228-35064351 GCF_015228065.2 Penaeus monodon
AATTAACAACAACAGCCCTCCCCCCCAAAAAAAAAATAATAATAATAAATAAATAGAATAAATAAATAGATAGATAAACAAAAAAGGAAATAGATAAATATTTAAAAAAAGACTAAAACAACAACCAAACCCAACAACAACAAGCAAAAACAACAACAAAAACAGCGCCGGGCCGAGTACTTTCAACGTGACCCGGATCTAGCAATGTGCATGACCCCCATAAATTCAGATCATCAGACGGCGCCCACCATCACGCTACCACCGCCCCCGATACCACCGGCGACGTCTGATACCATGTCATACCAAGCTATTTTGTAGGTCGAAGGTGGTAGCAAAGTTTATACCGTTTGGTTGCTCGCTATCGCTATTAGTATACCCGGACTTTTATGATTTAAAACCATCTTGTTTTAGAATTCTTTGATGCTGGTATTATCATTACCACGAACGATGGTTGGTATCATGCTTCTTCTGCATTGTAGTTGGGCGCCACTACCACGAAACTCAGATATTGCTGATTAAGTGTGGTGCCTTATCACTTTATTTACTCGTTCATAGGTGCTGCCACTACCAGTCTGTTATCCATACCGCTGTGACGTTTTGATCGCATACCATTCCGAAACTCAATACTCCTACCATTATCTCTTAAATGCTACTCTGCAGCTACCACTACCGAGGACATCGCTACCTTTATGACATACTATTTCATACCTTAAAATCCCTACCATCAATGACGCCGGATACCACACATAGCACGAGTGATAGATCTTCCCTTATACCCCTCAGCCGCTACCATTAATTAACGAAGTTTTGATACCATACCACCAAGAAGTTAAATACCATGGTAGTTTACAGCTACGCTCCCGCTATCCCTCATACCACCAACGATGTTTAATACCAGACCACTTTATATTATGGCCCACAGTTGCTACTTACAACTGCTATTATCATCACATTATCGCCATTAAAACGATAATAAAATGCTATAGTCGGGATGATGATTGTCAGGAAAAAAGGGATTTTTCAAAAAGTAAAATGGCAGTGTCATTGCTATTCGCTTAAAGAATGTCGTAAATGGTATCACAGTTTGTTAATTACACACATACAGACGCATACGCACGTGAAA
>NC_051400.1:35066411-35066515 GCF_015228065.2 Penaeus monodon
CACGGCCAAGACATCAGCCCGGAGCCAGAAAGAAACCGGTAGCCCACGTAGTCCGAGTAGCCCCGGGTAGCCCCCAGAAACCTCCTCGGAGCAAGTGACATATC
>NC_051400.1:35066581-35066696 GCF_015228065.2 Penaeus monodon
CTTAAAATTAATGGGGTCACCCTGAGGGAAGAGCTAATGGGTAATGGGTAATGGGGGTAAGTAACCCTAGGCTACCATACGGAAATTATGCACAACACTCATTTCCTAATGACTG
>NC_051400.1:35066988-35067134 GCF_015228065.2 Penaeus monodon
TGTTACCATCCTCATAATACGAAAACAAGAGACCCCTTGTAAGTAAGACACTTAAAATCGCATGAAAAATGAAAATATTGAACAATAAAATCTTATTTCTCTTAGCTAATGGATAATAGAGTTAGCAAAAAAAATGTAGAAACTAA
>NC_051400.1:35067223-35067543 GCF_015228065.2 Penaeus monodon
AAGAAAGAACCGGAGAAGAGAGAGAGAGTGATGATAAACTTGTTCCAACGGCGGCCGAATGGTATAGGGACCCTGAGTATAATGGCGTTACGCGCATTTTATATACCTTGCAAATGGACAACAATTGGCTGTTTTCGTTTCACATGAATAATTGTTAATGACTGTAATGGCGGTATTTCGATAATGAAGGGTCGGTATGTCATATTTGTTTGATAAACGGGCTGGTGTTGATAGGAATATAGATGAGATTTTCCTTTGAATTGCGTGTTATTTCGTTTATTCCGTGATCTTATTTATCTTTATTCATTTTTGCCATGCCC
>NC_051400.1:35067617-35067713 GCF_015228065.2 Penaeus monodon
ATCAGTCTTAATCTCCGTTTTAATACTCAAAGAAATAAACAGGAATAACAATAAGAAAAATGAGTATAAGGTAAGAATCAAACATGACTATTTTTC
>NC_051400.1:35067746-35067831 GCF_015228065.2 Penaeus monodon
GCGTTTTTCTCCTTCAAAATCGTAGTGAAATATAATGTAAAGGAATTTATACGCCTTCGTTACGGAGAATAAAAAAGGAGATGAT
>NC_051400.1:35068039-35068144 GCF_015228065.2 Penaeus monodon
GCTGCATTGGGGGGGTGGAGGTGACCATGACAAGGATGATGTTGATGGTTTTGCAACATGAGCTGTGTTGCAAAGGGGGTTTTGAGTTAGAGTGATGAATAATGA
>NC_051400.1:35069204-35070063 GCF_015228065.2 Penaeus monodon
AAGAAGAAGTTCTATAGAGTTGCAATCAACTATGTATTAATTTTAGAGCAACAAAGTAGCAGTTCGAGAGTGTGATGAATACAATAACTCGGAGCAACATGGTCGTCGTTAAGAGGAAGGCAAAGGAATATGTGTATGATAGAAATGCAGTCAAGATAGTAACAGTTCTAGAGCAATAAAGTCGCGGTTATTGGGAGGGAGATGCGTTATTTGTCTCGCTATAGCCAGTGTGGCAGAGGGTTAGAGGCATGTAGTCAGCATAGTAAGAGATCTAGGACTGTGAAGTCGAAGTTATATAGAGGTCGTGTTGGAAATAGATTGTTTGTCTTGTTATATTCAAGTGCTGTAGCGGTTATTGAGCCATTTGGCCAATACAGCAAACAGTTCCACAGCAATGTAGTCGCCGTTAATTGGAGGTAGTCGGCCGTGTTAGCGATTAGTTACAACCTCGCTATAGTCAATATCGTAGCCGTTCTGGAGCCCCATGTAGGCAATCTAGCAAACAATTCCAGAGCAATATAGTCGTTATCAAGAGATCGTAGTCGACGTCATCAAGAGACCGTACTCGTCGTCATCAGGAGATCGCAATCGTCATGACCAAGAGATCGCAGTCGTCGTCATCAAGATCTCGTAGTCGTCGTGATTAAGAGGTCGTAGTCGTGTGTGAAGCGAGTCGTTTGTCTGGCGGTGGTGGTGGCGAGCGAGTGGCTGGCAGAGGGCTCGTGCAGGCAGGGTCGGCGGGGAAGCTGTGCGGCGGTCAAGGGAAGGAGGGTTGCCGGGGAGCCTCCGAGAAAAGGTTTTCCACGCCGTCTTTCTCGTTTTTTTTACTTCTCGCTGGTTTTGTTAATTCTGGGTCGGA
>NC_051400.1:35070203-35070379 GCF_015228065.2 Penaeus monodon
GTAGAAGGATTGTTTTGAAATTGCATGACGAGATGTGCGTATGAAGGTAATATGGAGGTCGCCCTTTTTCGTATCCGCAACATCTGGTAACAACTTCGCAACGAGATGCGAGATGCTCAAAAATATGTGATCGTCATGTGGCATTCTGTAGCCTCGGGCACCGGCGCGCTGTACAT
>NC_051400.1:35071863-35072168 GCF_015228065.2 Penaeus monodon
CTCCTTCCAGCAACGTTTTCATTTTCATCGCAATAATGAAAAGATAACGGTGAAATTAGAATCAACTTTGCCACCATTTCCAACGCATTAACTTCTTCCAACATCCTTTGCACACACATGGACATCGTTACTGACATCATTGCAGACACCCCTGCTGACATCACCGCCATTTTTAGTATTATTTCCATACTCTGCATCGGAATCATTGCTGTCACTTCCAACACTACTGTACATTGGCTGGTAACTTTCTACACGCGTTGAAATCACTGAAAACATCACCTCAATTCCTAACATCAAAGCAGTTT
>NC_051400.1:35072644-35072775 GCF_015228065.2 Penaeus monodon
TCATGCGCATTCCACACACAATTACAGTTGGCCCAACAATAGCACAGTGCCACAATGGACACATATTTTAGCTTGCCAGTGTTCGCTGACTGGGAATATGTATCCTTCCACTTGCCTCCCTTCAACTTGGC
>NC_051400.1:35074157-35074226 GCF_015228065.2 Penaeus monodon
GCCTATTCACTACCATACGCGCTCAAGTTACAAAATTACTTTGCAAATAACATATATCAACACCAGGTG
>NC_051400.1:35074842-35075108 GCF_015228065.2 Penaeus monodon
TCGTCATTGTGTTTTCACTCACACCTGCGTTCTCTAACGTTCATTTGTCTCCAATTACCTTCAGCATTGCCAATTCCTTTCACCAATTTTCACTAACTTCGTGATGCACGCGACGTCTGAACGTTGTGATTCTGAACACCTGTTTTCTATAATGACTTCTGCTCAACACGTGTTTCCTGTATTGCGTCATTGTTTACAGCTTGTCTTGCTATGACTCATTCCGTTCCGTTTCTTTTAGGATTTTTACAACAATTGTATTAAATATT
>NC_051400.1:35075165-35075291 GCF_015228065.2 Penaeus monodon
AAGGGTATTCTGATTTTACTCCTTTCATTATCATTATTATCTATTTATTTATTCTCTCGTTTATTCCGACTTTACTGCGTCTCTGTTTCCCTTTAATTTCTCTCCCCCAAATCGTGGCTGTGACCC
>NC_051400.1:35075911-35076060 GCF_015228065.2 Penaeus monodon
TATCATCTGCTATTGCCGATGAGCGTGGGTGGAAATGGGCGTGGCTGCAACCGGACTGGCGTACGTGTGGATGCGGGTACATCACTTAGCCACATTTCGTATCCGCATTACACGCTCGCTTCGGTGTGGATTTCGATTGCCTTCGGTTA
>NC_051400.1:35076145-35076218 GCF_015228065.2 Penaeus monodon
TCACTTATTGCACTTTCCAATTGCTGTTTGTCTTGAGGCGACACCAAGGGAGAAAAGGTTTTCTCGTGCTTGA
>NC_051400.1:35077026-35077308 GCF_015228065.2 Penaeus monodon
GAGTCACACTGGTCTTTCAACTATTGAATTTCTAACGATTCACAAATTTACCCGAACTAATTCTTGCAGTATTTCCTGATATCGGATACTCTTTTGTTGTTTTTTTGTTAGCAATTTGATATTGTTTTTTTTTTCTTCTTCTTCTTCTTCTTTGTGTGTGTGTGTTTTAAGAGGTGATTTTTTTGTGTCGTTTGTTATTGTTTATTTTTCATGTTTCTTTACTCGTGTTTATGTAGAGGTATTTTTGCCAGTGTTTCTTTGTATGTTTTATTATACGTGGGT
>NC_051400.1:35077702-35077840 GCF_015228065.2 Penaeus monodon
CCAACAAAGGAAACGAAATACACACTTCTGTCAATAACCTTGTGCAAGGAGGAAATACTAAGGATGGGCTCACAGTTTCCTCCCTGTCTGAATCCTCCTTGACTCGTCGCGTTCGTGTAGTGGAGCGTGACGTCATCA
>NC_051400.1:35078358-35078461 GCF_015228065.2 Penaeus monodon
CCAAAGGAATATGAGACCGTCTGGGGCTATTTATGGAGCAGCTAGTCATGAAATAAACACTTATTAGATGATATAAACTAGAACGCAGGGCAATCATGAGTTC
>NC_051400.1:35079105-35079378 GCF_015228065.2 Penaeus monodon
TTTATCCTCAGGATAACCACTCGTTCGTCACACTAACCACCCGTGCTTGAGAACAACCGCTCTCTCTTCAGAATAATCACTCATTTCCAATCGAATCGTTCTCCCTAGCGACCACTCGCCCTTCCACCTCCACCCACCGACTCTGAGTGAACGCAACGGAGAACCAAGAAGGAATTAGAGCTTCATTACCTATTCAGCAATATTAGGAAATGCGCGCAGGTGTTCTCAAGACGGAACACAAGAACAGATAAATAACATTGCTGCACTCCTTTC
>NC_051400.1:35080387-35080538 GCF_015228065.2 Penaeus monodon
GTAGTAACATTTTGACACTGATGAACCATTGATATACAGAAATTAATGCAAAAGCATCAGGATGGATATACTTTTTAGAATAAGACTAAGCGTTTATACAGAGAAAAAGAGAGTGAGAAAGGGAGAGAGAAACAGACAGACGGGCAAAGCC
>NC_051400.1:35081581-35081784 GCF_015228065.2 Penaeus monodon
TTAAATTTTAGTCGTTTCTTATATCTTACTGTATTTCATTCCCGTCTGTTTTTAATTTTTTCTTTGCAAATTTTTCCTTTTTGGGACTTTATTCGTTTGGAAAATTATAAGATAATTTCGAGCCTCTTTTGATCAATCACCCAGCGCAAATTTGAGTGTTCTATTACCTGTTTTGCGGAGGTTGGCAGGGGGAAAATCATAGA
>NC_051400.1:35081811-35082064 GCF_015228065.2 Penaeus monodon
CAAAAAACAAATTTTTCGAGTCAAACCTTTTCGTGAATCCCGAGCCGGGCCTTTTAATTTACCCCGTCAAGCAAGATTTGTTTTTTTCGAAAGGAAAAAAAAAAAGGTAAAAAATAAGTGTAAAGAAATATTTTTGAAAAAGGAAAATCGTGTTTAATAGAACCCCACTTCAGAAAAAGGTTGTATTTTTAGAGGCATGGATCATTTTGAAATTTACACGGTGATCTCAATAAGCAGGAATACTCCTGAGCCC
>NC_051400.1:35082305-35082561 GCF_015228065.2 Penaeus monodon
GATGTAAATATATTACAGATTTTTTTCGGTTTCGTTTATTTTTAAATAAACACATTCTTTGAACTTGTTAATACTATTTTTTCAGAAATCAGCTTGCTTTGTTTAGTTTTTTTCTATAGTGCCCGTTAAAATGGTCATCCAAATGTTAAGTCTTCAATTTACGAATATGAACTTAAATAATATGAAAAGCAACCCTTTTATAGTTGGGTTTTCGAAGTAAAGAGAAGGTCCTTTCGGATCCCCAGGGGAATAATTC
>NC_051400.1:35082827-35083187 GCF_015228065.2 Penaeus monodon
GAGATTTACTTTTTTTTTTTCTTGAATTCAACCGCCGCTATGCGAAAATTAGGGAATTTAATGCCATGATTCGGCTTTTAAGGAAAAAAACACGGGGAGAGAAAAAAAAAAAAAATTTAAACGTGTGAAAAATTAAATTTCCGATCCGGGGAAAAGGTTTTTTGGCGAAAAAAACCCACCATCGTGAAGGGAGGGGGACGTTCCTCTTCACGCACAAGCGGATTTTAGATACCCCGGGGTCAAATTTCCTCTCGTTCAGGGACTGAGGGTGGGTTTGGAGTGCTTGGGGTAGAGCTAAACAAAGGCCTTAATTTTACGACAAGAGGAAACATCGATTTGTGTTGTTACCGTTTTAAAATG
>NC_051400.1:35083375-35083446 GCF_015228065.2 Penaeus monodon
GCATGATAAATTAAATTATTAATCTTATTATTATAATAAATTAATGTTATACCTTCATCATCTTTATTTAT
>NC_051400.1:35083494-35083655 GCF_015228065.2 Penaeus monodon
GTTGTTGGTTTTTGCTGTTGTTTTTTGTCATTGAAAAGCTTATTTTTGATGTTTTTATCATTTTATAATTTTCATTATTATTTTAAATATCTAATATTACCTTATCATTATCTTTATCCCCATTATTTTTATTGTTTTTTTTTAATTATTGTTATTATTTT
>NC_051400.1:35085878-35086292 GCF_015228065.2 Penaeus monodon
CATGTCGCCCTTTGGTTTTATTATCTCTCATTATGGAATGATGGTGATTATCATTTTTATATTACCATACCTTTGTTTCATCAATCATCAAATAACCAATATTTGTTTATCATATTTGTTATTTTGTTAGATTAAAACTCTTCGTTCAATACACTATATTATTATTATTGTTTTTTATTTTGCTGTCTTTGTTTTCCGATCATATTTCTTTTGTCAATCCTACCTTTTTTTTAAATTTTCGTGAATGTTTGTGTTTTTTTTATCCACCAAACAGGGGTTTATTTTTTTTTTTGAAAGGTAATTTTTTGGGGTAATTTCATAAAAACTTATATAAAATATAGTATGTATATATATTATAGTTTTATAAAATAAAATTATATTATATTATTATTTAATAATATATTAATATTATAT
>NC_051400.1:35087848-35088024 GCF_015228065.2 Penaeus monodon
TACAGAACACATCTTGCGAAGTAAGCTTTATTTTTAATTTTGGTTAGCATTTGTAAAAGATCGTTCCGCAAGCGAGACGGGAAAGTTTTAATATCCCAATAACTCATAATTTTCTAGTGATTTCCAAAATTGAGATATTTACTTTTGTCAAGGGGTTTTTCTTCGAGTTTTTAACT
>NC_051400.1:35088060-35088403 GCF_015228065.2 Penaeus monodon
TTCTCCCATTCACGTCACCCCCATCACATAGTCCCACCGTCAAGGCGAAAAATCACAACCTTTTTGACACAATACGTAGGAAGGGGACTTAAGGTCGCCCTCCAGTGGGGGTATTTCCGAGTGTGACTCAAGGGGGGATTAGCGAAGAGTGATCACTGCAGGGAAAGGGGAAAGGTTTTTTGAGAAGTATGCGAAGGGGGGGTAATGGGGGGGGGGGGGGTTTTTTTAAGGGAAAAGTCGGTGGGAAAATTCCAGATAGAATAGAAAGCTGGTAAAAAGTTTCCCCAAATCGGGATAAATCCTCTGTTTAAGACTGCTTTATCTGTCCCCCCTTCTCTCCCTC
>NC_051400.1:35088985-35089564 GCF_015228065.2 Penaeus monodon
GCTATATATTTTTATTGTCTATATAAAATTTTAAATAAATGAAAATAAAATATTTAATATAATAAATTAATATATAATATTATATATAAATAATGTGACACCTTGTTACTCTTTATGTTGGTATCCATTTTTTTTTAGTTCATCAGCTTTTTTTCCCTTTCCCCCTAGGTCTTTCCAGCTTTTTCCTTCAACACCTTCAAAACCCTATTTTCACTTTAAATCACTTTTTTTAAATTTTTAAAAATCCTTTCCATCAATTATCTTTTTTCTCCCCCCAGACAGCTTTCTCTTCTTTGGCTTCCTCCACCAAGCATATTTTTTCCATCTTTTTTTAAACCCACTTTTCAGCGGACATGCTTTTCTAATCATGTCCGCTTTCATAGTCCCTGTTTCTGATCCATAGTTGAACACACTCCTGACCACCGCTTGCATAGTCTTTTTCTTTACACTCTGTCTCATAATCTGCCTAATAGTTATTTCCTTCTACTAAAAGTTGCCTTTGCCATTGCATTTCTTCTCAAATTTTCGTTCACATTTCCACCATCAGTTATCCGTGATTCCAAATAATAAAACTTGGCA
>NC_051400.1:35089611-35090203 GCF_015228065.2 Penaeus monodon
GGTGATATTCACAATTTCATCACCTTGCCTAGATATAATTATAACCTTTGTCTTCTTTACATGATCTTATTCCATTTTTCTCTGACCACTGTTATCTGTAATCTTTTCCCAGTTTCAGCAACCGTGCCTTAATCATCTGCAAAGCTCACATCTTTTAATTCTCCTCCAGCATTCACTCCCCCATTGTTATCTTTAACTCCCCCAATTGTGATGGATCTGATTCTTATCCATAACTTGATCCTCCATCGCTTCAATACAACCCCAAAAATCAAAAATATCGGCAGTTTTTTCCCAAGGGTCTTTAAAAAATACCCGGGGGGCTTAACCCAGTCAAACCCTATCAAAGGGCGTTTATAGCCCAAAAAGCAGACATAATTTCCTTTTCCTACTTTTCCCTTTTTCAAAGGACATACTCAAGATTTTTGCGCATCGTAATAGGTGTTCTGTTTTCCCACAAAAAAATCTTGAAATTTTTCAATAGCTCGTGTTCCTTCCCCCCCCCAAGTTTTTCCAAAAACTTTCGGTATACCGTCCACACCTACAGCATTTCTATTCTTTAAATCCTCCTTTGCTTATCCCCAAAATTTTTGGA
>NC_051400.1:35090403-35090961 GCF_015228065.2 Penaeus monodon
CATCTAATAGCTCTGGACCTATATAGCCATCATCTACCTCACTACACTCTCCATTAAAAAAATCTCACTATCATATAATATTCTGCATTGTCTTGCGTCCATCGATTCTTGGTGTACCCTGGCCGTAAAAAATGTTCGATTCCCTCATAAATTTTTCACTGTCATTTCCCCCTGTTGGTTATGTGTGTTCTTATTTTATTATAAACAGATCTGATCTACCCTCTCGAACTCTTCCAGATCTTCGCATTTTTCTCTCCACCTCTCTTCCCTTCCCTGTTTCCCGCCTCAGTTCATCATTTAGCTGTTTATACTTTTCTTTTGCCTTCCTCAGTTGCAATATTCCTCCGCGAATTCTTTGCTGCTATACCTTCCTTGTATCCAATTTCAGTCTTTGCAATTTCCAGCACTGCATCTCTCAGGGTATTCCAGTTGCACTCAGCGATATTTTCCTCTATTTCATTCTCCTTGATCTTTTAACTTATTTTATCCTGGAAGCTCTCTGATCTTTTTTCCTTATATTTTTCCATATCTTTTTCTTCTTCATAGCTACTGAATTTT
>NC_051400.1:35091352-35091426 GCF_015228065.2 Penaeus monodon
GAGTTTTAAAATTTAAAATAAAATATCTACAGAAAAAAATTTTTTTTTACCAAAATCATAAAAAAAAAAGCGCG
>NC_051400.1:35091635-35092078 GCF_015228065.2 Penaeus monodon
CACGTCGGTAGGATATTAAATCTGCAGCCAGATAGTGAAAGAAAATTCTGTTAATTTGATGCTTAGAAGAAAATAAGTTTTTGTACGTTTTTAAGTAAAGCATAGGAAAATTTCAATTTTCAACAGCCCTGGATTAGCTCTAAACCTCAATAACTCTTTTCTCACCCAAACAGGGGGGGTTAGACGCCCACCCCTGCTACGTCAGTTTATTTTCCTGTTGTACTGGGAGAACAGGTTCCCGCCTGTGACAGTCATATCCTGGGCGTACAAAATCACCTGCATCGGCATTGCCATGGAAATCACAAAACGCAAGGGACTTCGGACGGTAAAAACGTCTCCATGGAAAAAACCGACCTGGCAAGGGGGGGGCAAGTCTTCATTTTTGACCGTATTTAAAAAGTTTTTTTTTTTTTTCTCCGTTTCTTTTATGATAACTCTTCACT
>NC_051400.1:35092135-35092471 GCF_015228065.2 Penaeus monodon
CCCACAGATTAACGAGGTAAAAAAAAAAAAAAAAGAGGGAGGGGAGGCTTATAACGGTATCACAATTAGCTAACCAGTGAGGGTATCTTCTCCCCAAGGGCCCTGTAAGCCTGGCCCTGTACCCCATTTGTGCCTTGGGTGTCTGCATCCGACGAGACGCTACTCTCCTAAGCGGCAAAGGCTGCGGAATTCTGTTCTCTGACCCTCGACGCACCAGGCAGTACCCACGAAGTTCGAAACCGAAATTAAACACTACACTCAACTTGCAGTCTCTTCAACTTCGATGCAGTATTGCAACTTTGTGTGTACTCGTTATAAAGTTCGCAGGTGTATAGA
>NC_051400.1:35092697-35093191 GCF_015228065.2 Penaeus monodon
AAAAAGGGGAAAAAAAGAAGAAATTTGAAAAAAAGAAAGGGATGACATAAAAAGGGCGAAAGTTTTGGGATTTCAATTCGCGGGGACCCGGAAACCCCGGGGCAGACATCACGTTCTTCGAGCTTCTCCTTCTCCCTCCTTCGCTGAATTTTGATTTCTCTCGTTTTTTCTCGGGGTCCCCCCTTTGCCTAAATCGTTCCTGATCCTATCTTGTTTCTCGTTCGTGACTGGAAAATATGGAGTGTTCTAGGATCAACGATGTAAATAATAGGCAATTATTTATGAATTGTGAAAGGAATAGGTCGCATTATCCCATTTGTAACCGCTTTGCCATGTCGCTTGGATGGCATCCCTTTTAGCACCGTATCCCTCTCCCCGGCTTTAAAACTACGTAAAACATGTCTTTCTTTTTCCGTTTTGTGAAGTGCGTAAAACATTTTTTTTTTTGTAATGACTCACTACGTTGTTTTGACAAACATGAAACATTACAACAC
>NC_051400.1:35093241-35093695 GCF_015228065.2 Penaeus monodon
CAGGTGCGTACGAATTTATTTTACTATTTACTCCCATAGTGAGTAAATAGTATGTGTTACGTACCTCCCGATACTATTAATTAACAGAACTCGGTCTTACAAGAGATTGCAAAATCTAAATAATTTAAACCTTCTTCGTCATCGCCAATTCCTATTTACAGCATTTTCACAATGGTATTCTTGGAGTAAACACTCTTTCCGGAGTAGCACGCTGATCCCTGTCAACCAATTTTTATCCAAAAAAAAGCTAATTTTTTCCCCTTAGTACTCTGATTTGAGACGACGTACAAAACTTTTTCCCGTATTGTTCTTAAAGGACATCGTTACCTCATCTTTTAAAGCACTGTTTTCCGGTGTGAAAGAGTCTCCGCTACAAAGGATGCAACATTCTTGCCAACATCCATTGCAAAGTACGGAGGGCAGGCCAAAGGGTTTCCGGGCTGGTTTCGGCTTT
>NC_051400.1:35093773-35093958 GCF_015228065.2 Penaeus monodon
GCAAATAATTCTTTTATTGTGAAGTTTTTTCATTTCTTCAACCCTTTTTTTTGGATATCTCTCTGCCATCTGCGTTAAGGCTACTTGTTATTACCCAAGCGTGGGTTTGTTTAAAGGATTGTTTGAAAAAAGGATTCAAGTGTTATTGAATGTCTTCGTAGGGATTCGTATATAAAAATTTTTAT
>NC_051400.1:35094334-35094534 GCF_015228065.2 Penaeus monodon
CGAGGTGCAGAAACGTGAGTATATATATAATGATTTTTTTTTTTTTAAATACATTAGATGCAAATTTTTTGGGGGATTTTTTAATCTTGGGTGTAATTTTTTTTTGTTCTAATGATAAAGTAAATTTCAAAAAAGCATAAAGAGAAAGAGGGTGGGTCATAATTTAAATTTTTGGTAGTCATTAGGGGCCCAATAAATTG
>NC_051400.1:35094564-35094704 GCF_015228065.2 Penaeus monodon
CTTCTACAGTGTTTTTTTTTAGATTTTTTATTTGAGTTTATAATATTTTAGTATTTTATATGTTGAGACAACCCAAATTTCAATAAATAAAAACTTTGACCCTTTTTCATGCAAAATTTGTGATTTTACCTGTTATTTTC
>NC_051400.1:35095289-35095464 GCF_015228065.2 Penaeus monodon
GAAACCCGGCAAAGAAACTGAAATATTCTTGGGGGAACTTTTCAAACGTCATCTTTTAGATGCACCCTTCGGCGAAAACTTTTAATGAGACCATAATGGGAGTTTAAATGAGACGCATATCTTTTAATTGATAGTGATTGCAATGACAATAATGTTAATCGTACTAATATTACTG
>NC_051400.1:35095666-35096093 GCF_015228065.2 Penaeus monodon
AAAAAAAATGTAATAGTAATAATAAAAAATAGTGTGTAATATTAAAACAAATAATACTAACAATAATAAATAAATAATAAATAGTAATGATAATAAAAATTTATATAAAAAAAAAAAAAAAAATTATAATTTTCTTTAAAAAAAAAAGATTTAGTAATGATAAGAAATACCATTATAAATTAAATTTTCTGAAAAGTTAAAACCCCCAAAGGCGCCGAAAAAAATATATAGAAAAATTGTATTCAAAAAAACGACAAAATTTCTTGCTAACAGCCTTTCCGGAGTCTTTGGGGAAAAAAGCAGTCTTACTCAGATTTTTTGGCTGCTGTTGGTTACTTTTTAAAAATTTTTGGGGTTGGGGGGGAAAGGGGGGAAAAAAAAAGGGGGGAAAGGGGAAAAAAAAGGGGGAAAGGGAAAAAAGGGGGGG
>NC_051400.1:35096151-35096687 GCF_015228065.2 Penaeus monodon
TTTGGGGAAAAATATCCAAACACAAAGGGGGAAAAAAATTTAGGAGTTGTCTTTCAAAAGGGGGGCGCAATTTTCTAGAGGTTTTTTTTTATCGGAGGCCTTTTAGGAGTTTTTTCTGATGGGGAAACCCAACTTCCCAAAATTTCAGGCCGGGGGGGGGGTAAAGTTTTCAAGACTATAATTAAAATTTTTTCTATAAAAAAAAAAAAAAAACCTTTAAAATTAAAAATATTTTTTTTTGTTTTTTGATTTAAAATTATAAATATTTTCTTTTTAGATTTTAACAACCACCAAAAAACCTTTTTTTAAAAAAAATCATAAATTGTATTTATTTTTACCAAAATTTAAAAATAGCCTTTCCGATAAAAACTTTTAAAAAGCCCTCTTTGGCTTTCCCCTATTAATTTAAAAAGTTTTCGGAAAAAAACAGGGGAAAAAGGGAGAAAAAGGGGAAAAAGGGGGGGGGAAGACTGGGAAGGGAGGGGGGGAAGAGGAGGGGGAGGGAGGGAGGGGAGGGGGAAATAGGGAGGGGGTTG
>NC_051400.1:35096731-35096903 GCF_015228065.2 Penaeus monodon
GGGGAAAAGAGGACCATAATGATTAATGTTTTCAATTTTTTAAAAAAAAGGGAAGGGGGTCGAAACCTCTTTTAGCTTTCCCCAGGGGGAAACCCGTCAAACCTGTTCCCCACAGGGGGAAAAAAAATAATTTTCGGAAAAGGGGGGGAATCCATATGGGGTTCTTTGAACC
>NC_051400.1:35096922-35097845 GCF_015228065.2 Penaeus monodon
GCGGGGGCAGCCCTTTATACCCGGGGGGAAATTGGGGGTCTTTTTGTTTTGTTTTTCCTAAGGGGTGAAAAAAGTATTTATTTAAAATATAATACTTTATTAATTTTTCTAAATATTTTTTCACAAACAACCACCAAAAAAAAAACCAAAGAAAAAACAACACCAACACCTAAAAAAATATTATTTAGCCTTGAAAATAACTTTTTAAAGGAATAAACAAAATTTTTTTAATAAATACTACTGGCCCGTAAACTTAATAAAAAATGCTTCTTTCTTTACCTTTTCCCCAACCCCTTTTTTGTTCAGCATTAATTTACCAGGGCGGGGGTTTTGTGGTGTTTGGGGGTTTGGTGTTTGGTTTTGTGGTTTTGTTTTCGCCGCGGGGGTTGGTGTGGGGGGTTGTTTGTGCTCAGGGGGTTTTGAGTTTTTAAACCCCAGTTTATCTGGCCTCCCCTTTAAAATTTCCCTTTTTTTAGGGGAAAAATGCTGGCTGAAAAATTTTTATGATGAGGCCAAAAAAACTTGTAATTTTTTAAATGTACAACCTTTTTTTTTTAAAAAAAAATTTAAGGAGCGGGGAAACCCAAAAGGACCAAACCAAAAAGAAACCCTTTCATTCAAACAATCAACACATAAGAAAAAATTAACAAAAAAAGGAAAGCGCGGAAAATTTTTAAATTTTGTTTTAACTTAAGGGTGGGCAAAACTTTTCCAACCTTTATTTAGCGGGGGCCGCGTTTTGGCTGGTCGGGGTTTAAAACGGTTTGAAATATTCTTGAAATAAGCTTTTATTTGGTTCACAAAAAAACCCAAAACACCCCCCCAAACAGGGACCCGCCAAACACAAACCAGTAAAAGGGAAATAAAATAAGGGTTTTAGGATGGGTCTTTTGGAAAAGGAAATAAAATAACAAGGGGGAGGT
>NC_051400.1:35097880-35098698 GCF_015228065.2 Penaeus monodon
TATATTTGACCAGTGTTAAAACATAATTTAAAAAATATTGTGGGATAATGAAGGGCCCGTATTTTTGCTTTTGACGTTTGGCTGGGGGGGGTGTTTGTGGTTTGGGGTGTTTTTGGGGTTTTGGTTCCCCCAAGTGTTTTTGTTAAAAAAAACCCCTCGCCCCAAATTTTTGTTAAAAACTCTTTCAGGGGAATCATATTTTCCCCCCATCAAATCTTTTTAAAATTAAAATTTTTTAAAGGAAAAAAAATTGTTTAAAATTTTTTAGGGGAAGTTAAACAAATTTTTTTAAATTTTTTTTCGTTTAAATTTTTGGAAAGGGCCTTTTGTGACGGATTTTTAAAAAGTGAGGGGGAATTCAAGGCAGGCGGGGACAAAAAAGACACATTAAAGAATTGTAAAAACCCTTTTAGTTAAAAAAAAATAAAAAAAAGGGGGAATTAATAAAGGAAAAAAACCAGAGCAACCCAAAAAAAGATTTTGGGGAAAAATAAAAAACAGTAACAAAGGGGAAAAAAAAAACGCAAGCAAAGGGGGGGGGGACATAATGAAAACTTATATCTAAAAACGTATGCGCTAAATTAATTTCTGTAAAACCGACCTGCAATGGAAGAAAGGTTTGGGGAAAGGGAATTAAGGGAAAGATAATAACAATGGGGGGAAAAAGAGTACTTTTTTTTTTCCTTTGCCAAAAAAAAAATTATTTTAAAAATGTTTTAATTTAAGAAATAAAAGAAATTTTTGCTTTGAAAGTTTGGAGGTTTTCCCAATAAAATGGAAAATAAAGGTTTTTAAATTTTAAAATAAAGGCCCCCCCC
>NC_051400.1:35098877-35098997 GCF_015228065.2 Penaeus monodon
TTTTTTTAAAACAAAAAAAACTCGCCTGGGACGGCCGGCCCCCCGGGGAAAAAATAACCCTAAGGGGGTTAACCCCCAATAAAAAAAGGACCATTCCTCTGGAAAAAAAAAAAAACTGAT
>NC_051400.1:35099076-35099256 GCF_015228065.2 Penaeus monodon
ATTTTTTTAATTAAAAATTTAAATTTTTAAAAAATATTGTTAAAAAAAGTTTTTTTCTTTAGAAATTTGGGGTTTAAAAAAGTTTTTCCCCCGTATAATTTTAGGTTTTGAAAATAATAAAGGAGGGAAGGTTAACGTTTTTTAGATTTGAGGGGGAAAATTTGGGGAAAAACGAAGGAG
>NC_051400.1:35099347-35099455 GCF_015228065.2 Penaeus monodon
GATAGGGGTGTTAAAAAAGGTTTAGGTTGGGGGAAAAAGGGGGAGGAGGTGGGGGGGGGTGGGATAGGGGAAAATTATTATGAGGGGATTTAATGAGATATGATGGAA
>NC_051400.1:35100293-35100377 GCF_015228065.2 Penaeus monodon
TTTGATGCTGGCCGTTTGCAACTTATATACCAATCTCCTGGTTTATTTATCTCGTTTAGATGTGGTAGTTTTGTCAAATTACTG
>NC_051400.1:35100498-35101356 GCF_015228065.2 Penaeus monodon
TTCCCCGATTCTCCTGTTAGATTAAAAAGTACTATGTGATTTTGTCTTACTGTTTTGTTGTTTCGTCTTGGTGGTTGAAGTTCTTCTAAATTTTGCCGGCTTTGTGTCTCCATGCGAATTGGGATGGTTTGTTTCACCGTCACTTTCTTCTCTAGGTCTTCTATTTGTTTGTAGTCATAGTCCATTATTTTAAAGATTCCAGGGTTTTCACCTGGATCTGGGTTTAAAGCTGTCCATTTTAAGTCTTAAACTTCACTTCATTGAGTTCAAATTTTTTACGTGTTCAAGCTATTTGTGGTCGCCAATGTGCCTCCTCGAAAACTCATCAAGGAATCTATGTCTTTCAGTACTTATCATGAAGTAAGTTCTAGATTACTTAAGGTGACACCTCCCCACATTCTTTTTTTCATTTCTTCTTTTTCTTTTTGAATTTTGAGGAGATATTTCAAATATTTCATTACATTGTCAACCAGGTGTCCATCAGACAGGCAGTTATTTATGGCATGTTGAGGTCTCCTTACACAACATTCTATGATTTAATTGGTTCTGTGCTGTAGGAAAATCTGTAAGAAAAAAAAAAGACAGTATTCTGTTGATAGTTGACTATGCTATGACTCACTTAGCTGTCATGTGGAATGTATTTTTTGTTCGTGACTATACTTTTGGGAAATGTAGCCAAAGGATGTTGAATTCTGAATATTCATATAAGAATAAAATACAGATAGTTTATGAAAAAAAAGCCATCCCAAAATGGTACAATATTTTTTTTCAAAACTTCCCACAACTCATAATACTTATAATATTATTAAAATATGGCTTTAGTGCCTGCCTTCAGATTGCCAAAATTTGCATGTTAGG
>NC_051400.1:35102648-35102910 GCF_015228065.2 Penaeus monodon
CTGAGAATCCCAAAAGCTTAAAAAATATATGACTTCTACTTTTCCATTAACATCAGTAGGTACACTGAATGGGATGATAAATTAGAAGGCAAGCTTACAAGGGAGGGAAGACCTCAGTGAATGTGCATTATAATGCTCATACTCATAGGTTTAGTTAAAAATGACAAAATTTAAATTCAGAAACTGAGAGATGTTATTACCTTATGATATAATGCTGTAGAACACAGGGTAGACTATAATATTATCATATGTAACCCACTTT
>NC_051400.1:35103429-35103697 GCF_015228065.2 Penaeus monodon
AGAATCCCAAAAGCTTAAAAAATATATGACTTCTACTTTCCATTAACATCAGTAGGTACACTGAATGGGATGATAAATTAGAAGGCAAGCTTACAAGGGAGAGAAGACCTCAGTGAATGTGCATTATAATGCTCATACTCATAGGTTTAGTTAAAAATGACAAAATTTAAATTCAGAAACTGAGAGATGTTATTACCTTATGATATAATGCTGTAGAACACAGGGTAGACTATAATATTATCATATGTAACCCACTTTGTAGAGCAGG
>NC_051400.1:35104117-35104406 GCF_015228065.2 Penaeus monodon
CCTTTCTTTTTCTCACCCCATTTTAACGCAACTTGCATATATTGATATTTATTAAATTTGTAATGATTAAAGTGACTTTTCCTTGTAGTAGAAAATGGCAAGATTAAAGTGGGTGGTTCTCAGAGACCTGCTCCTTGAGTGCCCTAGCAGCATGTTAATGGAGCGGCCACATGGCAGGTAAGCTATTTCAGTTTGCACTATGTATACAAGATGAAAAAATTTTCATGATCATATTACCTGCCAGCTGCTCCTTGCACACTAGTCCAATTTACTTGTCAACGTCACTTGC
>NC_051400.1:35104567-35105986 GCF_015228065.2 Penaeus monodon
ATATAATAGATGCTATATCAGATTTAATGCTTTATTTAAGATTTAAGGGCCCAAAGTAATATTGCAAAAAATATGTATATAAGTAATTGTGTTATACAAAATAAGGTAAGTTGAGTACCCCTTTTAGTCTTTTGTTGCAAATTACCTTTAGCTTTTGCATGTATTTTTGTGCATCTTCCCATAATATTTTATTCTTTTAAGGGACCAGAAGAAAAATGACCCAGAGAGACTGATAAATTATAGTCTCCCAAAGTATAAAAGAAGGCAAACAGTAAATTTAAAAAAAAAAAGGTCATGAAACTTGGTAAATAAGGAAATACTGATTCTGCAATGGGAAATATGGCTCAGCTGGGAAAACTCAAGAACTGGGGATGAGAGCATCTCAAGAAACTGAAGGCCGTGGAAGTGAAGGATTGATTTGCTGACATTTCCATGACATAAATAAAAAGAACACATTGTCTATTTAAAGATTTTTGTCAACGTACTAATCCTTCCATTTGTAAAGTGCAGTAACTTCTATATTTGTATGATGTTTATTAACTTTTAAATTAGGGGAGCTATAATAGCTTGTTATTGTGTTCTCAAAATAATTTATTCACAATTAGCAAATAATAGAAGTAAGCCATAGAGTTTAAGTTTAAGCACAATAGAGTAAGGTAATAAAGCTAGGTAAATTTATATACGCTCATAGAGAGTGCTTCTAAATTTAAAACTGACATTCTCTACCTTTCCCAAGCAAGGACATTGGGAGCAAGAAAATAAGTATTGTCTGTAGATGGTGAAAGTAGCAAATGAAAGGAGGGGAATAGCAAAAATGGACGATTGAAACATTTAAAAAACACAGTAAAACTCGTCGCAAACGCATAAAACCACAGAAGTAATTGTAGCATGGTTATCATGCACTCCTCTACATAAAATAGTTATTTGAAAATCAATTCAAACCAGTTAATAATCTGCTAGTGATACCCTAGAATGGTTTGGCATGTGAAGTAAAAGTTAGAAAATGGGACATGTTTGGGCCAACTGATTTCCAAAAGCAGGGAATATGATGTGACTTGTAAACTTTATTAATTTTGATATAGGCTTTGTATTTTATACCAAGATTAAAGCTTGTAAGATATCTTATTTCAAGGCAAGTTGGCTACAGAGGGTTATATTTTTCTTATTCAAGATGATGTGAGATCACACACTCACACTTAAAATGCACCTACACCCACACACAATAGTCTTAAAGAGTATTTAAAAGGTTTATAAGGTGCTATGAAACCAAAACTGCTGAATCATTTACCTATTTGCTTTCCGAAAGTTTTTTGAGAAGTACAGTGCGAATTTATAGGCCTTTAGGATTGATGATTAATCTTTGTTTTGTATGAACTGCTGTCTTGGAAGAAAAGTACATGAGATATATTACATTTCTGT
>NC_051400.1:35106077-35106373 GCF_015228065.2 Penaeus monodon
AATACCAAAAGTAATAATCTTAATATTCAAAAGATTACTAATATTTCCTGATTATTATTACCACTGATTCCATAATAAGCTTAATCCTTCTATCATCACTTGATATAGATTTACTATTGTTACCAATTACTTCTTCTTTTACAGACTGGGACAAAAAGACAAAAACTTGAAAAAATGGCTTTATTTGTATGAAACCTAAACGAATATGTTCCTGCACTAATTAGCCAGGAGACAAGAAGGCAGACAAGGGAAAATTAATAGAGAAAATTAACACATTTGCCTCATGAATGAAGTGG
>NC_051400.1:35106492-35106662 GCF_015228065.2 Penaeus monodon
GCCCAAATTGTATTGTAAAAGAACCTATTCTTATCACATTTTAGTAGAAATAGAAAATTACAATATTACAGGAAAAAAAGAGCCATGATACACAAAAACTAATTCCAGATCTCGTAACTAACTATTCAATACGGCAGATAGTTACAAAATTAGATCTGCTTATCAGAGAG
>NC_051400.1:35106859-35107171 GCF_015228065.2 Penaeus monodon
TTATTTATATTATATAAAATATATATATATATTATATATAAAATTATTTTTTAATATATATTATATTAAAAAGGGAATTATATATTATATTTATTTTTATATATATATATTTTTATTTATTTTTAAATTAATATTTTTTTATATAAAATTTTTAAATAATATATATATAATTTTAAATATATTTATATTTTAAAAAATAAATATATTTTTAATTTTTTTAAAAAAATTTTTTTTAAAAAAATATATTTTTTACAAATTAGAAAAATTTTATATATATAATTAATTTTAAAAATTTATAAAAAATTATTTTAA
>NC_051400.1:35107357-35107710 GCF_015228065.2 Penaeus monodon
AATAAATTTTAAATTTAAAATAATATTTATATCTTAAATATAATATATTCTATATTTTTAACTTTTTATATAATTATATTATATTATATATATTACAAATTTATTTTTATATATCTAATATCTTATATATTTTAAAATAATTATATTATATATATCAAATTTTAATTATATATATTTTAATATATTATATATTATCTCTTATATAAATTAATTATATAATAATATATTAATATTATTATATATATTTATATTATTTTACTATTATATATTTATTATTTTTTTTTTTTTTTAAAATATTAATTAAAATTATTTAATATATAATTTTTTTAATAAAAATATTTTTTTTTTAAAAA
>NC_051400.1:35107747-35107920 GCF_015228065.2 Penaeus monodon
CTCTCTCTAAATAAGCAGATCTATTTTTGTAAACTATCTGCCGTATTGAATAGTTAGTTAGAAAATCTGGAATTAGTTTTTGTGTATCATGGCCTTTTTTTCCTGTAATATTGTAATTTTCTATTTCTACTAAAATGTGATAAGAATAGGTTCTTTTACAATACAATTTGGGC
>NC_051400.1:35108038-35108331 GCF_015228065.2 Penaeus monodon
CCACTTCATTCATGAGGCAAATGTGTTAATTTTCTCTATTAATTTTCCCTTGTCTGCCTTCTTGTCTCCTGGCTAATTAGTGCAGGAACATATTCGTTTAGGTTTCATACAAATAAAGCCATTTTTTCAAGTTTTGTCTTTTTGTCCAGTCTGTAAAAGAAGAAGTAATTGGTAACAATAGTAAATCTATATCAAGTGATGATAGAAGGATTAAGCTTATTATGGAATCAGTGGTAATAATAATCAGGAATATTAGTAATCTTTTGAATATTAAGATTATTACTGTTGGTATT
>NC_051400.1:35108423-35109854 GCF_015228065.2 Penaeus monodon
ACAGAAATGTAATATATCTCATGTACTTTTCTTCCAAGACAGCAGTTCATACAAAACAAAGATTAATCATCAATCCTAAAGGCCTATAATTCGCACTGTACTTCTCAGAAACTTTCGGAAAAGCAGAATAGGTGAATGATTCAGCAGTTTTGGTTTCATAGCACCTTATGACCTTTTGAATACTCTTTAAGACTATTGTGTGTGGGTGTAGGTGCATATTAAGTGTGAGTGTGTGATCTCACATACATCTTGAATAAGAAAAATTATAATCCTCTGTAGCCAACTTGCCTTTGAATAAGAATATCTTACAAGCTTTAATCTTGGTAATAAAATACAAAGGCCTATATCAAAAATTAATAAAGTTTACAAGTCACATCATATTGCCTGCTTTTGGAAATCAGGTTGGACCAACATGTCCCATTTTCTAACTTTTACTTCACCATGCCAACCATTCTAGGGTATCACTAGCAGATTATTAACTGGTTTGAATTGATTTTCAAATAACTATTTTATGTAGAGGAGTGCATGATAACCAGTGCTACAATTACTTCTGTGGTTTTATGCGTTTGCGACGAGTTTTACTGTGTTTTTCATGTTTCAATCGTCCACTTTTGCTATTCCCCTCCTTTCATTTGCTACTTTCACCATCTACAGACAATACTTATTTTCTTGCTCCCAATGTCCTTGCTTGGGAAAGGTAGAGAATGTCAGTTTTAAATTTAGAAGCACTCTCTATGAGCGTATATAAATTTACCTAGCTTTATTACCTTACTCTATTGTGCTTAAACTTAAACTCTATGGCTTACTTCTATTATTTGCTAATTGTGAATAAATTATTTTGAGAACACAATAACAAGCTATTATAGCTCCCCTAATTTAAAAGTTAATAAACATCATACAAATATAGAAGTTACTGCACTTTACAAATGGAAGGATTAGTACGTTGACAAAAATCTTTAAATAGACAATGTGTTCTTTTTATTTATGTCATGGAAATGTCAGCAAGTCAATCCTTCACTTCCACGGCCTTCAGTTTCTTGGAGATGCTCTTCATCCCCAAGTTCTTGAGTTCTCCCAGCTGAGCCATATCCTATTGCAGAATCAGTATATTCCTTATTTACCAAGTTTCATGACCTTTTTTTTTTTTAATTCACTGTTGCTCTTCTTTTATACTTATGGGAGACTATAATTTATCAGGTCTCTCTGGATCATTTTTCTTCTGGTCCTTAAAAGAATAAAATATTATGGGAAGATGCACAAACATACATGCAAAAGCTAAAGGTAATTTGCAACATAAAGACTAAAGGTGTACTCAACTTTACACTTATTTAGTATATACACAATTATCATTATATACATATTTTTTGCAATATTACTTTGGACCATTAAATCTTAAATAAAGCATTAAATCTGATATAGCATCTATTATAT
>NC_051400.1:35110025-35110319 GCF_015228065.2 Penaeus monodon
GCAAGTGACGTTGACAAGTAAATTGGACTAGTGTGCAAGGAGCAGCTGCAGGTAATATGATCATGAAAGTTTTTTCATCTTGTATACATAGTGCAAACTGAAATAGCTTACCTGCCATGTGGCCGCTCCATTAACATGCTGCTAGGACACTCAAGGAAGCAGGTCTCTGAGAACCACCCACTTTAATCTTGCCATTTTCTACTACAAAGGAAAAGTCACTTTAATCATTACAAATTTAATAAATATACAATATATGCAAGTTGCGTTAAAATGGGGTGAGTAAAAGAAAGGATA
>NC_051400.1:35110687-35111005 GCF_015228065.2 Penaeus monodon
CTTTGGGTGCATGCGTGGGGGTGGGGTAGGGGTGTGCGTATGCCTGCCTGCTCTACAAAGTGGGTTACATATGATAATATTATAGTCTACCCTGTGTTCTACAGCATTATATCATAAGGTAATAACATCTCTCAGTTTCTGAATTTAAATTTTGTCATTTTTAACTAAACCTATGAGTATGAGCATTATAATGCACATTCACTGAGGTCTTCTCTCCCTTGTAAGCTTGCCTTCTAATTTATCATCCCATTCAGTGTACCTACTGATGTTAATGGAAAAGTAGAAGTCATATATTTTTTAAGCTTTTGGGATTCTCAG
>NC_051400.1:35111458-35111761 GCF_015228065.2 Penaeus monodon
CACGGTGATGCTGCTGTCTCTGGGTGCATGCGCATGGCGGGAGGGTAGTTGTGTGGATCCCTGCTGCTCTACAAAGTGGGTACATATGATAATATTATAGTTACCCTGTGTTCTACAGCATTATATCATAAGGTAAAAACATCTCTCATTTTCTGAATTTAAATTTTGTCTTTTAACAAAACCCTATGAGTATGAGCATTATAATGCACATTCACTGAGGTCTTCCCCCCCTTGTAAGCTTGCCTTCTAATTTATCATCCATTCAGTGTACCTACTGATGTTAAGGGGAAAAGTAAAGTCTTT
>NC_051400.1:35113009-35113927 GCF_015228065.2 Penaeus monodon
TAAAATAGAAATAAGGTGATCGGGAGTAAAGGACCCTTGATGGTACACTGCCTAACATGCAAATTTTGGCAATCTGAAGGCAGGCACTAAAGCCATATTTTAATAATATTATAAGTATTATGAGTTGTGGGAAGTTTTGAAAAAAAATATTGTACCATTTTGGGATGGCTTTTTTTTTTTTCATAAACTATCTGTATTTTATTCTTATATGAATATTCAGAATTCAACATCCTTTGGCTACATTTCCCAAAAGTATAGTCACAGAACAAAAAATACATTCCACATGACAGCTAAGTGAGTCATAGCATAGTCAACTATCAACAGAATACTGTCTTTTTTTTTTCTTACAGATTTTCCTACAGCACAGAACCAATTAAATCATAGAATGTTGTGTAAGGAGACCTCAACATGCCATAAATAACTGCCTGTCTGATGGACACCTGGTTGACAATGTAATGAAATATTTGAAATATCTCCTCAAAAATTCAAAAAGAAAAAGAAGAAATGAAAAAAAGAATGTGGGGAGGTGTCACCTTAAGTAATCTAGAACTTACTTCATGATAAGTACTGAAGACATAGATTCCTTGATGAGTTTTCAGGAGGCACATTGGCGACCACCATAGCGTGAACACGTAAAAAATCTTGAACTCAAGTGAAGTGAAGTTTAAGAACTTAAAATGGACAGCTTTAAACCCAGATCCAGGTGAAAACCCTGGAATCTTTAAAATAATGGACTATGACTTACAAACAAATAGAAGACCTAGAGAAGAAAGTGACGGTGAACAAAATCCAGATCCCAAATTCGCATGGAGACACAAAGCCGGCAGAAATTTAGAAGAACTTCAACCACCCAAGACGAACAACAAAACAGTAAGACAAAATCACATAGTACTTTTTAATCTAACAGGAGAATCGGGA
>NC_051400.1:35114049-35114133 GCF_015228065.2 Penaeus monodon
CAGTAATTTGACAAAACTACCACATCTAAACGAGATAAATAAACCAGGAGATTGGTATATAAGTTGCAAACGGCCAGCATCAAA
>NC_051400.1:35114602-35115354 GCF_015228065.2 Penaeus monodon
AATGCCCAATAACACAGCCATAAAAAAAAACAGTTTCTTGAACTGAAACCCCTCTCTAAGCAAACTCACACAAACCCCAACACGAAACCACGACGAAAAAATACTCGCAAACAACGAAAATATGAAGACACCCTCACACACCCAACAAACAGAATCCAACACAATTCAGACTTATGCCCAAGTCAACCCCACAGCTTCACAGCGGGACAGAGAACCCCAATACTAGAAATGAGGTCAGAGTCAAACAAAAATCAGTCAGAATTAAATAACCCAAACAAAAAACAAAAGCTTACCCAGAATGTAATCAGAAAGGAAAATAATAAATAAATGTTGAAGATTCCCCAATAACGTGGACACTTCCAACTCCACTAAAAATTAAAGAACCACCGAGAGAAACACAAAATAAAAATAAAGAAGTCTCATGGACAGAAATAATAAAGAATACAATAACAACATTAACAAATGCCATAAATAACATAAGAAAGAAACAATTATTGAAGTAATAGCTGAGGCTTTAATAAAATCATGAAACTACCCTATGAATAAGATCATATTTTGGAAAGCAAGATCAGTACATAATAAAAGCATAGATTTAAACCACCTGATAAATAAAGAAAAACCAGATGTACTCGCATTATGCAAAACCTGGTTGAAAAATAAAGATAATTTTAAGTTACAGAACTTTAAAATTATAAAGATACGACAGACCTGAACAAATAGGAGGCAGACTTGCTATTTGTATAAAGGATAAC
>NC_051400.1:35115497-35115648 GCF_015228065.2 Penaeus monodon
TTATTACTCAGAACAAATAAATGACCCAAAGCTAATAATAGGAAGCTAATAACAGAAGTTGGAATCCAAATTCAAATCTTAATCACCCTAACAAAACAGGTAAAAGTCTATTTGAATAACAGAAAATAACATAATGTTATTAACCCCTCCT
>NC_051400.1:35116222-35116291 GCF_015228065.2 Penaeus monodon
GTTACTGAAATACATTAAAAACTAGAAACATTTAAAGGAGAATACCAAAGAATAGCAAACAAAAATAGA
>NC_051400.1:35116573-35116664 GCF_015228065.2 Penaeus monodon
TGTTGACTTGCAAAGACTAAAATGGACAAAACACATTAAAAAAAAGTAAAATCTATTAACAATATAAATATAATGAAAAAAATATCCTCCT
>NC_051400.1:35117584-35117648 GCF_015228065.2 Penaeus monodon
AAACAAAACACAGTCGGGAAATCAAAACATGGTCCAATCCACTCAAATTAACAAAATTCAAATG
>NC_051400.1:35117814-35117938 GCF_015228065.2 Penaeus monodon
TAAGAAACTAAATATACCCCCAAACCACCATGGTATGATCCTTCACGCAAACTAAAAAACAAGTTTATGGATAACTTCAAAAAAATTTACGTCAAAGAAATAATAAAAACGCAGTTCCAAACGT
>NC_051400.1:35118247-35118604 GCF_015228065.2 Penaeus monodon
GAGGGAGAGAGAGGAGACAGATATAAGCAGTCTTAAACAGAGAGATTGCATCCTGATTGGAGGAAACTTTTTATACAGCTTTCTACTTCTATCAGTGGAATTTCCGACACGACTTTGCCCTTCAACCCCCCCCCCCCCCTTACCTCCCCCCTTCGCATACTTCTCAAATACCTTTCCCTTCCCTGCAGCTGATCACGTCTCTCGCTACTCCCAGCCTTGAGTCACACTCGAGAAATAACCCTCACTGGAGGTCGACCTTAAGTGCCCATGTCACTACTGTATTGTGTCAGAAAGGTTGTGATTTGTCGCATTGGACGGATGGTGACTATGGTGAATGGCGTGACGTGAATGGTGACA
>NC_051400.1:35118642-35118811 GCF_015228065.2 Penaeus monodon
AGTTAACACTCGAAGAATAACCTCTTGACAAGAAGTAAATGATCTCATTATTTTGGGAAATCACTAGAAAATTATGAGTTATTGGGTTATTAAATCTTTCACAGTCTCGCTTGCGGAACGATCTTGTACAAATGCTAATCCAGATATTAAAAATAACGCTTACTTCTGC
>NC_051400.1:35121499-35121574 GCF_015228065.2 Penaeus monodon
AATAATCCACATGTTTGGTGGATAAAAGGAAACACCAAACATTCACGTAAGAGTATAAAATAAAGGTAGGATTGT
>NC_051400.1:35123760-35124088 GCF_015228065.2 Penaeus monodon
CATCGATGTTTCCTCTTGGTCGTAACTTAAGGCCTTCGTTTAGCATCTCACCTCAAGCACATCCAAAGCCTCACCCGCAGTCCCTGAAGCGGAGAGGAATTCGACCCTGAGAGTATCTAAGAATCCGTTTGTGCGCTGAAGAGGAACGTCCTCCTCCCTTCACGATGGGTGGGTTTAATTCGCACAACACTTTCCGCGGGATCGGAAGTTTAATTCGCACAACGCTTTAAGATTTTTTTTCTCTCTCTCTCTCGAGTTTTTCTTCGCGTAACGCCTTAGCCGAATCAGTGGCATTAATTCGCGTAATGTTTCAGCAGTAGCGGCCGGT
>NC_051400.1:35124445-35124643 GCF_015228065.2 Penaeus monodon
ACCTTCTCTTCACTTCGAAACCCAAGTATATGAGAGTTGGCTTTCATATTATTTATATTCCGTAGAATTGAAGACTTAGCATTCGTGATAGTACCATGTCTATAACAGGAGTCACTATAGAATAAAAGCTAAACAAAGAAACAGCTGATTACTGAAAAAAGAGTATTAACAAGTTCAAAGAATGTGTTTCATTTAAAC
>NC_051400.1:35125011-35125271 GCF_015228065.2 Penaeus monodon
ATCAGGAGTATTCGTCTGTTATATTGATATCACCGTGTAACTTTCTAAACTGATCCATGCCTCTAAAACATACAACGATTACTGAAGTGTTGTTCTATTAATCACGATTTTCCTTTGCAAAAATAATATTCTTTACATCTTATTTTGACCTTTTTCTTTCTCCTTCTTCTCGAAAACAACAAATTCTTGCTTGACTGAATGTAATTAAAGGCCAGGCTCGGTATTCACGAAAAGGCTTAGACTCGAAATTTGTTTTAGAC
>NC_051400.1:35125306-35125432 GCF_015228065.2 Penaeus monodon
TTCCCCGTGCCACACCTCACAGTCAATACAGGTAATAGAACACTCAATTAGCGCTGGATGATTGATCAAAAGAGGCCTCGAAGCTTATCTTATAATTTCCAAAGCGGAATAATGTCCAACAGAGGA
>NC_051400.1:35127160-35127296 GCF_015228065.2 Penaeus monodon
TCATCGTGAATTCCAACATTGTGTTTATTCTTTTCTTCTCTGGTCGGCCCCTTTGTCCCTCGGTTGTTTTTATTTAGTGGAGAAATACTACAACAATTATATTCACTTTTCTTTGCATTGTATTTTGCTGCTTTGC
>NC_051400.1:35127472-35128071 GCF_015228065.2 Penaeus monodon
CACCCTTTATTGTTCATTTTTCATCCCTTCCTCTTTCGTGTCCGGTGAGGGAAGGATGACGTAAGCAAGATTCACATTATTAAGTCCTTATTCTGTTTCGTATTTTTAACCCCTGGTTGTTGTAAACAGGAGCAATGACCTTGCGCCTCATGTTAGATTCCTCTCATCTTGTGTTAACAGATATTTTTTGCGATTTTGTTTTCGCTATATGCATATTTAATGGTTTGTTGTATATATGATGGTATTTTTTGAGTGATTATTTAATAGTATAGCATATGTTGCATATATCGCTATATATATTTCATGGTATAGCATAATTTGGATATATGTTGAGAGTACGGTTGATTTATTTATTGTTTCTGCGACCGTAAAGCTATGTTTCTATTTCAGTATAGCCATTACTTGTTACCTTGTGACTAGCAACTTAATATATTTTCCAGTCCGTATGAATACCGTGAACAAGGAATGGTCCAATGATTCTCTGTGGTTTGTATTTTAATGGCGTTTTTTTGTGAAGGCTGTCTACACTTTTATCTTATTTTCAATCGATCCCAATTTGCTACTCACAGGCTGGGATGAGGAGGCTGGTGGTGGTTAGA
>NC_051400.1:35128445-35128600 GCF_015228065.2 Penaeus monodon
ATTACATGTTCGTAATTTCAGTCTTTGGTTACGACTTCCTTACAGAGCAGAGTTTCCCAAATAAGTGCTCGCGGATATACTGTGTTCTCCGATGGACTGGCAGTTATTTTTTATATAGGTTAAAGTTGTGTTCGTGAGCATCAACTTCCTGTAGG
>NC_051400.1:35128659-35128925 GCF_015228065.2 Penaeus monodon
GTTAGGATTAACTTGCTCCAAATAGTTTTAGATAAAGTTTCGTCCTTATCCTTCTCATGATGAGGATTTTCAATTACTTATCTGGGGTATTAGCCAAAGGAAAATGTAAAAAGCAGAGTTATTCTTGATCTTCTCTCAGTTATACTCTACTATACCCTTAACATTCTCTTGATCATCCTAATAATTCAATGATATTCCAATTCAAAATTTAGCTAAAGAGTAACCTAAACTTACATTATTCTGAAAGTATTCTTAAAGATAAGATT
>NC_051400.1:35128944-35129203 GCF_015228065.2 Penaeus monodon
GTATAGACCTCCATTATCATCTATGTATCCTTAAAAAAAATTATTGACCTTCTATTGATTATAATAAACTTTTATGAATTCAATAACGTTTACCATTCAAAAGGAGATACAGCATGCATTAGGCCTGAAAGGGATTGTAGCTTTGATTTACTAATGTAATGTATAAACATAAATCATCACTGAAAAACACTTACTCTTAATTAAGATATTACTAGGAGCAATGTTATTAAATGACTACTTTTCTGTAAAGTAATTTCAT
>NC_051400.1:35130394-35130578 GCF_015228065.2 Penaeus monodon
TAGAATCGAACTGACAATGTTCATCAAAACTTCCTTTTCGAAGCTTTGACAAAAGTTCCCTTCCTCCTCCGCGAGAACCCAGCCAGCCGTCTTAAGATCTGCAAAAGCCATGTCTTCGGAAAGTCCTCTTAAGCCAGGCTAAGAGGCTGACTCGACGGAACAGAATAAGCTTGATGGCGTTGAA
>NC_051400.1:35130948-35131431 GCF_015228065.2 Penaeus monodon
AGTGAGAAAACTCTTCACTTTGTGCGATTTTCTCTCCCCCTTTTTTCGTTTTATGGCTGGTGTTTTATTTCTCATCCTTCCATTGTTTGTTTTGTTTCTTTGTATATCATAATTTTGTTTTTTCTCCTTTCCTTTCTGTTTTACGTTTTTAGTTGCTGTTTATTCTTCCATTTTTATTTTGTTATTTTTTATAATTATATTTTCTCTTCTTTCTAATTTATGATTTCTGCTTAGTGTTTTTTTTTTCTCTCTTCATTGTTTTATTTCGTTATTTATCATTTCTTTTCTCCTTTTTTTATTATTTGTGTTTGTTTGTCTTTCTCTCCTTTCATCTTCATAATTTTCGATCATTGATATTTTCTCTGTCCATTTTTTTTCTTTCTTTCTTTTTTCTTTTTGTGTTTCGTTTGCTTATTCATGTATTTCGTTTCCCATTTCATCACTTTCTGCTCTTCTTGTTGCTTTATTCAGTTATGGCTTAAT
>NC_051400.1:35133305-35133878 GCF_015228065.2 Penaeus monodon
AATTCTACCATCATAAATTCTAAAATCTACTTTAATGATATCACAATTAATATCACACAAATAAAATGCGACAGTGATATAGCTGCCCGTAAGTCAATTATTCACTCACCAATCAGTAGATCTTGGGTCAGACTCCATAATGTGACAGGATGGATTGATTAAACATGCATTAGTACTTAATAATAGAAATTCAAATCAGGGAATATGATTACACACTGGCAACCCACCCTGGTCTATGGAATACTTATTCAAGAAATATCATAAATACGTAATGGAATTAATATCAGTCTTTAAAGATATAAAATGTGTGTAAAAATTGATATATTAATTGCCAGCAGATCAAAATAAAAGAGGCTGCGATGCGGAGTGTTCTTGAGCCCGGTGTGAGTTGCCAGGGTTTTTTTTATTATTAAGATTGGACCCTCTATAGTGAATTGTTCTGTCTGGAAACTAGCGACATACTATTGATAAAGTCTACTGTATCTTGCACCATTTGCTGTTGAAATCAACTTAGTGACGATAATTAACGATATCTTAGTCCTCAACAAGACATGTGTCTTTGCAATGGCGATT
>NC_051400.1:35134007-35134338 GCF_015228065.2 Penaeus monodon
CGAAGAAACAGAGGGAAAATATAAATCATAACCGGATCATAACTTACAAAAAAAAAACACACAAAATCATCAGCCCTTTATTCCACCTCTAGTACACCAAGAACTCATTCCTGTTCTCAGCAAAGCTCATCAACGCCACCAGCATGTCAAGAGGTTCCACGCCATCGACCACGGGGAGTTCGGTCAGGTCATACTGGGTCAAACGCTTCCTGTAATCGTGTTTGACGCAGGCCTGGTACCTCGTCTCCCTCTCGCACCTGAGGAAGGTCATGATGCGGCGAAGCTTCGGTGTAATGACGGTTCGAATGGGGGGCTCTGGCATGCATTCCTG
>NC_051400.1:35134370-35134483 GCF_015228065.2 Penaeus monodon
TATAGTTAATAATTATGATGGTTGTGATATATATGATGGTGGGGACGATAGTTGGGATCTGTGAAAATAGAGATGGTATATGATGGTACTAATTATAAGAGTAAAGGGGTGGA
>NC_051400.1:35136277-35136711 GCF_015228065.2 Penaeus monodon
ATTTATAATCAGGATTCTGGTCACAGGACCTGATGAATGAAGAGAAGAGGCAAGAATGGATTAACCTCCCAAGAGCGAATCTGAAAGAGTAATTCGAAGAGAAAGTTTGAAATTCAATTTTAGCAAAGGCAGTCACGATAACGGGGTCCTCTCAGACATTCCCAACAGAAAAAAATATAAATCCTTCGTTTATGCAAGAAGCTGAACTTAACAATTTCGCGAGAGATTGAAATCGGAAAAAAAAATCAATTGCAGGCAGTAATTCCCTTCATCTGAAAGTTAAATTAGAGCAATCCTAATCAAAAAAAGGCTTTAGACAAGAAGAGAAAATAGAGGGATAAAAACCACGCTTCCATTTCAGCTTTGTCGACCTCTGTGCTTTAACCTTTTCTTAGAGATACATTGACCTGAAACAAATAGCTTACGGGCCGGGA
>NC_051400.1:35136840-35136949 GCF_015228065.2 Penaeus monodon
TTTCACATTATTGATACTGATTTTACTGGGAAGGATGTACTGTGGATGTGATGAGATATAAGATTGCAGTTCGGAAAAAAAGATGCAACATTTATACAATTTGGCTACG
>NC_051400.1:35137323-35137605 GCF_015228065.2 Penaeus monodon
AGAAACATTAACATCGTTGAAACTAGAGAAAAAGAAAAAAAGAAACTGTCAAAGGACTGGGAATTTAAAGAGAAAAAAAAGAAAAATCAGGAGCCGGCAGATGGCGTCAGGACAGCCCATCGGACGCCGGAAATTCTTGGCACTCCTGCGCGTCAGGGACAAAGGACCGTGGCTGCGTTGTCCTCCATAAGGCTAAACGTGTTGCAGAATTAAAGGAACCTAAAGAATGTTCCGGATTTTCGTGTGCTTTTTTTCCCCTTTTTAGGCTTTAACAAAACACTC
>NC_051400.1:35138925-35139152 GCF_015228065.2 Penaeus monodon
TGCACATTGATTAAAAACGGGGGTCATTAAAGAAAATACACTGCAAACAAAGCTTACCACCAGGTCTTTGCAGAAATCAGTCGCATTCTTTAGGTCCTCCTTCAGCTCTTGGTCGATCCGTAAATTATCTAGGTCTTCTTTTATTTTTTCGTACTGGAGGTCGAAGTCGTTATTAATCTGTCGGAGGCATAACGAATGTTTAGTATGGGATTCGAAAGTGTAAAGAG
>NC_051400.1:35140725-35140933 GCF_015228065.2 Penaeus monodon
GTCCACATTAGCATATATTCACCACAACACAACAACAGACGAGCACAGTGCACCCTGCAGCACACTCACCACCTCCAGCTTGTCCAAGGCGCACGTGTAGTTGGAGAGTCGCTCGGTTACAGTGACGGCTGCCAGGTGAAATGTGGTAGGCACGATCTGTAATGAAATAATTAATTTGACCATTTCCTTTGTTGTCAATAGGCTTTAT
>NC_051400.1:35141343-35141657 GCF_015228065.2 Penaeus monodon
GGCATTATCCCGCCATTAGTCAGTGATGTGTTAATATTAAAAGACTCGAGTTTACCTTTTCTTTGTTTGTAAATAGACTTAGTGAAACACGTTGATGATTATAAGTTATATGGCGTTATATGGTGGTGATGCTGTTAGATTTCAATGATAGTGGTTTTAAAAGCAGAACTAATGGCAATTGATGATGATTTTGTTAAGAGAAACAGAAACAGAAGAGAAAACAATAATTAAGAAAAACTTTAACTGTGTAATCTGCCAAGCCCTAATATCAACATTAGCATCAGTAGTTGTATGCTAAATGATACTTCGAATAA
>NC_051400.1:35141993-35143105 GCF_015228065.2 Penaeus monodon
CACCGGCCTACTCTGGCACGGAATATCTTTTATTTCAAATCATCTAATCACGTGGTCTTGCTTCGAAACAACGGATAAACCTTAATTCACGAGCCGAGCACTTGTTCGAATTGTTTCTTTATTCGTGAGAAATAGCCGCTCAGAATGCTTTGATGTTTTGAAATATAAATTGCTAATATTCGGTTGTCGTGAACGCTTCTTGTTGTGAAATTACAGATATCAGTTATTTGTAGGTCTATCAGATAAGTTTAGAGGAGTTATTTATATATTTGATATTTCGTTTGTAAAACTAGTAAATAATTTACTATGGAATTATATTTTTTTATCGATTATTTAGCTTCAATTGAACGTACAAAGTGTAAAATGATTGTAATCAGAAAAGCCTAACGAGTTTATTTGTAGAGATATCGAACCCTAGACATACTTATATAATGTATATATCAAAATCGGATCATATTTACTACATTTTATTGGATGATTTTTTATTTCTTTTTTTTTATTATAAATACTTCACTTGGGGGGGGGGGGGTTATAATATAGCACTTTCATCCTCCTATGATCCATTTCCATGTCAAAATACAAAGCGTTATATTCGCTTCTCTAAGGCAAGAGTGCGGAAGGGTGAAAATCGCTGACACAGCAACAGGAAGGCTTCGAGATTCTTGCCTCGCCCGCTGCCTAATATCTCGTCGGGAAATTTATATTTGCATGGGTAATTCTACACCTGTATACGAATCTGAAAATGGATATAACTCCTTTTCGGTCACTCCGGCCCAGTCCCGCCCCAAACTACCCCCACCCATGCATAGGGACGGTCCTCTTAAATATTCGTGCCTGAGTCTATGACAATTTCAAATTCCAATAATTATGTTTCGGTGCGCAACAGAGGTACCATTATACATTTTACGTATATATATCGCACATGTAAGCTAATGACATATCTTACCTTGAGATAATAAAGCACTTTAAACGAACTCAAAAGACGACAGGAAGCGAGTCTGTAGGTGGCGTTGCGCGATATCATAGAAAACGGGCCGTGTAGTGAGACCGCGGATTTCAAACCATGGTCGTGTGACAAGTGCTCAAAAAAGTGATATAACCAAATTTCAGTG
>NC_051400.1:35144691-35144960 GCF_015228065.2 Penaeus monodon
ATTACATTTATGCAGACGTATAAACAGCCGGATGCCGCGGCATCTTACGCCATTCACTGCTCCGAAAATAAAAACACGTGATCAAAGGCCCCCAACTTTGGAACACAAAGGCATAGCAACTTCCCACACAAGAGACTGAAAGAACGAAGTACGAAAATCTCAGGGAGAGTAAACTTTGCCGATCACTTACTGGAGAGAGAGGAGGCTGTGACACGGGCAGAGGTTGAGGACGGAGACCATTACGCGCCAGGGTGTCCTGTTAGTGTGGT
>NC_051400.1:35145556-35145951 GCF_015228065.2 Penaeus monodon
CAGATCCTAAACTCAATACAGCATAAAACCCACAAAAAGCGCCTGGTAATCCAGCGGTGGGGCAATTTCGAGGTCGAAGTCCGTCTGAGAACACTCGCGCAAGATGTCGTTAAAAGTCTTAATGAGTCCGAAAAACAGGTCTTCTCCGAAACACGTTGTCATCACCTGTTTACGAGAAAGAGGGGGGGCGGGGATTAGTGTTGTAATTGAGATATGGTAGGATTTTTTTTTTCTCTCTCTCTCTTTTTTATGATTGCGATCAGTATCGTACAAGAGTTATGATGGTGTAGTTTGAAACGCGATATGGGATTTCATATTTTATTATGGTATAAGCAAGGCTAGTGGTGCGTTATGAGTGTGTAGTGATATTCACGATGTTTGTCCCTCCTTGGTTC
>NC_051400.1:35145973-35146146 GCF_015228065.2 Penaeus monodon
AGCTTTTAAAAGATGATGGTCACTTTACCATATTCTATCTTTTCATCATTCTCGTCAACAAAAGAATTTAATCTTACGCGAAACATACCCGAACAACGGCAGAAAGTAGAAGAGGAGGCTGAGGTTGAGGTAGATAAAGTAGATAATGCTTACTAATGCTTATAGTTTGCGCC
>NC_051400.1:35146314-35146461 GCF_015228065.2 Penaeus monodon
TATTTAGTAGGTTAATTCATCTGATCACATTCATCATACGATAATAAAGAGTAAGATTTACATTTTGAATAATAATGATAATAAAAAATCCCGTCTTTGTCCATCACTTTTAAGTACATCAAAAATAATATGCAGTAAGAAGCTATA
>NC_051400.1:35146629-35147053 GCF_015228065.2 Penaeus monodon
TGTACACCCTGATTACACCCTGATTACACCCTGATTACACACGAATCCAAATTACAAAAGGGTATAACGAGGGAATCCATATACTCATCAGGCATTACATTAAAAAATTATATTTTCATCTCATATATTAGAAGGAGTGAGATGATTCGTTAATTAAACGCGCTGTATTCAAGAAATATTTCCATATGACGAATCATATGAAGTAAGATGATTAGCTATATTCAAGAAATAGTTTCGTATGACGAATCGTGTGAAGTGAGATGATAAGATAATTAGATGCTCACCTGTCGAAAAGTATGGTCAGTCGTGAGAAAACTCTGGGCGTGCGTCATGACCAGCACTGTTGCTAATATTATTAATGAAGTCATCTTGCAGGGCACACTATTCTATTCTGAAAGAAGGAATGGGCAAGGGTGATTTTTAC
>NC_051400.1:35147219-35147585 GCF_015228065.2 Penaeus monodon
TTTTCTGGTTCTGTTTCTTCCTGTTCTTTAAGCTACGTCTTTCATGATATTCATGGATATATATCATGCATGTAAAACTATCTGCATACCAGCAACACATGCATATGCAGACGGTCCGTAATCTTATTTTATATTTTCATTCCATGACATTTACATGAGATTACCATGACATGTTTATAAAATTCACACACGGATACGTATTGCAGAAATTAAATTTGCATTACCGTAAATGTACTATGGATACCGTTGATAATTAATGACGTATTCCTGTGTACTCTGTTTTTTCATATTTATTTCATACGCCTTTTCGTAGTCACTGAACATTTATCCACTGAAAGAACCATACAGAATGCATACACAAATAAC
>NC_051400.1:35147968-35148180 GCF_015228065.2 Penaeus monodon
AGATCCGATGTGCGCTGCAGCTTCAGTGTCGGTCTGTGTCGGTTGGCCGTAGTTTTCTCCCTGCTTTTTCTCCTCTTCTCTCTTATGCAATATCGACCGCAAATCCTGGTGCTGCAGTGCATGGAATCCGATGATGGACGTTCGCTGCTCACTCTATTCTCAGCGTTTCGGTAGCAGTGACCGATAATTTCCCGGTCTTTATGTATGAAGAA
>NC_051400.1:35148390-35148887 GCF_015228065.2 Penaeus monodon
ATACAATTTTCCCCCTATGATGGGAAAATATATACACAGAAAACCAGACCGTATTGTCCTTCAGTCAAGACGTATCAACAGAGAAAAAAAAAGACCTTAAGCCGAAAATGGATTAAAAGAGAAATGATGAAAGTTATCTTTCCACACACCTGTCCTTTGCCAATTGACAGAGATGCTCAGCAAATACTTATGTCAAGCAGAGGATGTAATATCATGGGTGATAATGGAGAGGTGTGGTCTAAAGGCTTCAGGACGGATATTGCGTCAAGGTTATGTAATGCACAGAGACACAGAGGCAATATTGCAACTTGCACTGAGCTCCGATGGAAACATTGTATTACCGTCTTGTGTTGTAATATCATGTGGGGGAGGAACCTTGTCCTTGGAATTGTATCGAGGAAATGGCACATCATAACAAACATGTCGACATGGCAAAAGAGTTACTTCCAGAATCTAATTTCGGAGATCCGCTTTTGGCGAAATATATTTCTCCAATT
>NC_051400.1:35148928-35149018 GCF_015228065.2 Penaeus monodon
TGTCTTTTTACGTGCATGAGTAATTACACACACATCTCGTTTCTTCACAATTCACGTTTCCAGTCTGAAACGAGAAGAAAACACCCACTC
>NC_051400.1:35149046-35149218 GCF_015228065.2 Penaeus monodon
TGATCAAATTCTAAACATTAAATCGGATCTAAAGAAAGATATCGCCGTTAGATTTAGATCACTAATTTCGGATTACCTTGAAGTGAAATCAAATCTACTGGAACCGAAAGCATCTACTGTAGAGAGCATGGAAAGTTGCTATTCCCCATATGTCAGGGATTTATGTACTGTC
>NC_051400.1:35149251-35149344 GCF_015228065.2 Penaeus monodon
TTGTCAATCCCGCAGGACCAAGGATAGTTCCAAGGACTTTTAGGATAGCTTCAGGTGCAAGGAAAAGGATGTGTAGGGGACATGGTAGCAGGA
>NC_051400.1:35150932-35151023 GCF_015228065.2 Penaeus monodon
CCAGTTCGCGCTGTGGTTCTTCCTCCTGAGCAGCACCTTGAAGACTGAGGGGTGTTCTGCTAATGCGATGTGGTCGTTGTTTTACCTTGCT
>NC_051400.1:35152617-35152784 GCF_015228065.2 Penaeus monodon
CTTTGCACTGACCTTGCTATTCCGGCCTTCGCGATCTCCGGGGGGAAGGGGGAGGAGGAAGGGGTTGGGGGTGAATTGTGGCAGATTCATCGTTCATCTTTTGTTGAAAAAGATATAAATAAATAAAATAAAATGAATTCTGCTCAGTCACATCAGCTGTTCTTCGC
>NC_051400.1:35152830-35153670 GCF_015228065.2 Penaeus monodon
ATTATGGGTGGGTGTGTGGGTGTTAGTGGGCGTGTGATTGGTGGGTTGGTGGGTTGGGTTAGGGAGTCGGTGGGCTTGTGGGTTGGGATTTTGCTGGGTTGGTGGGCGTGTGGTTGGGACCTTGGCTTTTGGGTGGCGGAGGTAGTAGGCCTGTGGTTTACTGGGTTGGTGGGCTGGGTTGAGAAGAAGCGTGTGGTTGAAATTGGGTTGATGGCTGAAGTTGAAGTTGGTCTGATGGCTGAAGTTGAAGTTGGTCTGATGGCTGAAGTTGAAGTTGGGTTAGTGGCTGAAGTTGGACTGATAGCAGAAGTTGAAGTTAAGTTGATGGTTGAAGTTGAGGGTGGGTTGATAGCTGAAGCTGAAGTTGGGTTGATGGCTCAAATTTGAGGTGGGGTTTCGTGTCTAAGTACCCTTTTCGTATGATCTGATATACTGATAAATTATATAAAACTACATATAACAAGAAAGTTGCTATTAGACTGATATGTAGGAAAACAAATATCTATACCTATGCTGTTTTGTTTTTGTTATCTGTTACCCGGAAAAAAAAACAAATAAGGAGCTGTTTATGATTGGCTAAATATTCGAATAATGTAGTTGTATTCCAAATAACTATTATGACAAACCTGCCAATCGTAATATCTTTTTTTTTTCAGATACGTGTCGACCTGTCATCAAACATCACCATTTTCGTATCTAGTCATCTGCCAGCCTGTCATCTGCCATCACTAACCTGTCATTATAAAATAATCATTAATACCAACATGAAGTCTGTCAACGGACATAATGATGTTTTTTTCACGTTTGAATATATTGATTAATTTCTCATTCTCGAAATAA
>NC_051400.1:35153936-35154134 GCF_015228065.2 Penaeus monodon
AGAAATATCATCATCTATGTAATAAATACGCTGAAAAGATGCAACAATAAACTTATGGTGAACGTTATAATTTCTTAACAGTTTTCCCTATTCCGATATATTCTAACAGTCATGATACTTAATCATGCGAATAATGTTTTACTACTTGCAATGACTCTGCAAGAAGACTGCTTTGCAAAATATGTACTTAAGAATAAA
>NC_051400.1:35154406-35154723 GCF_015228065.2 Penaeus monodon
CAGTTTAGCAATATCAACAGTGGCTTTAATATATGACCACAAACCAAAATAAAACACAGGCACTCTCGCCTGTATTAACGTCACAGCCTTCAAAAATCCTCCTTGATGGGAGATCTAAGACTCCTTCTTCAGCTGAGCATATGGCGTGTAATACACACGTTACGACACACGATCCTATGATGAAAGGAATCGAATGGTCCACAGAGCAGTGATATCCGGAAGTGACATGCGAGGAGACATGTGTTCAGTCTCCGGCAGGGGGTTTGTTTGTTGATGTGTATACTGTGTGTGTTCGTCTTCCTTTTCGAATTGCTGTT
>NC_051400.1:35155184-35155348 GCF_015228065.2 Penaeus monodon
CTTACTAGATTTAGAGAAAGCGAAAAAAAAAGTCCTTTGTTCTTCTTTTAGAAACTTGTTTGTTGCAGGCTTCAAAGACCGCCTCTCCTTTCAATCAGCCATTCATGGAAGCAACAAACAAACTGAATCCGTTTATGACATAAACAAGTAATCAGTATTCATCG
>NC_051400.1:35155427-35155576 GCF_015228065.2 Penaeus monodon
CTACGCCATCAACTTTGCTTTTATTATCTTAGGTTTGTAAATTATGGCATGTGCTGTGTCAGGATGATTTCAAAGTGGAACTGCCATTGTTAATGAAAGTTTGAAACATATTAATCATGCATATTAATCATGCTGTAGAATCATTAGTC
>NC_051400.1:35156097-35156472 GCF_015228065.2 Penaeus monodon
CTTATCCTTCTGCCATTTTCGTTTCCGCATCAGTCGCCGGGATAAATGAAAACACAATCATATAATTATCTTTCCCCTAAACCGCCCATCGACCCACGCGGCGCAAGTCACGCCGCTGAACCTTCCATAACCGGCGCCGGGTCATGGAACACTGATCACATTTCGCAGCATCATGCTCACGCGAGGGAAAGGGGGAAGGAGATGCCGGGGGGGGAGGGGGGGAAGGAGGTCTGAGGAACGGGGTTTGGCGTTGCGGGAGGCCTGAGGAGGACAGGAAGGGGGGGGGGGGTATATAATTCGCAATGTGGTCACGTGGTTTGATCCCTTTGTTGTGGTCTGACTGTGCCTTGAATTCGTATTTAAGAGGATTATAGG
>NC_051400.1:35156870-35157020 GCF_015228065.2 Penaeus monodon
GGGTTGGTTAATAGACACAATATGCTTGACTTATTTTAGACACGTTAGAACATCATCATCTCCGTCTGATTTCCTCAACCGTTGTTTTCCACTGCAATTCCCCCTTTATTGTTGATATAATGATCATTATTCCCACTTCACAGAGGCTAT
>NC_051400.1:35157084-35157432 GCF_015228065.2 Penaeus monodon
ACAGATGGAACCTACAGTCGACGGGGCTGAAACTGCTGAGTCACGGTGACACCTCCCTGGCATCGGTCCTGGCGGGGGGTGGTGGGGAGGTTGTATCGTGGAGGTTATGGGCGGGTGTATGGATCTTTTTGTAAGGGCGCTAATCTCCTTGTGTCTTGAACGTCACGCTGTCGTCAACATTCATTTGTATTCGAATATTATAAACATGTCATCGACGTGTTTTGTTGCTGCGTCACGTATCTTTAGAAGCACTTTGCTGCTCTTTGGTTTACTGGTATTTTCTTGTTTCTTTGATTATCTTTTAGGCCAAAAATAATCTTTGTCAACGTATATACTAATCTTTTATCG
>NC_051400.1:35157607-35157855 GCF_015228065.2 Penaeus monodon
TCTGCAAATATCGGAACAAAAAGATATTTGAATCCTGTATCGGGCGGTTTTAAGCTGACTAAAGTCGGCTCAACTCGCAAGCGGATGGTCACAGAAATCTGGTAACAAATACACAATGTAAATCTATTTGTCGCGTATTTTGCTGTGGAGAGCGCAGAGTCTATAAATCATTTTGTTTTGCTAAATTAATCAACCTGATTCATACCTCGTCACTATTTATACAGTTTTCGTATTTTCTACTCACAACA
>NC_051400.1:35157926-35158338 GCF_015228065.2 Penaeus monodon
GTTTTTTCTGTGTTTACGCGCGTCAGTGTGTGATTAGCTTGGACTGAATTTTTCCTTTCCATGTTAAATGCATCCCCTCAGCTTGAAGAGATAGATACATTTCTTATCAACAGTGTAATTAATTCTCTCCAATACGATTCATCAGAATATTCAAAATGCTATCTAATAAAGGCCTGAGCGAAGGCAAAGTAAACAAGGTCTCTCCATATACGATGTTAAATGACAGGAGATTTTAAAAAGTCATGATATGAAAATAAAACTGACGTTTCTTACTTTGTTTTCCTTATTGTCATATACCTTCAATGATGAATCTGATGCAATAGGCATGATTTTGCGTTCTATGCGAGAAAAAAATGTCCGAAATAAATTGTTTCTTTAGCATCAAAATGATAGTCGATTTTCATTTAATGCA
>NC_051400.1:35160352-35160644 GCF_015228065.2 Penaeus monodon
CACGACCCCTGGTAAGCCTTTGAAACAAGAGACAAACAACATGACCTTTGACCTTTGCCCCGCTCACACGCCGTCACCTGATGAATCGGATTACTGGAACTGCCTCGGGTGGAGGTGTCAGTTTCAGTAAATTCGGATTAATTAAGTCTATTTCATCTGACTCAAAATTCTGAGCGAATGATTTATTAACTTAATTTCGTATGGCGTTGATCTGGGGACTGACTATACATTGTATTATGCAGGATTGTTAGCATTATTAGGTCCTTGTTTTGATAGACATACCATAGAAAAA
>NC_051400.1:35161743-35162019 GCF_015228065.2 Penaeus monodon
TCGCTGAATGCTGTGGGAAAAATCCATCGGTGACCTCGATTGCCCAAGTTCTCTCCACTACTGTATCGAGATATATGGTTGAAATTACGTTGTTTGGAGGAATTTGTAATATGGTTTTAATGTGGTTTAAATGAACATGCAAAACATATAAAAAGGGGGAATCAACTTTGTATATTGTAATCAGGTGAGCAATAATAATCACGTTTGTGAATGGCCGTTTTCTTCATGTGTCTTAGTGTTTTACATTAGTTCTTGTGAAAAGGAGTTCCCATCATG
>NC_051400.1:35162186-35163568 GCF_015228065.2 Penaeus monodon
TAGTTTACCTGATAATTAGAAGTTACACTTATATTATTCTCTCTTTTTTTTACCTGGCGAAATGTAAGCTTTGTATTCATTCTCCTATAATCGATTTTTCTATCTTTCTATCAATTTCCTAGCTCTTCACTCCATTCAGATTACCTGATAGTGCTTATCTTGATGAGCCAACGCACGGGTGGCAAATTTCGTGTGACGATGTTGTTCACAAAGAATCAGAAAATATTTTGTGGCACAGAATAACAAAACTATTTCACATTCACTTTATTTGAAAGCCAAATTCACTGTGTGCAAATGGGGCAAAATCAGACACAAGTTCCACTGACGTTCCGACTGTGGCAAATATTAATGCAATTGACGCTCTTTTCGCACAGGTGTGACTCTTCATTAAACACCATTTGATGAGGGCATTTAAAACTCACAATGTCTCCAAGAGTACACAAATAAAATTTTGTACAGTTGTAGGGATCAGGGACTCTCTGGTACACATGGGTACAGTGAGGCTTACAGGGATCGCAGTACTGGTAACAGCGGCTGTTGTCCTCGGAACACACACCGGCTATGTAGTCGAAGTAATAGCCAGTACCACAATCATACTCAACGGTGTGTCCGTCGTTAAGACACACGTAGTAACGGCTGCAGTCTGTGGGGTGAGGGGCCACCATGCCGGTCTCGGGGCAGTGGGGTTTGCACGGGTCACAGGTGGCTGTCATGATTATCTCGGGCGTGTCTTCTATCGGGTCACACCTGGGCAGGGTGTGTTCGTCGTTGAAGAACTCACCTGGAGGGCACGACACGGAGTCGGAGGAGGGAAGGAGGTTCCCTGAAACAGTACAATTGCATTATTGTTGTTGACTTTCAAGCAAATTTTCAATTACATAATAGATATACTTTTCAAATGATAACATCTCGTAAAAGTATACATCATCTCACATATAAAACTGTATTTACCAGAGCCGTCAACATCAAGACAAATGTAGTATTTGGTGAAATCCGTCGGGTCTCTGACTCTCACGCCCGGATCGACCCCCGAACAGTCTGGAGCGCAGACCTGCTCGCTGGGAGATACCTGCAAAGAAGGAGCTTCATAAATAGTATGGTTCGTGTCATTCATTCATACAATAGTTCGATTGCATATTAACTTGTCATGTATATGCAACTCTCATCAATTCATATATTGCGCATTAATTCACCTAACGACGCATTAAATATACATTTTTATTAAAATGAATTTGCACTTATTATCTACGATTCTCAAATATACCACAACTCATGAAAAAAGTAAACGTACATACTTAGTTTGAGGAGAAACATTCGAAAAAAAAACAGAGAAAAACATAAATAATTGAATACACACTCCCACCAAGTATTTAATCAGTTAT
>NC_051400.1:35163610-35163772 GCF_015228065.2 Penaeus monodon
ATGAAACGTCATAAGAAATTCAAAAGAATATACACCTACCGTCAGAATAACAAGGAAAGCAGAACTAAGGAACTTCATTATCATTAGACTGAGTCAATAACCTATCGTTACGGAATATATATGCTTTCTTATCATGTACTTATCATAATGTAATTTGTGATC
>NC_051400.1:35164466-35164631 GCF_015228065.2 Penaeus monodon
AAGTATACAGTATCCACGAAATATATTGAATTCGTGATAATGTTAAAGCCCTTAATATATATACAAACAAAAACAAAAAAAAAACGGTAAGCGGAAATTGAAGCTAGGTGTGTAATGGCAGTAATTTCCTGACGTGCTAATCTCTTTATCGGTGTTCTATTGAAG
>NC_051400.1:35166611-35167026 GCF_015228065.2 Penaeus monodon
TGAGGACAAATGTAGTATTTGGTGAAATCCGTCGGGTCTCTGACTCTCACGCCCGGATCAACCCCCGAACAGTCTGGAGCACAGACCTGCTGGCCGGGAGATACCTGCGGAGCGAGAAAATACTCCAGCTGATAACAACGTTATTTTTACTCTTTCTTTTTTCCGATTCCGCTTATATAGAAAGAAACACATTTCATTTTACATAACATTGGTAAAACTTCCGTAAGTGGTGAAAAATCAAATGCATTTTATAGCTATTGCTAGTTGAATCTAATCCACTGCATTGCCAGGCTACGAGTGCATTCAAAATTATTAAAATAAAGAATGCAGTATCTTGATAGCAACAAGAATTTGAAAACATTTAAGTCATCAGTCAGAAAAAAAATATTCATTGAAGAAAAAAATCTCAGGGTAC
>NC_051400.1:35168269-35168559 GCF_015228065.2 Penaeus monodon
CTGACCGCAAGCACCGCCAATACGACATATCGAGAGACCATTGTGCAACTGCGCCTCTGCATCATTGTAACGCTTATATATGAATCGTTATCATGTAGTTAGCAGTCACATGAAATACACTTATATGATCAGCTTTCATTCAATTTAATTGTATGTTAAATCAATATTTTTCAAAAGCATTATTTAATTTTTTGTTGTTGTTTTATTCACTGAATGATAATCTTCCTTAGAGAATAATTACTATGGTCTATTTTTTTCATAACTATTTAATATTCATATTATGCTAGCGC
>NC_051400.1:35169172-35170121 GCF_015228065.2 Penaeus monodon
TGTTGTCCATGTACGAATGCGGAGTAATCATCATTCCCAGAAGACAATGGTCATTTGAAAAATGTCAATGTGATAATCAATATCTCTGCCTTTTGATAACTATCTTGTACCAACGAGACGCCAGTTTTTAGACCATATCACCGACCGTTCCTTGTTGCTAGTTCCATAGTTTCAAGACTAAAGGGGGGGGGGCTAAAATGGCGCTTCTCTTTATTTTCCGCTTGTTGATGGTGAGTTAAATATACAGTGCGTTGTCTCAGTAAAGATACAATTGGCAACTATTCCTTTATCGCTTGTTTCAATCAGCTGGCAATTGATAACTATGTTTATGCTCGTATTTTTCCCCTATTTTGTTGTTTTTGATGAAATTTGCTGCATTACACCACATTATCACCCCACCCCTCTCTCTCTCAAAACTGATTCATTAAATGATCAGTTTGCTCCCCAGTAGATCTGACAAGGAATCTATGATAGGCATGGCAATAATTCTAACAGTAAGATAAGGAGAAACACTTTATTACCTGCAAAATAAGATGTTACCCGATCAAGAAAAAGTGTCGCCGTTTTCCAGGTATCTCCGAGTAAACAGGGTTTCGTTCCAAAATGTACAGGTGTTGATCCGGGCGCAAAGGTGCGGGATCATGAAGACTTCACCAAGCACTTCATTTGCCTTGACAATGACCAGTCCGGTATTTGAGTATTCAGCATCATGTGATTGTGTGTAAACGCTTTCAGTAGAGATGTCTGAAGTAATTTTCGTATAAAACTGGAACACTTAAACCCAAAGAGAGTGATAGATCGTAAAAATAAAATTGAGTTCGCAATATTAATAATAATAAAGTGTGTGTGTGTCTGTCCATCCTTCTCTCTATGTGCTTGTGTGTCTGATGAATATAATTCGCATATGGTATTCGCAGAGAGGGAGGCAAACCATATGTTTGTTCTTTCT
>NC_051400.1:35170148-35170889 GCF_015228065.2 Penaeus monodon
CGTTACTGCTAAACCGTTAGAATTATTACCAGACCTATCACTTTTACCCATCGTCACAGGCACCTTATTAGCTTCCGTCGAACCTGTGCGATGGCCTCCAGGCACTTCAACGACATCAGTGCCAGTCCGGTCATTTCCCTGACCCGAACCTGCCAAGCCACACCCGACCATCTGCAACCTATATTACGTGTGCCTCGCAGAGGACATACCATTCAGCACCAGTGTTTCGAGGACTACTACTTGAACTACCGGGGATGAGAGTCAGTGTTACAACTATTGTGATCCCTACGAACCTCACTGTACGTATCTCAACCAGAAAATCCCCCACCCTTTTGACAAAAGCAAATTCTACCTTTTCTCATATGGCCCTGTTAGTTTTCAGTGCCCATGTAACATGCCTTTTCAGGAGGACAGTCTTTTGTGTGATAGCTAGCTGTTCGATGGGCATAAGGCTGCCTGGAAATATGGTGCGTGTGACAAACTTTTCTTTTTCTTTTTAGTAATTTTTTTCGTCTGTCTGTCTGTCTTTGGTAAAATTAATGATAGCAGAAAATAATTTAAATTGACAAAATCTATTTTCGAATAAATTAATATTTCAACGGCAATTACAAACCTACATTGGAATAAAATAACTCCTACGTTTATATCACGATGTTGTAAATGAAACTGGAACGTTATTAATGACAAAAATTTATAACCAAAAATAATTTGTATCATGTATTAATTAATTTTCCATGTGCA
>NC_051400.1:35171717-35171786 GCF_015228065.2 Penaeus monodon
TCTCACTGAGTGAAAATGTTTCCATTCCGTAACATTGCAATTTGCATCTGCAAAATTCTGTACTACTCC
>NC_051400.1:35172131-35172511 GCF_015228065.2 Penaeus monodon
TTAGGAAGCGTATGTTCGCAATATTCTTAAGTCTATCCTCTAATCGTTTTCTTTGAAAAAAATACGAAGGATAGAGCAATATACATTTAAGGGAGTAACTAACAAATCTATTCGATATGTTGCCACCACCCCGGGGTTTACGGCGTTGAAGGGAACCTCGAGAGAAACCTCCAACCTGATTTACTTGTTAGGTTGTTAATGTAGGGTAGCCTGACATTATGTTCAAAGAGAGTGCGGGTAACAAGGTACACTGATTATAGATAACATTTGTTTCTATCTTATCATTTTTCTTACTTTTGTTTTATAATGATGCTCCTTAACATGAACATCATTAAATGGAAGAGACAAAGGAATATATTTTCTCATTAACTGGATATTCC
>NC_051400.1:35172840-35173016 GCF_015228065.2 Penaeus monodon
AGAACAGCCAAATATATCGTAGCAGAAGCAGGGCTTGTATACCCTTATATAGCTTTCAAGCTTCCGTGTAGCGATGATCTGTTAAGGCCATGGTTCATAGATTTACCATGCCAGCAGAGCTTGTTAGCAGTGTCCCTACCAAGATCAAATATCAAACAGTGGAGCGATGCGATCAC
>NC_051400.1:35173160-35174281 GCF_015228065.2 Penaeus monodon
AGGGGAGGAGGAAATAACGCTTGGGAGAAGGGGATGATTGATTGTTATGCGAATCGTTGGTCGTAAAATTCATCTTTTCGGTTTACGCGCTAAAGGAAGCCTAATATTAAGCCGTGGTATTAATAACTAATGTTTTATTGTACTTGGGCATTAGAAAACAAACTTCAGGTAAGCGGTGATATCATGGCTACTGGCCCGTGGAGAAATTTACTGCATGAAAACCGACTGTTATTGAGCTAGATATGTACCTAATAATCTGAAGTATGAGCACAATAATGAGATAGGATTTAAATCAGTAAAATTCAAATCAATCTAATTTGACCTCTTACCTGTTAAGTCTGCAAGAAGTGGATTCTCCATACCTGATCCTGCAGCACTGTGTAATTTAGTTAACCTTATTCCTGGCAATAAATTCCCTACAACCGGCCTTATTCCTTGGTTTATAAGCACCATATATGGGAAATAAATAATCGCCAGAATAACATCGAGTCCACAATATATTTATAATTCACAGCAGAGGAGGCTGCAAACTTATTATAGTCCTACACGTTCGACATTACATTCGCCTCACCAGTAGATTTTAAATAGAATGCATAAACGGATAAAGAGATGACGAACAACTAATTAACATTTTCCCTTATTCCTCTCTTCTTCTCATGAGTTGTGAGAGAAAGTAAACAGGAACAAAATGTAAGATGTAATCACCCTAGGTGGAAAGATGTTTGCCTGTAAATGTCCGCCTGAACAAAACCACGGGTAGGGAAATGGCCACCATGCCAAAAAGAGTGGCAGGGGAAAAGTCTGTTAGAGCAATTGTCCGACTTCCCTTTACTAGTGCCTGTTTCAGAGCCTAATAGGCCTATCACTCGTTTGAGAAACTAGACGACAGTGTGGGAATATATTACCCTCGTGCCGCGTCTACGAGCAATACTGGACTGACCTAGCCCGGCCCGGTCAGAAAGAGCCTCGTGCCACACCGTGAATACCACTAGCCAGCCCGTGGCCGCCTCTGACTAGGACCAGCCTTGCTACTGCTCAACGCTTGCTCCCAGTTTACATTACGTTGTGTTGTTTACCACAGTGTTATACTCTGCAACAATAAGAATTAACCACTCTATCAT
>NC_051400.1:35174333-35174547 GCF_015228065.2 Penaeus monodon
GTTTTTGCACTGTGTGGTTTTCTACCACTATCATTGCTACCCACCAGTCCAAGTATTAAGGCTCAACACCCAAAAACAGCCTACTACATCTGGTGGCAGCGAACGAAATAGTGTGTGTGGGGGGGGGGGGGGTGCATGTCCAGCATAATGTATAGTTTGGTGGGAAAACGTTAACCCTCGGTCTGCCCTCAGTCATCGCATAATAATCCTCCCT
>NC_051400.1:35174867-35175072 GCF_015228065.2 Penaeus monodon
CAACGAAACCGATTCAGATCTCAGGGATTTGTCATAAAGATGGAAGAAACATGTATATAGAATATTTTAGTTTAATCTCGCCTTTTTTGCCACGCATGAAACGTTATGTGTTTGCAGGGGGGTTGTGAAAAGGGAAATCAAAATAATTGATTTCTAAAGCATTCGTTTGAGAAATCAGAAGCAACATTCAATTAGAAGCAACATG
>NC_051400.1:35175147-35175438 GCF_015228065.2 Penaeus monodon
TGGGAACTAATACTTAAACGCTAATAGACCAACGAATCATCAAACACAGTTAACTCACAGATTTACCAGTAAAACAGCATTATTACAGATCAATGAATTCTCAACTGATCTTGGGCGATAAGGGCATTTCTATACCCCTATATGTATGTCGGTTCGTTCTCTCTACAAAAGGACCCTGAAAAACACACTAAAAATAAAGGGTTCTATAAGGAATCATCAAGACAGATCCCACTAAAACTAGCTAAACTTGTCGGAAAAAAACGCAAAGTTAGCAACGCAGTGAACATATAC
>NC_051400.1:35175736-35176211 GCF_015228065.2 Penaeus monodon
CAACTCTCATTCGGGTTTCTTTCGATCAGTCCAGCCAATCAGCTTCCTGATTCAGTCCCACCAATCAGCATTCGGATTCAGTCCAGCCAATCAGCATCCAGATTCAGTCTAGCCAATCAGTATCCAGATTCAGTCCAGCCAATCAGTATCCAAATTCAGTCCAGCCAATCAGATCCAGATTCAGTCCAGCCAATCAGAATCCAGATTCGTCTACGACAATCAGGATATCCGAATCAGGAAACGAAGATCTCAGCTGATCCCGAAAAAGCAGTTGGAGAAGAAAGCAGTTTTTTTATTTTCTTCAGTATTATTCTTCATTTCGTCTTACAGAAAAAAGGTAAATATTTGAATTTTATTTGAAATTTTCGTATTGAAGACCACAGGAAGCGACGGTCGTTTGTCATTATTTAAAAATTGTCATTTGTTCAGTTTTATTTACATGATTGAGACTTGGAACTGATTGAGTAGATACCAA
>NC_051400.1:35176257-35176418 GCF_015228065.2 Penaeus monodon
ATACTTGTGAGAACTGTGATCTCCACGAAATATTAATCAGACTTTTGGAAAGCTTTTTCAACTGGTAACTAAGGATTGCGTGATTATAAAAGATAAGATACCAAAGAACGAACTTATTTTACTAAAAGAAATATGACCAGTATCGATAAGTAGAAAATCAG
>NC_051400.1:35176534-35176637 GCF_015228065.2 Penaeus monodon
CTTATACATATTGGTAAGCATTTTTGTTTGTGGAATTATTATATTGATCACTTAATGTCACTCACTCCCCACATTCTCTCTCCCTACTTACCTACCTCTCTCT
>NC_051400.1:35177310-35178852 GCF_015228065.2 Penaeus monodon
TATTTTTAAGCCTTTCAGAATCATAGAAATTATTCACTGAAAACTGTCACTTCTCTGTTTCTTTTGTCTAGAATATGATTGGATGAGATGCATCATTTGATAACATAAGCATGAGTAGATTAGGTTGAATAATATATAGATACCCTTAATAAACCAGATAAAGAAGGAAGGTCACTTTTCAGGTTATTGCAAGATTGTAAAGCCATGGAGACAAACAGTGGGAGAGATAACTGCGGCCAGAATAACATCAAGAATCTGGACTCTCTCAGGGATGTCATTAACACTCTGAAACAGCGATGTTCAGGGTCAGTTTCCATAGTCTTACTGCAAACCAACAAAGGAGAAGGGAAAGAGAATCTACCACAAGACAGGAAAACCCAGATATCAAAAGAACCAGAAAAAGGAAGTGGCAGTTGCAATGAGAGCACCACCCTTCAAGTATCTCCACAAGCAGGCCTCAGGGCTAACCCCCAACAGAACCAGGAATGTCCAAGCCAGAGGGCAGGAGAGGGAGACAAGATTATACATGAACCTTCTACAGCATCTTCCATTTTTCATCCAATCTCCTTGCAGAGTGAAAACCAGGGGGAACCTCAAGCTCTTTTAGTAGGAAGAAGGAGAAGCTGTGGAAGAAAGCAAGGTAAGCTAAACACCCCCTTAGAGCACAATATGGCTGCAAAGAGCCATAACTCAGCATCTCCACATCATGGCAAGGTTGGTTGTTATGGCACAAAGATTCAGAGTGGGACTTTAGTCCCCCATCTAAAGTCACAGTCATTGCCACTTACCAGTGACACTGGAGTCAGTACCTCAGAGTGCCAATCAGACATGCTAAACGTGCTGAAGAAATTGCAGATTTATAATACCATAAAGCGAGTAAATGAAGACGGTTTGGAAGACCAAGACATGCTGCAAAGCATGAACCATTCCATACCACAGAACCAAAATCCAAACTTATCTTACAACTTAAAGTTGAGACCTCAGCAACAGCAGCCTAAAAGGCAGCGTGTGGTGAAACCCCCAAGTAAAAGGAAGGTCATCCGCATCACGATGTTAGAGGATATTCATGAGTCACAGAAGATCTGCTTTGTGCTGAGGGAAGTTGCAAAGGCTTTTCATTGCAGTGTCTACATGGATGAGGCAATCCAAGACTTTTCAGGACCTGGAGGAATAGGAAATTGCATGTAAGCCCATATGTATAATATCCATTGATAAACCAGCCTCTTACAAGCACCAGACCCAGTAGGACCCGGAATCAGTTGCTGTAATAGGGGGCATCAGCCAAAGCACATGGTGAAGGGGAAGTTCCCTTGATGTAGTATCCAGAGATGATTCTAAACTTCAACCTCAAATGAGAATCAGCTTTTGCTCTGAGGAACCAGTAGCTAAGGTGAACATCTTGAAGGCTCCTGGCAGTTGTCCTTATTTGGACATATCTTATATCACAGCAGTTTACTGAACTTGGTTGTATTTCCTAATTATTTTCTCTTCAGAAATTTTTTCAGAGTATCAGCGGAGATATGGTTATAGAGTGGTTGATAT
>NC_051400.1:35181945-35182120 GCF_015228065.2 Penaeus monodon
CCATATTTTCTGATAAGCAGATCTATTTTTGTAACTATCTGCTGTATTGAATAGTTAGTTACGAGATCTGGAATTAGTTTTTGTGTATCATGGCTCCTTTTTTCCTGTAATATTGTAACTTTCTATTTCTACTAAAATGTGATAAGAATAGGTTCTTTTACAATACAATTTGGGC
>NC_051400.1:35182239-35182472 GCF_015228065.2 Penaeus monodon
CCACTTCATTCATGAGGCAAATGTGTTAATTTTCTCTATTCATTTTCCCTTGTCTGCCTTCTTGTCTCCTGGCTAATTAGTGCAGGAACATATTTGTTTAGGTTTCATACAAATAAAGCCATTTTTTCAAGTTTTGTCTTTTTGTCCACAGTCTATAAAAGTAGTAATTGGTAACAATAGTAAATCTATATCAAGTGATGATAAAAGGATTAAGCTTATTATGAAATCAGTGG
>NC_051400.1:35182608-35184016 GCF_015228065.2 Penaeus monodon
AATAAAAATATAATATCTCATGTACTTTTCTTCCAGACAGCAATTCATACAAAACAAAGATTAGGCATCAATCCTAAAGGCCTATAATTCACACTGTACTTCTCAGAAACTTTCGGAAAAGCAGAATAGGTGAATGATTCAGCATTTTTGGTTTCATAGCACCTTATGACCTTTTGAATACTCTTTAAGACTATTGTGTGAGGGTGCAGGTGCATATTAAGTGTGAGTGTGTGATCTCACGTACATCTGGAATAACAAAAATTGTAATCCTCTGTAGCCAACTTGCCTTTGAATAAGAATATCTTACTAGCTTTAATCTTGGTAATAAAATACAAAGGCCTATATCAAAAATTAATAAAGTACACAAGTCACTATCATATTTCCTGCTTTTGGAAATCAGGTTGTACCAACATGTCCCATTTTCTAACTTTTACTTCACCATGCCAACCATTCTAGGGTATCACTGGCAGATCATTAACTGGTTTGAATTGATTTTCAAATAACTATTTTATGTAGAGGAGTGCATGATAACCAGTGCTACAATTACTTCTGTGGTTTTATGCGTTTGCGACGAGTTTTATTGTGTTTTTCATGTTTCAATCGTCCACTTTTGCTATTCCCCTCCTTTCATTTGCTACTTTCACCATCTACAGACAATACTTATTTTCTTGCTCCCAATGTCCTTGCTTGGGAAAGGTAGAGAATGTCAGTTTTAAATTTAGAAGCACTCTCTATGAGCGTATATAAATTTACCTAGCTTTATTCCTTACTCTATTGTGCTTAAACTTAAACTCTACTGCTTACTTCTATTATTTGCTAATTGTGAATAAATTATTTTGAGAACACAATAACAAGCTATTATAGCTCCCCTAATTAAAAAGTTAATAAACATCATACAAATATAGAAGTTACTGCACCTTACAAATGGAAGGATTAGTATGTTGACAAAAATTTTTAAATAGATCATGTTTTCTTTTTATTCATGTCATGGAAATGTCAGCAAGTCAATCCTTCACTTCCACGGCCTTCAGTTTCTTGGAGATGCTCTTCATCCCCAAGTTCTTGAGTTCTCCCAGCTGAGCCATATCCTATTGCAGAATCAGTATATTCCTTATTTACCAAGTTTCATGACCTTTTTTTTTTTTAATTCACTGTTGCTCTTCTTTTGTACTTATGGGAGACTAGAATTTATCAGGTCTCTCTGGATCATTTTTCTTCTGGTCCTTAAAAGAATAAAATATTATGGGAAGATGCACAAACATACATGCAAAAGCTAAAGGTAATTTGCAACATAAAGACTAAAGGTGTACTCAACTTTACACTTATTTAGTATATACACAATTATCATTATATACATATTTTTTGCATTACTTTGGACCATTAAATCTTGATATAGCATCTACTATAT
>NC_051400.1:35184093-35184349 GCF_015228065.2 Penaeus monodon
GTGACGTTAACAAGTAAATTGGACTAGTGTGCAAGGAGCAGCTGCAGGTAATATGATCATGAAAGTTTTTTCATCTTGTATACATAGTGCAAACTGAAATAGCTTACCTGCCATGTGGCCACTCCATTAACATGCTGCTAGGACACTCAAGGAAGCAGGTCTCTGGGAACCACCCACTTTAATCTTGCCATTTTCTACTACAAAGGAAAAGTCACTTTAATCATTACAAATTTAATAAATATACAATATATGCAAG
>NC_051400.1:35184794-35185062 GCF_015228065.2 Penaeus monodon
CTCTACAAAGTGGGTTACATATGATAATATTATAGTCTACCCTGTGTTCTACAGCATTATATCATAAGGTAATAACATCTCTCAGTTTCTGAATTTAAATTTTGTCATTTTTAACTAAACCTATGAGTATGAGCATTATAATGCACATTCACTGAGGTCTTCCCTCCCTAGTAAGCTTGCCTTCTAATTTATCATCCCATTCAGTGTACCTACTGATGTTAATGGAAAAGTAGAAGTCATATATTTTTTAAGCTTTTGGGATTCTCAG
>NC_051400.1:35185572-35185848 GCF_015228065.2 Penaeus monodon
CCTGCCTGCTCTACAAAGTGGGTTACATATGATAATATTATAGTCTACCCTGTGTTCTACAGCATTATATCATAAGGTAATAACATCTCTCAGTTTCTGAATTTAAATTTTGTCATTTTTAACTAAACCTATGAGTATGAGCATTATAATGCACATTCACTGAGGTCTTCCCTCCCTTGTAAGCTTGCCTTCTAATTTATCATCCCATTCAGTGTACCTACTGATGTTAATGGAAAAGTAGAAGTCATATATTTTTTAAGCTTTTGGGATTCTCAG
>NC_051400.1:35187147-35188012 GCF_015228065.2 Penaeus monodon
CCTAACATGCAAATTTTGGCAATCTGAAGGCAGGCACTAAAGCCACATTTTAATAATATTATAAGTATTATGAGTTGTGGGAAGTTTTGAAAAAAAATATTGTACCATTTTGGGATGGCTTTTTTTTCATAAACTATCTGTATTTTATTCTTATATGAATATTCAGAATTCAACATCCTTTGGCTACATTTCCCAAAAGTATAGTCACTGAACAAAAAATACATTCCTCATGACAGCTAAGTGAGTCATAGCATAGTCAACTATCAACAGAATACTGTCTTTTTTTTTTTCTTACAGATTTTCCTACAGCACAGAACCAATTAAATCATAGAATGTTGTGTAAGGAGACCTGAACATGCCATAAATAACTGCCTGTCTGATGGGCACCTGGTTGACAATGTAATGAAATATTTGAAATATCTCCTCAAAAATTCAAAAAGAAAAAGAAGAAATGAAAAAAAGAATGTGGGGAGGTGTCACCTTAAGTAATCTAGAACTTACTTCATGATAAGTACTGAAGACATAGATTCCTTGATGAGTTTTCAGGAGGCACATTGGCGACCACCATAGCATGAACACGAAAAAAATCTTGAACTCACTTGAAGTGAAGTTTATGAACTTAAAATGGACAGCTTTAAACCCAGATCCAGGAGAAAACCCTGGAATCTTTAAAATAATGGACTATGACTTACAAACAAATAGAAGACCTAGAGAAGAAAGTGACGGTGAAGAAAACCCAGATCCCAAATTCGCATGGAGACACAAAGCCGGCAGAAATTTAGAAGAACTTCAACCACCCAAGACGAACAACAAAACAGTAAGACAAAATCACATAGTACTTTTTAATCTAACAGGAGAATCGGGA
>NC_051400.1:35188134-35188218 GCF_015228065.2 Penaeus monodon
CAGTAATTTGACAAAACTACCACATCTAAACGAGATAAATAAACCAGGAGATTGGTATATAAGTTGCAAACGGCCAGCATCAAA
>NC_051400.1:35188687-35189439 GCF_015228065.2 Penaeus monodon
AATGCCCAATAACACAGCCATAAAAAAAAACAGTTTCTTGAACTGAAACCCCTCTCTAAGCAAACTCACACAAACCCCAACACGAAACCACGACGAAAAAATACTCGCAAACAACGAAAATATGAAGACACCCTCACACACCCAACAAACAGAATCCAACACAATTCAGACTTATGCCCAAGTCAACCCCACGGCTTCACAGCGGGACAGAGAACCCCAATACTGGAAATGAGGTCAGAGTCAAACAAAAATCAGTCAGAATTAAATAACCCAAACAAAAAACAAAAGCTTACCCAGAATGTAATCAGAAAGGAAAATAATAAATAAATGTAGAAGATTCCCCAATAACGTGGACACTTCCAACTCCACTAAAAATTAAAGAACCACCGAGAGAAACACAAAATAAAAATAAAGAAGTCTCATGGACAGAAATAATAAAGAATACAATAACAACATTAACAAATGCCATAAATAACATAAGAAAGAAACAATTATTGCAGTAATAGCTGAGGCTTTAATAAAATCATGAAACTACCCTATGAATAAGATCATATTTTGGAAAGCAAGATCAGTACATAATAAAAGCATAGATTTAAACCACCTGATAAATAAAGAAAAACCAGATGTACTCGCATTATGCGAAACCTGGTTGAAAAATAAAGATAATTTTAAGTTACAGAACTTTAAAATTATAAAGATACGACAGACCTGAACAAATAGGAGGCAGACTAGCTATTTGTATAAAGGATAAC
>NC_051400.1:35189585-35189734 GCF_015228065.2 Penaeus monodon
TTACTCAGAACAAATAAATGACCCAAAGCTAATAATAGGGAGCTAATAACAGAAGTTGGAAATCCAAATTCAAATCTTAATCACCCTAACAAAACAGGTAAAAGTCTATTTGAATAACAGAAAATAACATAATGTTATTAACCCCTCCT
>NC_051400.1:35190242-35190370 GCF_015228065.2 Penaeus monodon
TCTGCAGTTCAATAGACTTCAACACCCCATCCAAAAAAAAATTGAAACTTTATAAATACATTACTGAAATACATTAAAAACTAGAAACATTTAAAGGAGAATACCAAAGAATAGCAAACAAAAATAGA
>NC_051400.1:35191643-35191712 GCF_015228065.2 Penaeus monodon
AAAGTAGATCTTGCAGCAAAGAAAGCTCATGAATTAGAAAATTCCATAACCATCACCCAAGACACTAAC
>NC_051400.1:35192040-35192209 GCF_015228065.2 Penaeus monodon
CCTATGTGATATGAACTACGATTCTCAATCGAACAGAAGACCACGAGAGACTAGTGACAGCGAGGAAGACCCGCACCCCAAGCATCCCCGGAAAAACGAAACCGGCAGAAACTCCACGGATCCCAACCCGACCACAACTGATAACACACCAATACACAGGCAAGAAAAT
>NC_051400.1:35192932-35193794 GCF_015228065.2 Penaeus monodon
CCTAATGATTTAGAAATCAAAAAAAAGTTTCAAGAGTTAAAGCCTCTCCAGAAAGAAGAAACTTTAAATCTTAGAGCCCTTGCACAAAACTCAACAAACATCCAAAACACAAATCACTCAAACACCCAACAAACAAAGAAATACACAAACATACAAACAACAGAACATCCAAACATACAAACAACAGAACATCCAAATATACAAACAACAGAACATGAAAATATGCAAACAACAGAACTCACAACAACACAATCATATGCCCAGACCTTAAGTCAATCCCAGAACATAACATTAGGGCAAAGAACCCCAACGAACCCCAAATATGATAAAATTCACAAAGACCAAAGAGGCGAGGCAAACATACTAAGAGAAAACTCACAGAAAGACGAACTAAACATAGCAAAATCAATACAAAAGCCATTACCAAAAAGAATTCAAGATTCCCCAATAACGTGGTCCTTACCTACACCACTGAGAGATGTAACTCCAACAAGGATCTATAAAACACAAAAAGATACCCAACTAAATAAAGATAAAGACTTTTCGTGGATGACAACAATAAAGAATATAATTAATGTAATATCAAATATAATAATCAACATGAACTCTAAAAAAACAATGATAGAAATTATAACAGAAACAATAAATGAAGTAACACCAATTATCAAAGAAATAATGAAATATTTAAATGAATAAAATAATTCTCTGTAATATCAGGTCAGTACTGAACAAAAACACAGATTTAGAATACTTGACATATAAAGAGCAACCAGATTTAATAGGATTCTGTGAGACCTGGTTAAAAGAAAAAGACAATTTTGACTTAAAAGATTATGGAATAATTAGAAAAGACAGAAAAGAA
>NC_051400.1:35194639-35194823 GCF_015228065.2 Penaeus monodon
TTTTTGTAACACGATAGATTTTAAAACATCTTCAAAAAAAGTATGGAACTTTATAAAAAGTTTTACTGGGAAAAAATCAATAATTGAATATCCAATCATACATAATGATACACCAATATCAGACACAACATCAAAGCTAAACTTATTTAAAGAAGAATTTTAAAAAAACTATTAAAAAAAAAAA
>NC_051400.1:35196000-35196239 GCF_015228065.2 Penaeus monodon
ATTAACAGTCTATGGAGTAAATAACAGTGGTGACATAAAAAAATTGCAAACATTACAAAATGAAGCAATGCAATTGCTACAGGATGTTTCAGATCAACACCCATCATCCTATTAGAAGCATTCACAAACATTGCATCAATAAAAAAACAAATAAAAGAAACAGAATGTATACAACTAATTAAGACACTGAACAAACAAAATGACATGCCAATAAAAAAACTGATAACTAAAGAAATATT
>NC_051400.1:35197705-35198095 GCF_015228065.2 Penaeus monodon
TTCCTTAATGCATTTTGTCTTAGTTTCTGTGGTGTACTGTAGATCTGTGATTGCAGGAACATTTTTGAACACCAGAGTCTTGACCTGTGTTTTCTCATAATTTTGTTGTTTTAGCTATCTGAGCACCATCGGTACCTGTTGGAAAGATAACAGGAGAGTGTGATCCCTGTCATATGCATGTAGCAAATACAGACATTTCACTAATTAACACTTCTTTATCAATGAAATTTTCAATACAATTCTAGTCCTCTAGCCTTAATATACAAAGTTTAAACATGTTTTTAAGTGTAAGAAATGCATACTGACATTTATGCACTTTATATTAAATATACATACTATATACAGGTACAGAACATACTTTCTATAACATGTCTACCATCCACATAATAT
>NC_051400.1:35198428-35198646 GCF_015228065.2 Penaeus monodon
AATTCCCTGATCATAGGATGATATCTTATAAAATGTAGTAGACTATCCCTCAGGCCGGGATGACATGTTCACATCCTGTGCAGTCAACCCTACTTTAAGTGAGGCTCTCTAAACTGTTGTGTGCTTGTTTGGCCCTGTCTTCATTCATTGATGAAAAATAGCCCCTAAAAAGTAGACTTAAAGACTCTTTTTAATCTTAATACTTAAAAAATTGCTTT
>NC_051400.1:35200214-35201863 GCF_015228065.2 Penaeus monodon
TCAATATGCAATTTCTTATTACAGATACAATTTATCAAACCTTCTTTTTATATGAAATGTGACCTGAACTTATGTTCAGTTAATTTCCATTAAAAGGAACCTGCACAAAAACTTTAAATGTGACCAACTGATCATATATGTCAATCTTAAGTGCAGTATGGTATATCAAGTAAACCTTCATGGAATATGAATATTTACATTGCAAAATCAAGTTGGTTTAACTGGGGGATTGTATTTTTTCTTGCTCTAGTAGTTGATTATTGTATATAAAAATGTATAATACTTCTTGTATCTTACAAAATTACTGTCAAAAGTATCAACAATGTATTATATATCAATATTTTTTACCTTGGTGTAATGACTAAAGGAAGTAAAAAAATACATTCCTTATGGTGTCTGAATTTTATAAAAGTTGCATGTATGGTTTATAGTCCTCATACCAATTACTATTTGTGTCGCACATGTATACTTTTACCTTGACCATATAACATTCCCTGGGCTAATAACTCTTAGAAAATATATATTACTTACAAATAAATGCATCAGTAAATGAAGAAAAGAATGTTAATCCTATTTTTTTTTTTAAACACTGGATTCTTTAATTACATAAAACAGGTGCAGTTGACAATCAATTGGTGTACATCTTCATTACAACAGTTAGCTCATATATGGGGCTTAATTATTTTATGAAAGGTTTTCTCTGTAATTTCTATTCAGATTTCTTTGATAATGCATACACACTTATGTAGCACTACCAATAATAAATTCTGTACTATGCACAAAGTAAAATAAAATACAATTGAACTTGTGTCAAACAAAGTAATTATCATTCTTATCTTTATATTTTACATTTGTTTTACATGTAATTGAATTAACTTAACATAACTTCATATTTTACAATACTAAAAATGACACTCATGCCCACCATTCACCCCACACTGGTCAGCACTTTGGCAAAGGCTACCATCAACAATGTGTATTTGGGCAAGATAGAACTGGAAGATCATCATCTGGGATCATCTACTGTGTTAGACATTAGACGGTAGGACTTCGTTCATAGATCAGATCAGATTTTAAAATCAGCTAGGTAAAATAAAGCTAATATAATTACAAAAATGAAAGCCTCGTTCTCAAACCTACTGCAGGTATTCTAATCATTCACCATATATACTTATATTAAAAGCATTCAGATATAGGCTTACCGCGTATAACCTCTTACAAAGAACTGCAATCTCAGTGAAACTATTGTTGTGTTTTCTTTCTCCATCACAACACAATGACACCTATGGAAAATAAGCCTCGTCCTTGCCCGTACACGCACTCAAGTAGTGATCGTGTGCCCCGCCCCCTCGCACGTGTTTTTCCGAAATGTAAACAAACAGACGACGCATCAGTGAACGCAGAGCCATCTAGCGGGAAGGTTTTCAAGTCCTAAAATCATCACTAGCAAATGCAGACATTATAAAGACTTTGGGATTTAGGGAACCTCTATAATTTTTAGACGTATCTACCCAAGACATGGACACTGTTGACTACGTAACTGAATTTCATCGCGGGATGTTACTTTTCCTAATAATCGATCTAAATTTTCTGCTTTTGTACCTCTTGCAGGCAAGGTATTCATAGCCAGCATTAACATTTTTATCATT
>NC_051400.1:35202162-35202258 GCF_015228065.2 Penaeus monodon
ATAAAAATAATTGCGTATCAACCTTAGTGTGATAGACATTAAAAAATAAAGGAATGGAGAGTTATTTTGTACTTTATGTTATCAGTAGCATCTCAA
>NC_051400.1:35202313-35202775 GCF_015228065.2 Penaeus monodon
CATAAACGATCACAAACAAGGAAATTTCGTTATTTTTATTAAATTCATCAAATCATGACCATCTAGCAGTCCACAGAGGTAAGTACTTCTTTTGATATCGAGGAATTTCATGATATTCCTCCTATGTTTTTGCCTTGGTGCTCTCGAGGAACATAATGCAGGCACATTCACCACAGGTCAACATTTTGTTTCCATTTATATTGAAGGAGATATGCATTTCTCGTGGAACACAGTAGAACAGTGGTTCTCAGTCTTAAGTATTCCCATGGAAGGTATTGAAGTCGTTTCTTGAGGGGTAACAAGGCATTTTCTAAAAATAATATTTCTTTGGAGAAAACTGATTAAACTAATTAATGAATTCATATAAAACTAGATATCTAATATTTATCATTACTTGAAAAACTATAATTTAATATCTTACACAAAGAAAATATTAAAAGATATACATTCCAACATTTATCA
>NC_051400.1:35202820-35203247 GCF_015228065.2 Penaeus monodon
TCCCTCAACTTCATATAAAAGAGGAGGAATGAGGTAGGGAGTAATAAATTTATTGCAGTTACAGATAACGAGAAACAGAAATAGCGAATAGAAATAAAGCCTGTAAACCTGACGAAAATAAAGGAAGAATAAATACAGAGAATAAAAGGAAACAGCTACAAGAATAAAAGGGAAGAGGAAGATAACGAGAGGACATATTTGACCACAGGCATGCCAAAGAACGAGAGTTGAGCGTTGAAGGGGCGAACAGACCACGCCTTCCACCCCCACGGGCAAAGCATAGAACATGAATCATGGGCATCGCTTATTTCGGCTGGTGCTATAAGCGGCACGGGAACGAAGACTGGACAGACACGTTCAAGTGATCTCTGCTTCACTCTGCTCAAGAGGGAATGATGACATCTCCAAGTCCTTTAATTAGCTGGAT
>NC_051400.1:35203290-35203519 GCF_015228065.2 Penaeus monodon
GTTATGTAGCTGGGTTAGAAATAAAAACGTGAATTATAATCTAAATATTACTGAATGTTTATATATCACAGCCTCGGAGGAGAGATTACAGAACTGTCATATTAACCCAGTTCGCCGTTCTAACGTGTGTGTCTCTCTTAGATTCAGTTTGTACAAGTTGTATCTCTTCAGTATCTCTTGTCCTCTGAATATAATGATTTAGAGTTATATAAACAATGCAATAGGGGAG
>NC_051400.1:35204283-35204387 GCF_015228065.2 Penaeus monodon
CGCCCCCGCTCACCCTGTACGAAGGGAGCGGAGCCCGATGCCAGTGTGAGCGTCGAGTCTGTGGAGTGAAGGTTGGTACGGCACCATTAAGCCTCTTGCCAAAC
>NC_051400.1:35204956-35205121 GCF_015228065.2 Penaeus monodon
AGAAAGTGTACCTTTTGGATTTACTTTTATTCTAAAACATGAGGTAAGTTTTATGAAAATGTAAGTACATGAGAGTATTTATCATCAATATATTACTTATCATCCAAATGTTTATATGATAACATATGATGTGCTTATCTATTTATAATATCTGTCAACATCTTG
>NC_051400.1:35205400-35205780 GCF_015228065.2 Penaeus monodon
GAACAGTTTCTTCCCTTCAAAGCGGTGAGTGTTAATCAGTGCCTTAAAATTAAAAGGGAAACAGAGACATTAAAATCCCCAGACCATGTTAAGGCTACGCATTTCCCTCTGTCCTTATTTTAGTCTGCCCTCTAAATCACCGCACTGAAAATAGGTCACGTGTTTAAGGTGCGTTTGTCAGCTCCGTCGCTGACGCCAGGCGCGCTAGAGGTGCTGAGTGCGGCTGATACTGACGCTGTGGTATGTAGTCTCGTGTTTTAGCGATAGCAAAATGGGCTGCATATTTACACTAACAAACAGACAAACTCATATATGTGTGTGTGCTTGTGTTTGTTAGTGTAAAATATGCACCCTATTTTCGTGTCGCTAAAGCACGAAAC
>NC_051400.1:35206138-35206274 GCF_015228065.2 Penaeus monodon
AATACATTAATATCGTCGATCATATGCTGGACTTTGGACCTTTTGCAGGCAACAAGGATGCTTATCAGGGTGTTAAGGTAGGACTTAAATATTTTACCAACCATGTGATGTCCGGACAAAATAATTATCTACTTGG
>NC_051400.1:35208120-35209086 GCF_015228065.2 Penaeus monodon
AATGTACAGACATAAATATGGATATGAACAGATATAAAGAGACATAAACAGGCAGACAGATGAATCGATATATAAATGCTTTTTCTCTGTTTACACGTACTACCGCTTCTCTGTGGTAGACGGCATGACGCAGGTAGCGCCAGGTGGCACCCGAGCACTCTGTTATTGGTGCCGTATCCTCCGCATGCCGCTTATCTGGCTCTGTGCCACGGGCTATCTAGAATGTGAATTATACTCCCGATCTTGTTGACAAGGATTTATTTTTCACCCGTTTCGTCCTCAAGTCTGGTCGGGGTGCGTTTGTGTTGCTCCCTAACCGTTCTTGCGTCTGCTTTTAGGATTTCTTCCTCGGCACTGATGCTAAGGGAACAGATTTACGGTTGCTTGCTTCATTTTGGTGCACACGTTCAGAAGGGAATGCGTACTTGTGCTCTAGATAATGATGGGACAGCGGGGTAACTTTCCTACATGTTGTAAGATCAGTATTTGTTTTCATGTGTTTAGCATCATATTATCAATCTTTATTATATTTGTCGAATGCACTGGGAGAACATTACGCATGTCTCCTCTCTTCCTAGTATTTCCACTAAAAACGAAGAAAACAGCTACAAATCCTCTTCATCGGAATTTCCCCTCTTCGAAATCACTGACCTAATCTCGAAGCTTCGAAACCTGACGCGAAAGAGTTAAAAGCGAGACAAGGAACTTCATCAGTCGACTGAATCAGTGAGATCAGCGAGGTAGCGTTGCTCTTGTGCCGTGCCAGCCTCCTTCTCAACGCCCTTGTTCCCGGGAGGAAGTTCTCAACACGTGTTAGCAAGACGCGCGCCTTGCTCTGCCTACATATCAACGTCATATTTGTCTTCCGTGACGCAGAAGTATTCACATGGCGGAGACTTGAATGATGTTTGTTTACATGATGAAATAAGGGTTTGTATTCCGATTTGATAATTTGTTTGCCTCTGT
>NC_051400.1:35209162-35209739 GCF_015228065.2 Penaeus monodon
ATTTTTTGTTTGTCTGTTTGTTTGTTTCCCTCGTGGTGCTGTCCCATCCAAGAAATCAAAAATATATCATCATTCGTTAACTACAACAAAAATATCAATATTTATTCTTATATTGTGCGTAACGATGATATATGATCCTATGACCTAATGGCCTCAGTCGGAGCAAGCGAACAGCAGGTCAACAAACTCTGGTACGGACACAGTCGAAGGAACGTGCTTGCAAGCGGTGAAGGGTAGTCGTCGCGAATTTGTTTGCTTGCTTTCGATATATATTGATAATCAAAGTTGTTAAGCGTACGGGGGAGATTAGAATGGGAGGGAAAAGGGACCAAGAACTAGGTGAAAAGGGAGAGAAGTGTGTGTGTGTTGAAACGTGGGGGGAGTGATAACCCATGTTCGTCACTCCTTTTTTTTTGCATGCTTCCGGTGTAAGGTGCAATAAGTTTGGTTGCATGAAGTATGGAAGGAACTGAGGCACGAACTATATTCGGCCAGAGGATAATCATTCGAAACAATAATTTTTATTGTTAAAACTAAAAAGTATGACATAGGAAAAATACATAAATAGATATGCAAA
>NC_051400.1:35214834-35215967 GCF_015228065.2 Penaeus monodon
GTTAGTACATATATGTAGGTATACGAGTACACACACGCACTCACAATATACGTGTTTATGCCTGCATGATGTGTATGTTAAACCACGATCGCCAGGAATTCGTTTCCGTTAAAAGTGCGATTTCCTGTACCATGCTCTCCCTGAATCAGACGTCGATCACTGCAGAGCAGGCCAGCACGCGTCCGCCGCCCCCAGCGTGAGGCCACATATAAGTCGACGTCGAAGACCAGTGAAGGCGCCACACCTTGCCAAAACGATGGTCTCGGGGCACAGGGAGGGCGTCAGAGAGAGGGCTGGAGGTATGAGAGCACGAGGGGGGGGGGGGTATGGAGTGGGCGGTAGTAACAGAGGAGACAGCAACCCAGATGAGGGCGAGGGAGGCGACGGGACAAGGGCGGGCTGTATGCGGAAGGCACCGTGCCAGCTTCCGTCTGGCTCAGAATATGGATAAATATTAACCATTTTGACTCGCTGCCATGGTGCGTGGTGGCTGTACGTAACCTCAACTGAAGAGATGGGTTAAGGAACAAGGAACAGGTAGATGTATGAAGAGAAAGAGGTAGATAGAAATAAACCGATAGGGAGAGAAAGAGATACATTCATAAACATACACACACGGAGTCTGCAAGTACAGTTGAAAACCACACTTTTTTGCGTTATAGTGAACAAGAATGTGATTTACATTCACATGTTAAGGGCCTGCAGTCAGTGCATGCCATAGTCGACGAGTGAGAGTTGAAGTGTCCATCAGAATTAGTGCCATGAAATGAAAACAAACTGTAGAGTGAAATACGCACGTTAATCAGAAGAAGCAGGTAAATATAATCATGATCTGACTGGTGTTAATGAACGTACACATCCTTAAATAGAACAGCCGAATTTATAAACAGAAAAACGTTGGTTGAATGAGAAAAAGAGAGTGAACTGCATACCGTACGGGCGAGGACCCACCCAAGACGCCCGTGTTGTGCAAAGGCAGGGCGTTCATGGGATGGCCGAGCGACCTCGCGGGCTGAGGCGGAGCGAGGCCAGGGCGACGCCGCGCCCCTCGCACGGGACCAGCAAGCCTGCAAGCAACAAGTGAAAGAAACTCAGGACTAACGCCCGGAGGTAAGTCATTCTTTATATTTCTG
>NC_051400.1:35216010-35217236 GCF_015228065.2 Penaeus monodon
TTCTCACACTTTATACATGCATTTGAATGATAGCATCATCAAGTAGAGAATCTACTTATAACAGTTTCGGATATAATTTGTGTGTACCATCATCAGATGTTGTCCTCACGTAATGTTGGCGAGGCTGCAAGTAACGTTAATGTTGCATAAAGCGTCTCTCTCGTCTTTTGCTTGGTCGCATCAAGACAGGCGATCAGCAAACACGACTTTTCCTTGCCCTGGGTAGACTGAGGGGGAGCCATTGACCCGTGCCACGTGCAGAGGGGAGGGGAGGGGGGTGAGGGAACCATTGACTTGTGCCACACGCAGAGGAATGGGACTTTTTGTCTATATATAGAGGTCTTTCCTTTTTCCTTTTTATCTGTGGGATATGATTTTACACAAGGTAGGAGTCCAGAGCCATGACTCAGCAGCAACTACCTATGAACTGAAATAATGTCTATATATTAGTCACAGTGTTATAATAGCATCCTCCCAACCGCACTGATTTATCTGAACGTATTCCACATATTGAACAAGTTGTTGTATTTTGCTTATCACGTCATAACCCGCAAAATCTGAAACTTCATCAGTCTACGCAAAAAAAACTTGGTTTTGGCAAGAAAAGATACCCATTAAAGAAAACGATATGCAAAGAGGGGTAACTTTGTAATTCCAGTCAGTTGTATAATTCAGGATAAATTGCCTTTGCTTTAGAATTCAGATGACGTCGAAACACCCCGTGTAACATCTGTTGACTCCCTAATGCGAAGAGGGAATTCATTAAATGTACACTAACGAAACTGGCTTTAACGTGGACAATGCGTCAGCAGGATGGTTGGAAGACAGCTAGGAAATGATGTTACTCTTTTTGCAGCTATGTCCAACCTAGAGGGCTCTTTTTATAACAAAATTTATGATTTATATATAACCAAAGGGGTGTGTATTCGATTCGTGTTCCTTCTTGATGATGTGTTGTGATTTGAATGGATAATACTTCGTGTTTTGCGGGAACAGAAAATTGGATTAGAGGGTAGTGTTATCCAGAGGCTTCCTCCGCCCATATTTTCTATCAGTCCTATTGATAACTGCTTCTCGGCACTGAAAGCCACCGCGAAATGACAGCTGAACAGAGTGGATGACCGCTGCAACGTAAGTAGGCCTACAGCACACCGGCATGGATTTTGCAACAGGTCATCAGCGCTGCATTCCTCTACGGGAAAGCATGGCACATAAAGTATTTCAGT
>NC_051400.1:35217821-35217980 GCF_015228065.2 Penaeus monodon
AAATAAAAATCAATAGACCTGCGACGCCAGCATCTTCAAAGGACCGCTTCCTCGGGTGATACGCCAGCAGGTGTGTTAATGAGCCTTAGCTGGCCATTCCTTCTCCCAGGATTTCCGCCGAGAGAGGTGTCGCGTGTCCAACAGGTGTTCGTAGTGCTT
>NC_051400.1:35218018-35218309 GCF_015228065.2 Penaeus monodon
CGAGCTATCCCTTCGTCTTAGCCAATTCTTGCTTTAGTATTTAGTACTAAGATTTATCAGATAAGAGAGTATGTGTTGTTTTTCTATGTTATTACCAAGTGTAAATACAAAAATCAAAGTTCTACACAGCATATAAATAACTGCACCAGACCTGTACACATGCTTCAAATTCATATACGTGCATTAGAGCATGCCTTTAATATATTAAAACACGCTGACGTATATAAGCAGCCGATAAAAGATTCTTGACAGTATGATGATACAGTTTAGTGTCAGACTGTCATTCCGTAA
>NC_051400.1:35219204-35219385 GCF_015228065.2 Penaeus monodon
AAGTTAATTTATCTATATTATAAAGCCATAAAATGGTAGAAATGAATAAATCGAAATAGGAATAATGGTTTAAACATATATAGCAATAAATGGCATAATTCTTTAAATAACCAACAAAAAATACATTTTTGGCTATGTTTTTTTTTTAACTCTACAATAAGAATATGTATATATTTTTCGT
>NC_051400.1:35220137-35220299 GCF_015228065.2 Penaeus monodon
GGCGAGGGAGATGCCGTGCAGAAGGTCGCTAGCCAGGGTCCCCTCGCTCGCTATCACGGACACATAAGCTCACAATAAAAGGGATCGTCCTTATAGACATTAATCCCCGCGTTACATTCCGTCTCTCTCCCGACTATCATGCTTTGATAATAGCTCCTAGGT
>NC_051400.1:35220483-35220765 GCF_015228065.2 Penaeus monodon
CCCACCTGATCTACAGTATGTGTCTGTCCGTACGCAGCGTCCGGAATTATACAGCTTCACTCGGGTTCTGTCTTTATTTCTTCATTTCTTTGATATATTCACAATTTGATTTTTTTAGCGTCTATCTATCTGGTTCTTAGGACTGTTTGGATAAAATACGCTAAAGTGAAATACAACCGCAGCAGGAACGGATTGTTAACGTGACGTGTCGATCTAGTCATGGGTAAATCAATCATCCTACAGAAGTATTATGATTAATCTGTTTAATCATGGCTGTATGCC
>NC_051400.1:35220976-35221091 GCF_015228065.2 Penaeus monodon
TGTATTGGAATTAATGTGTTCGAGAGTAAACGCATGCCTATGCCTATAGGTAAAACGATTTCCTTTTGTAGTCATTTGACAACCTTGGGTGAATGATAGCCAAGTAGTGCGTGTG
>NC_051400.1:35221206-35221301 GCF_015228065.2 Penaeus monodon
GCCATTATCATTATTGGCATTCCTGTCGTTTCTCTTCCATAAAGTTAATTAAGTCAAAGATAGAAACAACGTTAATATCCTATATCTCTTTTCTC
>NC_051400.1:35225794-35226010 GCF_015228065.2 Penaeus monodon
CGAAACGAATCCAAATCGGAAAAAGAAAGTTGAACCAAAACACGGAACGGTTTCAGTTTCCAAGAAAATCGTTTACCTCCTCCTTTGCGTCAGACGATCTGGAATCTGAGTGGAAGGGGGGGGGCGGCGAGGAGGAGAGTGCATTAGTATAGGTGGGTTATTGCAAGTTGGAAATTCCAAAACAGTATTGAGAAGGAAGTAAGAATCGGTGTGAAT
>NC_051400.1:35226530-35226798 GCF_015228065.2 Penaeus monodon
GTGCAGCAGTCGACACATATTTCGAGGATGGGCAGCACCTTCTCTTTTCTGAGGTTCTTATATCATCTTCTATTCTTGGCATTGTCAAATAAGTGCTAGTCACGCCACTCAGGGTTCTTATATTCGTTTTTTGGTTGTTTTTTCTCTGCTGTTGCTCTGCATAACGTGTATCATCCTAAAGTCAATATTTGCTTGTTCGATTTAATTGTTCATTGATAAAATTATCTTTAATTTTCCCCCTTTAAGTGTGTCGTCTGTAGCCTGCTAG
>NC_051400.1:35227359-35227857 GCF_015228065.2 Penaeus monodon
CACACACTCATTCACGCACGCGCATATACATGTACCATCAACCTCCTCCAAATGTATTACTAAATATAGACTAACGCAGACCACATTCACATACCAGAGTGGAATGTGATTTTTCTTTTAATAGAGAACCTCATATTTTACTCCAGTGTTTAAAAAAGGGAGAAAAAAACACAAGAATTTGGAAATATATTAGAACAAGATTTAGGATGGAGAAACATTGGTTACTGGTTTAATACCATAAATATCTGTGTGAATTTCGTTACTGGATATCAGTCTAGTAAAAATATATATTTATCAGTATGGGAGGATATCTGCAACCAGATGCAACCACCCTACTATATTGCATGAATGGATTCGTTGCACAGATATATTTGGAGAAATCTCAGCTGTCTGTTCATCTTATTTGTTTTCATTATTTTAAAGACAGCTAATCAAGGACGCCCACGTTTGTTATTCCACCCCCTTTGCCCTCACTTTCCCCACTGGTGCCGCCCACTC
>NC_051400.1:35228798-35229093 GCF_015228065.2 Penaeus monodon
AGATTCTTTACGATCTTAATCCTTGCCTTTCCCTCAACGTAATATAATGAAGCGGCGCATACCGTACCAACGAGAGATTCATACACCCGAACACACGCCTAAATAAGGACTCTTCTCGGAAAAGCTCAAAATCTAATTTTACTTTGAGCAATAGAAGATTTTTTTCTGCGATCGAAAGCTAAAGTTTATAGCAGGGGATCGCGGGATTAAACTGTATTAAATTAGTTTATTTATGTTGTAGGACTTAAGTTTACTTCATTATCATTCATCACATTGGTCTCCAGGGTCTTTGATC
>NC_051400.1:35229493-35229829 GCF_015228065.2 Penaeus monodon
AAAGACAGGATGTTAATCAAAATTTGGAATCAAAACCTCCCTAATAATTATACATCGACACATTTGCAAACTTATGCTACACGTATCACATACTGTATTACAAGGCATCCGAATCCCGTGACCCACCGCTTTTCCTTGTAAAATCGGTGACTTTGGTGAGTTGCTGTTGGCCGCTGGTGTTCAAATTTATCTTCGTCGCGGTGTGTGCAGATTCCATTATTTTGCTCTGTTGCTTATTTCTGGTTTATCAGATCCCTCTGACAGTCATGCCAATGCCTTGCCTCATCGCCGTGATGGGATCTGCTTCAGCTGCTGCAAGCTGTGTCTAACGTTCTC
>NC_051400.1:35229884-35231262 GCF_015228065.2 Penaeus monodon
CATATGATGTGCTTATATGCTCTAAATATTTCAGGCAGAAAAACTGGAAAGGGACAGTTAATGAGAGGATAGATAAAGACAGAACAGAGCACACACAAAAGACATCATTATTCTTTTCCGGACTAGATAAGGGCATAATCTACGGACCGCAACCCAGGTTTCACAACAGCGACTCGCATTAGATTTCGATGTCGTGTCCAAAACAAATATTTCACAAGTTATGTGTCCTGCTCAAAACATCCGAATCGACCAAGAAATATATAATCCTAGTTTATTACATTTCCATTGGTGAAACTATGACAGGACATGTCATTTATCCTCCACCTCTCATCAGGCTATAATCATAGATAGTTTGAATATATTACGAATATTTTGCCATTTATAAAGGCTTCCCTGCTGCAATTAATTCTAATAACATTCTTTAGTGGGTTTCCTTCAACATTATGTAGGATCTGCATTCAATGTTTTATGCTTCTGGAAATGGTGATGAAGCGACGACTGCTTCTGTTGCTCCGACGCAGGCTGGCTAATTACCTGCGGAAGGCGGCGGGCCTTGCTTGGCCGCGGACAAAGGCTGCCAGTCAGCGGCGCGGGCAGGTCGTGCCGCTCGTCCTGCGACCTCAGCCTGCGTCACACTCTCGGTCGCCTCGGGCCGCCACACGCACACGTCTGGGAAAATATACACACGCTACGGCGACTTCACAGGCAGCTTCGCCTTCTGGGAGCCCCAGTGTGCAGCGGCCCCCCGGGGCGGAAGGCAGCGCCGTCCACGTGGGGCACGGCGTGCGGTGGCAAGTGCTGCCGTGCCATACACTCCTGCCCTCGCGACACGCTCCGCCAAATCTGATTTCGTAGTGTTACTCGTAATGACTCCCTCGCCTGGACATGCACATCTGCAGCACCTGCCCCGGGCCCTCCAGTCTCGCCGAGGCGCTGGCTCGACCGTGACCTCCTCTCGCCCGAGTGAGTCGCTGGAGCAGAGGAATGGGCTGGCAGTGCGTTGAACGTGCGCTTAACGTGGTGCGGGCGGGCGACGCGGCCTTGGAGAGTGTGTGAGAGGCAGCTGGTGATCTTGTGTCCGAGTGTCACGGTTTAAAGCTTAGTTGATCGCGAACAAAGAAAGGACGGAACTGCCCAGATGTATATCCACCCAAGAAGGACAAAGTTTGCCAAAATGACAAGGAAGAAACGGACCAGAGGTAATGTTTCCACTTATCAGTTATTGTGCGAGCTAATTTAAAAGGTATTTCGAATTATATGAAAAAATGTAATTAGTGAGTTATATATGTGGTTTCCTTTATGATTGTTCTACAAAATACATCAATTTTTTTTTTTTTTACAAATGCAAACAGACAAATACATTTACGATGAACTTTGA
>NC_051400.1:35233059-35233207 GCF_015228065.2 Penaeus monodon
AGACCTTGAGAAAATAAGCTTCGATAAATGTTATTTATTTATCATTCTATTTTATATTAAAAAAATCAACGATGGGGTATAATCTTCACATTCTTAAAATTGCCCCTCGCCTCCTTTTAAAAGTTCGTGATCCCCTTTCATCACTACA
>NC_051400.1:35233251-35233476 GCF_015228065.2 Penaeus monodon
ACTGCTTTGTTTCCTTGCCATGATCGCCATCACCCTTGATCTTTCCCCAGCCGGTTCCCGTACCCTTGCAGGCGCCTCCTTGGGTGGTCCGGAGGCTAACGTTTATGATGCGAGCGATGGGAATGAAAGGCCTGCGCTGCTCTTTACCGTCTACGGGAGGGAAAACTTCTGGGGCTGATTACCACCTTTCTACTTTGAATGTTTCTTGGATGTGAATAAGACGAT
>NC_051400.1:35234146-35234347 GCF_015228065.2 Penaeus monodon
TATGTTAAGCCGCCATCTTAATTAGGTCATTGGTGGCCATGCGTGCGTGGGGCCTCGGGCGTAAAGGTAAAAATGACTGGATCTGAACTTGACAAAAACCTCCGTGGGCGGGGATAGGAAGCGTGGCAGTATTTTGCCGTCCGAGATGATAATATACAGAAGCGTCAAAGAAGGATTTAGAAATATTGATTTAGAGTAGGA
>NC_051400.1:35234700-35235008 GCF_015228065.2 Penaeus monodon
TCGTTTAGCGATATGCAGATAACCTGTATATGCGCAACCAACAAAATTCAATTAGTATAAACTGTCTGCAACAGATATTCCATTTCTCATCACAGTAATCTCACAGTCAGTTCTGGTAATTACGAAATAATTTCTAATTTCTGTCACCAGATACCCTACACTACATTATCCTACTTCTGTCCTTCTCACACTGACCTCAAGACGATATTCACTCTTCTAGAAACACGAAACATAAAGAATGGTAGAACTAAAAAGTTTTACATAATCACCATAGGATCCATTTTTCAATTTACCAATACATTTAAGCG
>NC_051400.1:35235141-35236730 GCF_015228065.2 Penaeus monodon
GTGTGAGGTATAACTTGAACAAATACATATACTTAAACACATACACTCGCGGTCACAAACACACTTCACAGAAACGCGACCCAAACGACCGTCGAGGGAAAAAGAGGCATCGTTTGCACCGCCGCCGGCCAGCCTCTCCTCCCCGGGGAAGGATCGTACCATCATGCATCAGCGGGAAATGCTGTGCACCGCAAGAGTGACCTTAGAGGAGCACGCAGCCCGGCTTGCATGCGCGGACGACGAGGCAGACGGGGATATTGCGAGGCGCCGGGAACTCCTTTTTATGGGTCGGGAAGTGAGAGAGAGTAGGGAATCCAGCGTGAGTGGGTGGCTTTCGGTAGGATCCTGATTTATTTTGGTTTGTTGAAACTATTCGTTTGCCCGTTTTGTTTGTCCATTTGTTAATAATGAGTTTAGATGCAAGGAATGTAGTGTTTGATTTCTTTTTTCTTTTTATACCGGAGCTGTGGTAAGGTGTATCAAATGTTGTTTACCCTCATATTCTGATCATTGCCAAGCGTAATCGAGATTCACTAACAGAAAACACAAAACAATAAAGAAAGAAAATGCGATGAAGTCACGGAATTTGGAAAGAAATGCACAAGAAGTATATTCAGAAATGAATCTCCAGAAATGTGATAAAATAACTAGAACAACCTGTCACTAAGAGGTAATGACATTGATTCCTTTTTCATGTAGATTTATAATCATATCCAGTTTTCTTCACCCTCCCTAAATTGCTTTTGTCTGCACGACCGCCTTTCTCCCTTCCTTGTGGTGACACGAAATTCGTAGAACTAGCCTTGGCCTCTCGGAAATTCAAATACAACAGTCACTCAAGAAATATTTGAGATACAATAATGCATTTGCTATGCACTTAGGAAAAAAATCCGTTTTTTCATGGATGATTGCTATGTATACAGTAAGACATACTCAAGATAGGTAGATAATGCAATAGATATCCGATGTCGTAGCATTACGAATGAACAATTTCCTTCCTCGGCGACTTATAGAGAACACTAAGACACAGCGCGTTGCATGACTGCTGATTCATTTGCCGTCATATTACGATCGCAAAACTGACAAAAGGATGAAAATGATGAGGTTTTTATTACGTCCCCAAGAATGAAATGCAAAGTATCCAAACGAAACGGCGTCGTTAACAAATCAAAAACAAAAGAATTTTACAAAATGAAGAACTGTAAGTGTCAGTTCGAGTGTTTAAACAATGGGTCTTCTCTTGCAGACACAATCGCGCTGCGGCTGAGTCTTAATAAGAAGCTGAGGAAGGAATGTAAATAAACTTGAAACTGGGACGTAAGGTTGTAAACGTTTACAGAGAAAGTTTATGTCTGTCATCACCATGCAGTGGGGAGAATAACTACAGGATACTCATGTTAGTTTGTCTGTAGTATGTATTTGATCATTGCTAATGTTCTAATCATTGTTATTATTGTCACAGCCATTTCCATTACAAGGAGAGTGAAGTTGTATATAATAATTACTAAAATATACAAGACATTGCGATTAGGAACAGAAGAGGACCGAGAAGAAGGCAAAATGCAGATCGAATGAGATCTAAAAGTAGT
>NC_051400.1:35236765-35237512 GCF_015228065.2 Penaeus monodon
TATGCAACCTTACACCGTGATGTTCAAAATGCGTAAATGAAGATAATCCGAACGGACCCACAAAAACGCGGTACAAGGTAGGTATTGAGGCCTCGTAGTGATGGCTGCAGCTCATGGCTAACCTAAAGGGAATTCGATAACTGGAATGCCATGGATAGTGTTAGTAATCGCCTATCCATCACACTATCCATGAGATTCATACTTCAGGGGATTTGGAGTGAAAGTGTGAGGCCGGGAGAGAAAGGATTGTGTAGTGCAGTGCGGCGGAACATGGAATTAGGGAGCGTTTGCCGAATGAACAGACTGTGAACTTATGAATATGTTCTTTCATGGAAGTGTATGAACAGTAGATATGTACGAGTCACAGTCACGCTAAAATCTGATTTAGCAGATAGATAAATATTAAAGTCTGTCCTGACGAGTAAATGCAGATGGATGTTAGCAAGAATGTAATGTGGCCTTATTACAAATGAATCCAAAGATTGGGCATCTAATACAGAATTATTACGATTAGAAAATTGCTGTAGTTGTTGATGAACCAATTTCTTTCAAAAAAAGTTGTTGTTTTTTTCCTAAAATGTTTGCGCTCACCGGTCGACTTTGCTCTCGTGAGTTCTACAGAGCTAAAAAAAAAAAATGTACCGCTACCCGGCAGATCGAGTGATTTATCTTCCGCGACAAGATATGGGGGCGAGATTTTGCGGAACGTGGAACTTGCTTTCTTTTCTTGGTTTAGGCTGTGCCGGG
>NC_051400.1:35237873-35238697 GCF_015228065.2 Penaeus monodon
GAAACGTGTGAGCTGGGAAACTGGTGTTGATTCTATGCATCGGTGCAACGAATCACGTTTCGCACAGCGCCCGAAGCCGAGTCTCCGGCGCACGCGATTCTGTGATCAGGCGCGCGGGGACGGTCGCCACGCATGAGCGCTATGAGCCGGGATCTTCGCACTGGTTATTCACGTCATGTTGATGTAGTTATCACTGCTTTTACGCGGTGATTGAAAACGAAGGCTTCGTGGATTGGAAAATCGCAATGGTGCCATGAGGATACTAGATTTTAGAGGTCCCATGAGGATACTAGATTTTAGAGGTGCCATGTGGATACAAGATTTTAGAGGTGTCATGTGGATACTAGACCTCAGAGGTGCCATAATGAAGAAAACTCAGCTGGCTGCCATGAAATGCGATGGGGCGGCATAAAGAGATCACGAGAGAACAGTTGGGACATCATGGAACATCATTGGAAACTATAACCCTCGAAAAGGGCTAAGTTATCATGAAAAAAAAGGAAAACGAAAAACGTAACGTGTCATTTTTTGTCTGGCTGTGAAAAGACGCCAACTATTTTACGAGTTAAGACGAGGTTCATGAAGCCGGTTCGCGTAAATTTATCTTTCAGTATAAGCAGTACTAAAATAACGACCTCCGACGGTGCTGCTTCCCTTATCACTCCAACAGGCAGATAGCGATAACGGTTCTCCTACTCATAGGCAGTGCTGGTCGATAATCTGACTGCCTTTTCCATGCTCTTGTTGATGAGGAAGGCGGCATTTTAACTGTTATCGTAACTGCGAAAAGACTGAAATGATTGAGAACCTTTCCTTGCACGGTA
>NC_051400.1:35239145-35239771 GCF_015228065.2 Penaeus monodon
ACGGTTCCAGGACCATTTGCGAAGTATTTTTACCACCCAACAATTTTTCCTCCCCTTCCGCCGTCGCCGCCGATGAACCGGCTCCCTCGGCCTCGCTACAGCCAGGGCATGCTGTACCTGGCTATTTGCTTTATTTAGTTTCTTTTCCCCCAGGTAATGTGTGCTTTTTCTCTCCCACCCTTCCGCTGCAGATTAGGAAGGGAGGCTTTTAGCTCTCAACAGCCGCTTATTAGGCTCGAAGATTTCCCTCCGATGGCAGCGTCTCTGGATTTGAGATTACGGAAAATTCGTATATACGTTGGGCCCTGATATCGACATCTGATCCATTTTAGCATAACTTAGCTTTTGATCAAGGTATGACTTTTGTTAATGAACTTAAAAAATTCTTATTGTATACGGTTTTACTCTCGATGGAATAAGTACGCGCTTCTTGTCCGTTGTAATTCCTATAGTACTAATGCAGATGATTTTCAACAATGCAGAGGTATCGCCTTCTGGTAACACTTATGCGGATATAGACTAGTGACTTCAAGTATCATTCACTCTAAGTATTAGCTAGTACTTTCGGGTTAACATTTCTGCCATCTCAAACTTTCAAAAACAAATATTTCTTTATTTTTTGTTAT
>NC_051400.1:35239974-35240072 GCF_015228065.2 Penaeus monodon
TCTCTCTGTCCATCCAAGCTCATCAGCATCAGCCGAGATGGACCCCAAAAAGTCCATTTACCTGAACCCTAATGACTTCCGACGTTGCACCTGTCTCG
>NC_051400.1:35240102-35240168 GCF_015228065.2 Penaeus monodon
TCTCCGGACTTCGCTACCCTGTGGGCGCTTCTCTCGGCCGCTCGCGACCCCTCTCCTCGTTGGGGT
>NC_051400.1:35241044-35241187 GCF_015228065.2 Penaeus monodon
CAAAGGAAAGTGTACACTAACTTTACTAATATGTGCCTTCCATTATAGGTACGTTGTAGTTTTTGCATGTTAGTGGTTATAATTAGTTTGTATCGATTGCAAAATTGATCGATCAGTGACTTTGCAAAGACATTGTCTGTTTT
>NC_051400.1:35241516-35241712 GCF_015228065.2 Penaeus monodon
AGACCCGACGCATGTCAACACAGGAAACAGTAAGAAGGTCTGGTTGAGTTTCACGGGAAAATAGCCCTAATGTCTACCGCTGTAGATCAACAAAGTACTCACGTTATAAATATTTTATTGCTAATGTCATATTTTTACGATCTATGTTTTTTTTCATGTAGCACGAGATGTATTAAAAGCGTGGCATAGAGGATCG
>NC_051400.1:35243164-35243592 GCF_015228065.2 Penaeus monodon
AATGAGATGAAACTGTCTGTAAACACGTTTTCTTCGGAAAATATTTATTTGTGACTTTTATTACAAAATTTGTTTACTGACCTCGAATTTACTCACTTCTTTGCAATATCCCGTCATGTTGAATTAGTTTTTTTCATGTTTACCTCGAAATGTCTACCATGAGACATGCATATGACAGCACGATTTTAGTATTCTTTTTAGCGCAAGCACGCCATTTCTATCATATGCCAGGATATGAATGATATAAAGTCGTACTTATGAATAGACGCAGAGCTGAACAAAAAGAAAGTCCAGGGCCTTTCGTCGTGGTTTCATGGAATATGTTTGTCCTTTCCATCGCTTTTCCTTCTTGCCAGTTACGCCTCGTGGCTTAAAGGAGGCCGGTAGGGGGATTTCGGTACAGGAGTGAAACTAGAAGCTGTTTACTC
>NC_051400.1:35243618-35246314 GCF_015228065.2 Penaeus monodon
GATAGTGTTTTAAGTGGTCAGACGATCGCCGTGGCTCTCTGCGCGCTCCACAAGGCCAACAGACATCTAACACTTATTTTATGGCACGACAGAACCGGGTTTCCTAATCTGATGATAAATTGTCAAGGAGTTTCTGCACACAGGGTACACGGTAGCCAGATTTAGAAAAGAAAAGAAGAGAGAAAAAAAGAGAGAAAAATCCGTCACCCACCCACGCAACCGATAATGAATTTAATCGGCCAGATCAATCAGATGTCAAGATCTCACTGGCCAGAAAATAAAGAAAAAGAAATCATAAAATCTCTGAAATGACTAACTGAACTTCATCGATGGAGATATGAAACAAACTGCATCCATGGAGTAATGATTAAACTGCATACATAGGTAATCAAGCGAACTGTTCTATAGATTAATCAGGTATACTGTATCTAATGAACAATTAAATAAATTGCATCCATAGAGTAATTAGGTTAACTTTATCCATAGTGTAATTAAGTAAACTCGACCATAGTGTATTTAAGTAAACTGTTTCCTTAACCCGCCGCTTCCCTCGGTCTGTCCAACCACTGCTCGCTCGACGCTATTGTCATGTCACGTGGGCCTGTGACGTCACGAGAGCGTGCACAGGGAGTGGGGAAGGGCGAGATGACAAGAGTGAAAGTGCTCCTAATGATACATTGCGGACACCATGACCACCGGAGCGCGCAATGCAGTGTTTGTCAACTCGGAACATCTTTTTCATTTCCTCGTTTTATTTTTATATATTCTTTTTATTTTTATTTATTTATTATTATTTTTTTTAATGAATGATTAGCACAATAACACTGCGTTTCTATTTGTGTAAATAAAATAGCGGGAGTGTGCTGGGGCATGCCAACGGGATAATATCGTGTAAAGGTACCTACAAGTGTGACTTTCTGGGTGGAGGTGGTTATTTGGAAATTTTTTCACATTTATTTGAAGAATTTGAAATTTTATAGACTCAACGGAATCAGATGTACTGCTTCGAGGTGAAATTATTGTGGTCACAGTATAGTTATGATTTCGAATATTGTTTAAATGTTAACAAATGGTAATTCACGATTGGTTACTTGTCAATTGTTATCTGTCATAAATAGATCTAGCCACTAAATGGTAAGGGATTGTCTATATCAAAACAGTGTCTGCGATAACTAGTTTCTGAATGTGATAACGACTTTCTGTACGAGAATGCAAGTATCGATATGCCTTGATTGGCAGCTTAAACATAAAGGTGATGAAATTAACACACACACGTATATCATCACATATGCACTTGGCAAGATTGAAGGAAAATAAGCAGACACTCAGTAACACGTGCGTGAGTAGCGAACTAAGATGTGTGCACCGCGTGGATTAGCATTTAACTGTGCTTCTGTGTGAATTAGCTTCTTATCACGCAGCTAGAACTGATAATGCAAACCCCGTTGTAGTTTTCAAGCCGTGTTTGCTCAGAGGAAATGACCTCGCATGCTAATCTCACGACATGAGCAGCCGTCGAGGCCGTCGCAATGAATGATCATGTTACTCTTATTCTCGTTTTATATCGCGGACACGATAAATCTACGCTTAATTTTTAAAAGAAAGAATAATAATGGTAATAACTGCCTTACGCCACGTGCAAATCTCCCCGAATGATGTCATTAATGAAGGCCGTGAGACGTCCGACCGTGACCTTCACACGCAATGGCTCGCAAAAAAAGGGATAGCATTAGTAACAGCAATCGTAAACAATGTCGCGTCTTCTTTACGGCCGAGCGATTAAGACGTGTGTCTGAGACGGTGCCGCGTCTGCGTCCGGCCGTTCGTGGTGCAGCGAGTGACCGCCGAATCTGCCGCCCAGCATCTTCCAGCGGGCGTCGCGACGTCCAGCCTGAGCCATTGCCTCGCTGTCATGAATCTGTCGAGCGGCTGGCGATAAACGTGGGACAAGGGACTGACAATTACAGTATTTTATGTCGGGTTCCTCCGCTGGTTTCACAAAAGATGACAAAACTCTGTGATAAAAAAATACAATTTAGTGGTCAGCCAAATTTTCCTCTCACATCTCTCTCCTGCAATCACTTTTAAAACCTACCATTGCTATCTTTTGCAAGTACAGCATCAAAATCACCCGAGCAAAGGATGAATTTCTGCACAACGTCCTGAATCTCACACCGCGACGTCTCCGGCCACCGATATCGCAGACATCGATAGTCTTTGACATTTCGACGCTCTTTTGGGACGTAATCAATAAAAGCTAAGTCGACAAGTCCCTAATACCGTATAGATTTCTTCGTCCAGGCACAAAGGTCAAGGCTGGGGGCTGTAGCAAGCTTGGAAACCCGTGATTTAGCAGTCAGTGTAAACGCAGATGGAGCGACTGCTACCGAGGAGAAATTACAGGCAGCCTCGCTCTTGCACAGGCCGGGTGAAAGGGGGGGAGGGGAACGGGGCGGTATCTGGCGAGAAAATTAGGCTTGGATTATGAAATGGCTGCCGATTCTTGCCGCAGGATTTTAAGACTTCATTTGGGAAAGTGATGCGGATGATAAACCATACACGTGCGTGAATACTGCAAGTGAATATGTGCACATCACCCCTCCACACGCGCACACGTACGCACATGGGTGTGTGTGGATGTACATATTTTTATTTACGATATTCGCGTTTGTGTCTGACTTATCACCCACATCACG
>NC_051400.1:35249062-35249433 GCF_015228065.2 Penaeus monodon
GTTCTGCTATAAGATCCAACATACCATTGCATTAATTTTCCTCAGTGGTATTCATACACCAATGTGAAGAATGATAAAAAATAAAATCATGCGTCGCGACTCCTGTGCTGCACCGACACCATTATCTGGAAACATGGAAAGCGAGTTATTGCTGTCCTTCTCTGCAGGCATTGCGGTCCAGAGCTTCGTATTACGTCGTCATTTTCCTTAATCCCTTCTGCTGCTTTTCTTCAGTTTGATGTATACAACCGCTGTTTACTGTGGCTTAAGAATAAAAGATTAAAAGCGATCAGCATATCTCTGGTATCGTGAACATGCTATCCGGTGAACACAATCGCTGTAGAATCTCCTGTTGTAAAGAAAGAGTAGAA
>NC_051400.1:35249605-35250871 GCF_015228065.2 Penaeus monodon
TATTCTGGCATCTTCAACATGCTCTCCGGTGAACAGAATCGCTGTAGAATCTCCTGTAGTAAAGAGAATAGAATTTATCCTGCGTTCTTGCGTCCCTCGATGTTCGGAGGATAAGAAGAAAATGCAGCTATGGAAAGAAATAAGATTAAGATAAGAAATAAGAAAATGCAGCTATGAAAAGAAATAAGATAAGAAATAATAAAATGCAACTATGGAAAGAAATGAGATAAGATAAGATAAGAGATATGTACATGCAACTATGAAAAGAAATGGAATAAGATAAAGGATAACAAAATGCGGCTGTGAAAGAAATAAGATAAGATAAGAGATAAGAAAATGCAGATATGAAAGAAAAGAAGATAAGAAATAAGAAATACGAAAATACAGCTATGAAAAGAAATAAGATAAAATAAGAAATATAAGAAAATGCATCTTTAAAAAATAAGATAAGATAATGTTTAAGCAAATACAGCTATGAAAAAAAACAAGTATTGTAAAAAGCACAAACTAAATAATAGAGTAGAAAGGAGAGACTAAATGAAACCGAAACTTGGTAGGAAGAATAAAATAAGAAAAAGTATGACAAGAAGAAACGCTAAATGAAGACCAGACTTTCATTTATTTCCCAGTTATTTCTGCACGTTTTATATGAAGGCCGAAGGAGTCTAAAGGGACCTCAGGTGCTGCGTCTGCCGTTCCTTGATGGGTCGTTTACGTGTAAGAATCTCTTAGTGTTAAACAGGACAGGCAAGAAAGTAATCACACCCTTATCACGCGTCCCTTGCTCGATCTATCATGAACGTAGTCATCACGTGAATTATATATTTTTTTTTCAACACTGTCAAAATTTGATAATTCTTTCCTTCAGCTGAAGTCGAAAAGTCGGCGTTTTTACTCGTCGCATTGCCTGTAGTATGCGTTCATCGTGACAGGAATATGTTTCGCATGTTCACAATTGCGTATCCAGGGGGAAAAAAAAGCATATGAGGTACTTCTTCAAGGTCATGCAAAGGATTTCGAGTACTGCGTTCAAAGATAGTCGAAAATAGACTGAGGTCATGCCATAGCGCAATCCACGCTACCTCATGGGCAAAATTAACGGTACAGTTTGATCACTAGAGTAAGGCGCCTTTTACGAGGTCGGTGCTAGGTGTTTCTCAAGGTCAAAGTAAAAGAATAAAGGTCATTGCAATCGAGCAAGGGTTCTCTCCTGCGTCTCTTGGACAATTCCGAAAGCCGAAGACATTAATATGGCATAAAGTCACT
>NC_051400.1:35251078-35252172 GCF_015228065.2 Penaeus monodon
TTCGGTTAAAACGCTACTTTGAGTGCTTAGTGTAAGAATTATGTCACTGTAAGTCACGACTTACGTTTAACTTTTAGAGGAAGGTGCTATTTACAGCTTATTATGATCCATATTCGTAGTCTACACATTTATATAAACCTGTTTTCCTTTCTTACCTTTACAGGCTTAGATAAATAATATTCTTTAGAACTACCTATACCGCCATGACTCACTTCCTGTTCCATGTATAGCAGATTACAAGCCCTTCCCTTATACGCAAACATGTCGTGACTTCACGAAAGAAGAGCAACAATGGCGCCTCGCAACACGAACCTAGCGATATAATTGATTGCTCAACACCTGCCGAAAACGCGGAGCAGAATCGACGAACAGCTTACACAGTACCTCGATCAATACACATAGCGTTCTACCGTAATGGGGACATAACAGCAGGTATGGCTGTTTACCGGCACGAAAGTCCAGATTCTTCGAGATGATTGACCCTTTCGACCTCGAGCGTATGCTTTCCCTGACGCCTTTCATACGGCCGGATGGTCTTCGTGTTGCTAGACTGTTAAGACACGATACCTTTCTAGAAAAAAAAAGGTTTCACTCTCTGTCATGTTCAGTGCCGTGTGGATATCATTATCGGGTTATTCCTTTCATAAATCCCCAATACGTGCCGTTAGTAACAGGCAGGATGCACACGTAAGGACACCACCAGGAAGGGGCACGCAGGGCATCGAAAAGACTAAAACTAAGGAGAAAGATGAAAGGAAAAAGAATTCTTAAGTGAAGATCATGGGACAGGTATGTGTTTACAGTGTAATGTATTGGCATAGGATCCGCTCTTGATAAGATAGAGAGTATTTTTGAGTCGCGAAGAATTTTATGTAGGGTCATAAAAGCTGAAAATGCAGCTTATCTGAAAATGAAGTTGCTTTGAAAACAAGGACAATGATTATATAACGGGCTCTAGAGAAAACAGAGATGAGGACCTTGTTTGTTCTAGTGACAGCGTGAATAGCAGCAAGATAAATGGATACTGACGTAGTAGCTAGTGTTCTTAATTATACTGATAAAAGGTAGAAAAACGAAAATGTACACTTGATTTC
>NC_051400.1:35258006-35258238 GCF_015228065.2 Penaeus monodon
CGACTGACTACCTGGATATTGTTAGCATTACCGACACAAGTTAAAAGCATTTTGAAACCTTAACAAGAGGTCCTTACATCACATGCCAAATCCTGATGGTTTGTTAGCATAGAAAAGGCTGTAGTGTAGATAAAAAACGTTATTGTCCATAAACGTTAACAAAGACGTTGATTCATCCCGTCATCTAAGACCTTGGCATTATGCAAACTTCGCAACGTTCGATATGTGAACG
>NC_051400.1:35258331-35258481 GCF_015228065.2 Penaeus monodon
GATACCGAAGATTGCTTTGTAGAGAAAAACCTACTTGTGTAGTATCATGTTTCATACGTTCTATATGCCGATTCAAATGTCTTAGACATGGTTGGTCATGTAAATTTGTATGAGATTTAAATTTGAATTTATTATGTTGTTTATGTATAT
>NC_051400.1:35258608-35258682 GCF_015228065.2 Penaeus monodon
AAACCTTCTTTGTGTTTGTTGTGTTGTTGTGTTGTTAGATGTGTGTGTCATGTCTTAGATGTGTGGGATGTGAT
>NC_051400.1:35259185-35259316 GCF_015228065.2 Penaeus monodon
TGAGAGAGATAGACGGGGGAGAGGGGGGCGGGTAGGGTTGAAAAAAAGGGTTTAGAGACGAAAAACATCTTAATTAAGTCATGATGTTGGCGAGTTTCCAATAAGTGATGATAAGATCTATTGCTCATCCT
>NC_051400.1:35259612-35261079 GCF_015228065.2 Penaeus monodon
AAATGTGATTTTCATACCGGGTCGGTCGTGGCCTGGGTTAGCAACGACCGCCACCGACACCGTAGACCAGCAGGGTACCGGTGGAGAGTGTGCTACTACCGTTAAGCCAAGGAGAAAGAGAGGAGGAGAGCGAGCCTGAAGACAGCGGAAAATGTGAAGAAATTAGAGAATTGGAACCTTAAATGTAGGTTCTTTGATTGGTAAAGGGAGAGAGGGTTGGCCGACATGATGGAGAGAACAAGGATGGACATTCTTTCTGCACGAGAGACTAGATGGAAAGGGGGAGAAAATCACGACCATTGGAGGAGAGTGCAAAATGTCTTGCTATGGGTTGGGTAGAAGAAGAAACGGAGGTGGGACCATTCTAAGGGAAAAGCTTGTTAAAAAAAAATGGAAGTCAAGAGAGAGTCTCATAGAATGATAAGTATAAAACTGGAAATAGAAGGTGTAATACTGTATGTTATTAGTGCATAAGCTCCAGAAATTGGATGTGATATGAAAAAAATAAAACTTCTGGGACAAGTTGGGTGATATGGTAGAGAGTCTCCCAAGGAAGAAAGATTGGTGACTGGGGCAGATTTCAATGGGCATGTTGGCGAACGGAAAGGAGAAGAGATGAAGAGGTGATGGGCAGCTATGGTGTAATAGGATGGAATGTTGAAGGACAAATGGTGTTGGATTTTGCAAAATTAATGGAAAGGGCTTTGGTAAATATCTATTTCAAGGAAGAAGGAAGAACACAGAATGACATGAAAATGGAGGAAAAGCCACACAAGTGGACTATCTCCTTCGCCAGAGGCCCAGTCTGAAAGAGATTGGAGACTGTAAGGTGATAGAGGAGAAAGTGCAGCTCTACAACATCGAATGTTAGTATGTAGGATTAATTTTAGAACGAGAAAGAAGATGAAAGCAGAGGCAAAGATTAAATATTGAAGCTGAAGAAGGAATGTTATCAGGTGGAATAAAGGGAAGAAGTGAAACGGACACTGAATAATAGTGAGGAGTTGCCAGTTAGTTGGACAGATACAGTAAAAACATTAAGGGAAAACAGTTAATAAGGTACTTGGAGTGTCATCCGGATACAGAAAAGAAAAAGAAATTTGGTGGGGGAATAAAAACTGTTCAAGAATGTATAAAGAAAAATAAAATAAGCAAAAAAAGAAGTAGGATACCCAGGGGGAATGAAGAAAGCAGAGTGGAATACAAAGACAAAGAGAAGTAGCATACGAAGAGCTGTACGATCGTTTGGACTCAAAGAGAAGAACTGAGCAGGGAAAAATATACAACGAGTGTGATTAAATATAAAAATGGAAACATACTGACAACATGGAAGGAGTACTTCGAAAAGTTGATGAATGAAGAAAGTGAAAGAGAGAGACGGTCGGAGGTGGTAGAGATTGTAAGTAGGGGTATAGAACAGATTAACAAAGGAGCGAGGAAAGCTATGCGGAGAATGAAAAACGAAGG
>NC_051400.1:35261277-35262014 GCF_015228065.2 Penaeus monodon
AAATTTCCACTGAGGTGTTGTTTGCATGGAATGAAATGTAATGTGAGGTAGAGTATAAGAGCAGGGCCAATGTATGGTAGATTCAGGAAAAGCTATGACAGGAGTGCAAGGAAGAAGAGGTAAGTATGGGTTTGGCTTAAAGTCTGGAGTGCTAGAGATGTACATAGACGGGCAGATTGAATGAGGATAGTGGAAGTGGAAATGGGGATGGAAGACAGAGGGATAAGAGGTGAACGAATGACAAAGGATTCGGCTTTAGACCTGTTCTTGTTTAGAATGGTGATGGACAGGCTAACGGATGAGATTAAACAGGATTCATCTGCAGCGAGAGGACACAACAGGTGGAGGAAAACCTAGGGGAAAAGAGAGGTGAAACACAATAGGAACAAAATGGAATACCTGAGTAGAAATGAGAGGGTTGACAGACGAGAGGTGAGGACGCAAGGACAAGAAGTGACAAAGTTACAAGAAATCAAATACCTTGTCTCAACTGTCCCAAAGTATTGGAGATTGCACCATAGAGGTGAAGAAGAGGGTGCAGGCAGGGTGGAAAGGATGGCGTGTCAGGAGTGATCTCTGACGAAAAGATATCAGCTAGGGTGAAAGGAAGGAATATAAGACAGTGGTGAGGCAGGCAATTTATGTGAGCTCGAAACAGAACCATTGACGAAAAGACAGGGAGGAGAGCTGGGGGCTGCTGAGCTCAAGATGTTGAAAAATTTCCGTTGGGTGTGACG
>NC_051400.1:35262602-35262686 GCF_015228065.2 Penaeus monodon
ACGATGCTTCTAAACAGGATGCAAGTACAAGGAGCCAAACCCAAAGTGACAGTAGCATATAAACCCCCAAATAGTAACAGTAAA
>NC_051400.1:35262885-35263818 GCF_015228065.2 Penaeus monodon
CGCGTGGGTCTGCGCATGACCGGCGAATATCTGTAAAGGTCACATAGTTTGCTAACATATGTGGGTCGAGCCTCTGGTGCGGTGGGAGGCAGTGTGCTAGCAACTGTAGAATAGTTTTTTTTTTTTTCTTCATTCTATTAAGAGTGTTATTATTTTACTGGTGTAGATGGAGTATTTTTATCTCTCGTTCTGGAATGGATCTGAAAGGACAAGAAGCTATATTTTTTTTTTTTATAAGGTGTATCTGGAGTGAAAATGGTTTGTCTTTAGGAAGGACCACGTGTTTGCGTGCCGGCAGTGCGTATCCGGAACAATGTCCGAGCGCTGGACCGAATCTGGTATCGAAAAAAAAGGGAAAAAGAATCCGGAGCAGAAATGATGCAGGTTGTGATTATCCCGAGTATGAAAAAAAAGAAAAAAAATGGCGAATGAATGCTGAGGATTAAGGAAAATGCAAATGAGGTTGTGATTCGCCCATTAAACGGACTCGGGAGTAAATGCGAAAATATATGAGCTACAGAAGGCTTATACATTTGTAGATTACCACGAAATATACACAGAGTTCCGTAATCATTTTCAACTTGAGCGTCAGTAATATCAATTTCAATCACAGGTTGGTGATAATAAATCATTTTCACATTATTAAAAGTACTCTTGATGTTCGTGTTACTGACACTTGCATTACGTTGTCCATCGGCATCATCAGACTATCATTTTGTAATGATTTACTTCATTATAAGATTATTAAATATGAGTCCTTGTGGTATAGGCTGATAGTTATCGTTATAACTTCGTATATTACATGTCATGATCGATGTATTTTTTACTGGTATCCAATTGTCACTACAATTGTCACTTGTAGACACGAGAATTTCAGCCCTCCGTACTCTCGTATTGAACATCTCAATAAATATGATGATAAAACATTCCCCT
>NC_051400.1:35264069-35264216 GCF_015228065.2 Penaeus monodon
ACCTTTATTAGTACAGGGTCGTGATTTAAAGTCCTTAATGATCAATGAGTTATCACTTAGATCAAGCTTAGGGTACCATCATCAGTGAACTCATCGGTCGGCAATCTCAATGAAAATCATTTGGGCTTATGAGAGGATCAACGTTAT
>NC_051400.1:35264351-35265049 GCF_015228065.2 Penaeus monodon
TCCCTAGAAGATGAAATTACACAATGGAAACAATTAATTAAAAAGTGCCATAGAGAGCGAACGAAAGTAGGAACTCCCTGGCCCTCCTTGGCTCTACCTTGGCCCCGAGCAGTGCCGGAAGTGCCCCGAAACCGGCCACGCCATGGGTCGCACCGCGGGCCACCGAGCTCGACGCAGCTTCACGTACCCGGGTTCGGAGCGCCGGGTCCTGCCTCGACTCCAGCGCCGCAAAGGTGAGGAAAGGCAAGAGGGATGATTAGTCTCGAGTCAAGGCACAACTGCTCCAACTGCCTGCACGCTGAAAGTGGAGTGAATATTCTTTCCGTGAAAATGTAATGGCACGAAAATGGCAAGGCAAAAGGCGTTTTGACATCAGCTGGGCAAATATTTACGTCTGCCGGCAGTACTTCGTGATTTCGCTGAGGGAAGCTGTTGATACAAATAGCATCTGCAGGAGGTCGCTAGGGGCAAAGGCACCTTACTAGAGTTTAAGATTTAGGAGTTAGAGATCCTTAAAATACCACCCTTTTGTTTAAAATTCTTAGCATATACAATTTCGATAGAATTATACATGCTAATTACTTTTCGTTCATTATTTTTGTGCCTGCAGTGGCATGAAAACCTTTATCTCTGAGCAAATGTTGATTTTTAAGACAAGATCCAATACATAATTTATCGGCATCACAAAGATAGCAACA
>NC_051400.1:35265653-35266011 GCF_015228065.2 Penaeus monodon
CGGATTGGCAAATGAGGAGGGTGATGCAGCATGAGAAAAGAGAAAAAGAAAACCAGATTATTGGCAATAAATGAGCTGAAATGGAGACAAAAGGAAGAGGGGGAAAATATACTTTGTCTGTTGCGTTAGAGATCTGGAATCGATATTAGCGATACTGGCGGACCGATATAGCGAACGGCCTGACCCGCCAGGACAAAAGATCTGATAGAGATTCCCGTCCATTGTTTCGTCGGGGAAATGAAAGGAAAATGGGCCATTCTAATGTTCTATATTAGGCTTTGTGACATCCAAACATTTCTCCTTTTTTCTCGTTTTTCTTTAGATCTTATGTGTGTTTACTTATGCGCAGGTGTTTGTG
>NC_051400.1:35266213-35266468 GCF_015228065.2 Penaeus monodon
CTTTCCTTCTGTCACTCTCTCACTTTCTCGTCAAAATGTTTACGCTTTTCTGAACGTTATTTCATCATCAGTTGGCAGATGCAAGAAATTGTCCCTTTGTCACTTTCATTCGCAGCGACACATAAGATGAAAGTGTCATGCACGCGCCTGACACTCTATTACATTTAGCCCGTATTCTATTTGCTGCTCTTGCCTTGTTGTTTACTAGGATTTGACTCTCAATGGGAATATCTCAGGGGGAATATCACTCTTGGG
>NC_051400.1:35266612-35266893 GCF_015228065.2 Penaeus monodon
AATCTAATACATTCTCTTATCTCACAATGCTTACGTTATCTGCCCCGCGTACCAATATTATATACCTGACCCGCCGGAGTAAAAAGCTAGATAACGCTGATCTCCAACGTGTCTTTTTTTCCGGGGACGTTTTAGGTCGTGAAGCACTAATTATTTTACACCTGCGCGAGAGAAAGAGGAAAAATAAAAGTGAGAGTGATGATGAGAGGAAAGGGGAAAGGGGTCAGTGTCCTCTCTCTTTCTCATGTTGGAGGAAAATCTCTGGGTGGAAAAAAAAATCC
>NC_051400.1:35269535-35269700 GCF_015228065.2 Penaeus monodon
TTTTTTTTCAACATCATTATAAATAGCTCTTAATTATATGAATTATATATAGTCCATTCCTGTTGATTTAATAAAGTTTTCAGTATTCCCTAAATTCTTTTGATTTTAATGATATTTATTTTGATATATGATCTTGCCAAGTGAAATATTCGTGATAATGAATAG
>NC_051400.1:35270061-35271589 GCF_015228065.2 Penaeus monodon
GCATGTATCTATATGCGTATGCACGTATATACACACGTACACATACCCCTGCAGGAGCGTCTCATAGAGCTTAGGTGTTCCTCGAACATTTCATTAAGTAGATGGGTGTCCGTCTGCGTGACGACCGACCCTCACCTGTGGAACAAAAATAACCCACAACCCTCATATGGTTGATCTTAAGCACGTCCATAAAGGGCGGTTTAGATTTCATGAATTAGACTTATTTTTTATGGGAACTATTAATGTACATGTTAATGCGTTTTTTTATTGGACTGTATTTACCTTAATGCTTAATTTCTTCTTCGTTTATTCATAGGTAAATATGTGTAATGGAATAATTGCCACTCTCGTAAAGGTCTTTCATATAGTTTAGTAGTAACTTTATGTCTATAATACAAATATGATTTCATAGCAGCAGATAATTTCCTCTAAAAAACAAACAACAACATCAATATAAATCCAGCATTATACAGCATAAATACAAGTAAAATTACGTAATGAAAGTTCGGTCTCCCACACAGAACCAATACAGATAAATAGTTTTTAAAGTGTAAACAAAAATCAGTGACAATTAATTCCGGTTTATTATTTACAAGCCCTTTATTCCCAGCCAGCACGCCCGCTGGTATGTCAGAGGCTTGGAAATTTGTAAGCATGAAACACATTCTCTCTCGCTCGTTGGTTTTCATTACGCATCGCGCTCGGTTGGCCAGAGAGAGACAAGGGCATTGCATACCAGGGTGACGCAATGGCTGGGTATGCTATAAAGGCATTAACGGCAGGCCGATTGTTTACTAGCATCTTCCAGCTTGTTGTTATTGGTCCCGTCGAGGGTGTTTATGATCTTAGTGTTGACAGGGTCATTAGCATCTCTCTCTTTCTCCCTCTCTCTCTCTCTTTCTTGTTCTCGCATTCGCGTTTCTTTTGTTTCTCTAGGGTTGCTTCTGTTCTTTCTATCTGTGCTTGTTTTTCTTTTTTTCTGTTTTCTCTCTCTCTTTCTCCTTCGTCTTCTTCCTCTTGTGTCTGTTTATATCTGTGTGTATATGAGTATGATCATCTTTCTCCTTATCTGTTTCTCTTCTTTGTTATTCTCTCTCTATCCGTGTGTGTATGTGTGCTCCTCTTTTCTTCTTCCTCCTTCTCTCTTTATCTCTCGTATCTTTGGGGTCTTTGTTTAATCTCTTCTCTTGTTGCTCTTCCCTTCTATATTCTCTCTCTTTCATATCTTGTTTTTTTTTTCTCTCTTCTTCTCTCGCTTACTCAATTCTCGTTTTCGTTTTTTTACTGTCTTCACACAAAGAGTATTTTTTTTCTTTTTCTGTATCTCTGTTGCCTCTTCGCTCTCTCCCTTTTTCTCATATATTCATTCACTCGTTGTTCTTTGTTCCCCTCTCCCAACCTCTCTCTCTCTCTTTCTCCCCTTTCACTCCTTTTCTCTTTTATTCTCAACCTTGTTTTTTGTCTGCATCCATTTACGTGCTGTAAATTCTGGACAAGGTTGTAAATCTCTTTCGGTGTCCTTTCTTAT
>NC_051400.1:35272295-35272607 GCF_015228065.2 Penaeus monodon
AACCTCCTCATCACCGCATCACAACTTGCTCTGGAGTGAAAGTCTCGCTCGCCAGTGAGCAGTCTCATCACACGCAAACATTCACCGTTGTAGCAAAATCCCCACCTTGCATTCCATGCTTACACAGGCAGCATATTATCGGTGCTAATGCTGTATGCCGCGCAGCTTGATTACGTGCCTCGCGGTCTGTGTTGTGTCTTCTATTAGTCTGTTTTTGCTTTTGTTTATATATATCTATTTATCGGCTTGTTTTGACGTCAAGGATGCGATACAGGCAGTGTCTCCGAAGGCCTCTCCGCTGTCTTGGCTAGA
>NC_051400.1:35272991-35273544 GCF_015228065.2 Penaeus monodon
AACAGTGTTGAAGAGAGTCTGATAGATTACCATTCACCGCTCTCGCCAAATCGCTCTCATACCTGCTGAATATCTCGCCTACTTAGTGACACAGTTTAGCATCTCTATCACGACCAGCCGCGCGATCATCATGAGTTTCCTGCATGAATTATGAATATCGTCGCCATAAACAGCCTCGGCCAACCCACACATTCCTCACGTTTGTCACCCGGGGAAATATGTGCTTGCGATTCGCGTGAGCAACTGTGCCTTGCAAGGCTTATTCCCCGAAAAGCAGAACCAGAATCGCATCAAATCACAAAAACGATAAAGGGACAAAGAAATAAAAATACATAATTATCCCAACAGAATATAGCAAAGGCGATGGAAATGAGACAGAATTCCCTGGACTCCGGCAAAGCTATTGATGTAATTGAACAATTGTTCATCTAGAGAACAAAAGGAAAGAGGCAATCAGACCAAAGGCAAGAGGCAAATAGAACGAATATGGAACAAAGAGAAACGGCTGAATGGGACTGGAAGTGGGAACAGCTGATCGACACAGCTGGAAAGA
>NC_051400.1:35273859-35274404 GCF_015228065.2 Penaeus monodon
ATCGAAGCGATGATGAACGTAACAGATTGATGACTAACGGCAGGGCGACAGATTCGTGATGATAACTATTTGATAACTGACGGATTAGTGATGACTGCTAACTGAAATGCAACGATTTTATTTGGCCATGTTGCATCCAGCTAGTTATTCTATTTGGCCATGTTGCATCCATGCAGTTATTTTATTTGGCCATGTTGCATCCAGCTAGTTATTCTATTTGGCCATGTTGCATCCAGCTAGTTATTTTATTTGGCCATGTTGCATGCAGCTGATTATTTTATTTGGCCATGTTGCATCCAGCTGATTATTTTATTTGGACATGTCTACATCCAAATTGTTATTTTATTTGGCCATGTTGCATCCAAATTGTTGTTTTATTTGGACATGTTGCATCCGCTAATTATCAAGAAGCTTTCAAGTACGTCTTTGCTTCTTTAGGAAAATAGAGTATAGAATCTTGCAAGATTATGAGCTGAAAATATCACTGGTGTTGATTTGTAAATATGATCTTTATTTTTAACTGTTTTTTATTCATCTTCAGTGCT
>NC_051400.1:35275123-35275206 GCF_015228065.2 Penaeus monodon
TCCATATATCATCACTTCTACGACAACATTTCATCAGTTGATCCGGTAGTCATGGATTTGAAACTACAAGCATGGCGTCACGA
>NC_051400.1:35275456-35275797 GCF_015228065.2 Penaeus monodon
CTTTCATCCCCAAACAAACCCAAGACAAAACTTCTTTAATTGATGCCTACGAACGGATATCACGTGCTTCAAAATGACCCCCTTTCTCCTAACGTTTTCATATCCCTCCACATACAAGGTTATGTTCCCATCGAAAAGATTATACAAACAGGTTCTATTGTTAACGAGCTATTAATCTCATAATAGAGACCATAGTAACGCAGGTGAATGGAAGTGCCAATGGAAAATATGATAACAAAAGGGAAAGAATTAATAGAAGACCTTTTGGGAAATATATCAAGAATGAGGGATGCTCAGAGAACGGTTGATTATATAAAGTCTAAGATTCGAGATTATCATTT
>NC_051400.1:35276161-35276529 GCF_015228065.2 Penaeus monodon
TTCAAATTTAGAATACGAAAGCGAAGGATATATTTCACACTTGATCGAGAAACCTACTCCTATGAAAAAAAAAAATTCTCCTCTGACTTTCTTTCTCTTTAGCTTTTAGCATAAATCACATACAACAAAATCAATCAAAAAAACAAAGTCAAGGCCATCTACACGTACATGCTCGCACATCCACGCTTTCATACCGTGAATGGTGGGCGTGGTCATGCTCTTACATCACGTGACCTTGACTTGGTTCCGGCAATGTTAGCGGTCGGCTAGCAAGGTGACTGCGCTTGAGTAGAGTAATATGACTTTCAAAGCCCAGGTTCTTTTGCAACGTCAACTTTTGTAGGGATAATGATCCTGAGAAGAAAATA
>NC_051400.1:35276733-35277129 GCF_015228065.2 Penaeus monodon
ATACGCGATCTACCTATCTATCTATATAGATAGAATTATAAAATTATTGGTAAGAATTCCAAGTAGAATTAGAAAAAAAGAAAATCGTATTACAAATTTTCTATCCTTGATCACCACGCCATCCCTGGAAATTACTCACCCCCCCCCCCCCAATGTATATACCATTGATCCATCTGTTCAACCGTTGTTCACTCAACTATAGTATTCATAAGTTCACTGATGGTTTGCCTGTCTTATTCACTATATTGTGTACATGTCTGCCGCGCCAATTTTCCACGGATGCCACAACAACAATGCCAACATGACTATAATTTATGTGTGAGCACTAAGTGTGTTTTGCCTGCCAAGGGAAGCTGTGTTCCTGAGGCTGGAGGTAATGTAAACAATTTAGTGGGG
>NC_051400.1:35277487-35277762 GCF_015228065.2 Penaeus monodon
GACAGCGCTCCTCCCGCCCGCAGGCCCGCTGTGCTCGGCGATCCTTGGCCACCCTTGCTCCGCCGGCGTCAGGAAGATGTCGGCGCCCTCGGGCGGCGTCCTCGCCGTGGGGCACCTCGCGACCGCGCCGGCAGGCAGAGGCTCCAAGGGCGCCCTTGGCGAGGGCGGCAGGCGAGGGAGCGGCGACGACCCGCGCAGAGACGGGGGAGGAGGACGGCTGCAGGAGGGGGAGGACCCCCGGCATAACGACGCGTAAGTGCAGTACATGGGAGTGA
>NC_051400.1:35279050-35280007 GCF_015228065.2 Penaeus monodon
CGAATTTCAGGTTATTAAGAAAAATAATATAGGCTGTTGGAAATCTACCAACTTCTAGTATGTCGCGGGTCCTCCTTTAGCCTAAAGGATCAATTTGAGTTGATTTAGATTGGAAAGGGCAAGATTTTGAAGTGTTTCTGGGTCCAAAATTGTCCCACACATCTTCTTAGAAAGCCGTTTCCAGCTCGGGTGGCGAGGCCATGTCTCACTAACGTAGCCATGATGTTCCAAAGGATGTCAGTGGAGTTGATGTTAGAGGGGAACTGTCCAGATAATTCCTGAAATAGTCTACATCACATAAGTCCTGCAATCAGTAAGCAATTTTGCAGCATGGCAAGGGGCGACGTTTTGCTAGGAAAGTCTGCTTGGCACGTGCGCTCATTTCAGCAACCAGTCTGTGAAATGATCCGCTATTTGGAGTTGTTACCCTGTGGGCGATTTTCCTAACTCGCTGGTCACTCGAGGCGAACAGAACCATCGCCTATGCGCTCGATTTCTGCACAAAGATGGCGTCTGCAGCTATCCGCACGGCCCTCCTCGCAGGTTATTTGTCATCTGCTATCAGATACGGAAGCTCAGCGATTACTAAAACGATGTATGCTGGTTCCTTCGTGGTTGCAGAGAAGAAATAGCAAAAGTGTGTGTCAAAATCTTCTGCAAGAACTTCGTTTGGAGGATAGATAGAGGCAAGCTCCTTGGAGAATCTTGGAAGGCGTGTACAATAATGACGTCACTGATACTCTCAAATGGAAAATATAAGGATATAAAATACAATATCTAGTCAAAAATCATATTAATGGAAATATGTATATAATTATCATTGTGTAATTGAGTATTTGTATCTTAACAGACTACAGACTCTCTTTGCCATGTCCGTTTTGCCGATTTCTGACCGGATGGAAAAGTGGACAATGGAAAAATTGAAATTACCGCTGACTTCTCGTTGAAAAAATGTGT
>NC_051400.1:35280564-35280894 GCF_015228065.2 Penaeus monodon
AGAAACTCTTGAACCTTACTGTTTAGCAAACTTCTGCCATTAAGCACTTACCTAATCTCTAAGGAGGATTTCCTCCTATCCTTCTCTCCCTAATCAAAATTATTACGTTGAGTATGTAGATTAGTACCTAATTTACGTACGGCACAGGAATACATTATGAACGACATCTTTTGCCCTAATGTACGTTTGCCTGATTTGACGCCAAGATTTGTATTTCTTTTTCATTGTTAGAGAGTTTACCTGCGTGACGTAACTCGCCTGCTCGTGTAATTATCGTGGAATTTCTGATAAAAGCTAGGTTACTGAACGCTAGATTTTTACATTTACAGC
>NC_051400.1:35281108-35282090 GCF_015228065.2 Penaeus monodon
TCTTCCAACAGCCGCATTTTAACCTTCTTGCTTTTTTGCAACCTGCCCTTCTGACCTGGCCTCGTGACCTGGCCTCGTGACTTGCGCTCGTGACCTGAAAACTCTCTCACTCTACTCAGCGGTTTTACCAGTCTGTCATAAAGCTTAGAATAAGTAACCTGCTAGTGACTACTTAACCTTTACCACCAAGCCATAAAATATGAAAAAAAAACTATGTCTATATCCAATTATGTCCGCCAAATCTCTAATGACCGTAAGAGAGGAAAGGAGGGAGGAAGAGATTAGAACGAAGAAGGAATAAGGTAAAGAGGGATAGACGGAGACACACAGGTTATGGGTTCTCGCCTGGCGTTGACCGTTCCTTCAAGTACTCGTGTATTTGGTTCCTGTAGGTGGTGTGGCAAGAGTGCGAACTACGGTGCCACTCGTTAATCAACTTTGCTGACTGTAACCCCTTTTGTCACAGTTTAATAAAGGAGAATATGTGGAGTCTATGATTCTCTATATATAGTTTTTAAAGCTGATTTATTAGAGTTTTTCCCTTCCGTTGACTCCACCCGAGTCCTGGATGTTACACAAGGAACACGCAGCCTTAAGGGATGTGAAGTAAATCCTACCTCATCCCTCTGTCTGCTCCCTGGTCAGTGTCCTTACAAACAACCGTTATTGGAGCAAACTTACTTACGATCAAAAACTCTCTGTAGGCCTTCGTACTAACCTAAGAATTGTCGAGCTTTAAGTCTGCAACGTAGATTCAGACCAACAGATATCCACAGTTTGATATCCACAGAATGATTGGAGGACACTGTTACTTTCTCCATGTCACGGGTATCAACAAACAAACAAGAAAAGTGGCAAGACACATCATAGGATATATCTGCGGTGCACGGAAAAAGTTTGTAAATTGTTGTATAGTCTCCAAGGAAACTACGGGCAATCAGCATATTTACCAACAATAGAGGAAGATACGAAGGTTCCTTTG
>NC_051400.1:35282194-35282946 GCF_015228065.2 Penaeus monodon
AAGAAAAGTAAACTGAATACAAAACCGGATGTAGGGTCGACATTAGATCATCTCAGAAGCCATATAAGCTGACATAGCTCAGACAACACATAGAAGTGTCGAAAAGGCCTCGTCATAAGGATAACTCTTACTCAGCGAACAGTAAATTATGGAATGACAGCGACGAACCTTCTCGAACAAAGATTATATAAGTCTACTCTTAAGAAACCGGCTCAAACCCTTTAACATATGCATGCATTCTTTTCTAACCAGTCGCAAATTAAGTGTTTAAAAGACCCATCGCACTTACTTCAGCAACAAAGCGGAAAACAAGTGACTACTTAAATAAAAAGCCAGAACATTTTCAAGCATTCCTTTCTAACCAGTCGCAAATTAAGTGTTTAAAAGACCCGTCGCACTTACTTCAGCAACAAAGCGAAAAAAAAGGTGACTACGCAAATAAAAAGTGCAATGCAACTCAACCGTCGTCCTATTGTAAACAGGGTTTCTCATGAGGCTACTGTCGTGTAGAAACGGTCTCAAAAAATGTGTATCTTTTCGGAATGGAGACGTTGAGAAAAATAAGTTTTAGATAAACTTGTAACTTGAAAAAAAGCTTTTCTTGATTGTGCATTTCACAAGACTACACGAGATGTTTGTGGAATTACTCTGGAAAAATGATAGTGTACAATTTTGATGGAATTGTTGCCTACTAAGATAATAGGTTTGTATTCAGCATTTGGAAACCTCGCTCCCAGAGCAGGTGAAAGTGC
>NC_051400.1:35284159-35284536 GCF_015228065.2 Penaeus monodon
CCGATTTGATCTGCAATGTAATTGTTTGCAAACCAGATTCCTCCAAAGCACATATCCATGCTATCACCTGTTCACTCAAATCCGAGGTCTTGCCCATAGCTAGATCACAGGGAGTCACTCAGTACGCGACGGTACGTAAGAACAGGGTGTCAGAAGGGGAGTAGCACGCGACAAGAAACGTTTCTGACACGTGCCAGACGACACCGGTTTATTTCTGATTGCTGAGCTCGGAAGCTCCTTCGCTTTGCCGACTCCTTGCAAGCGGACTAGAATGCACTGACGCGATTCCTTCAAATATTGTTTGTGAAATCAAAATCAGACAAAATAATAATCATCTTTACGTAAAGCCAGGCGGACTATTATATTGTCGAGTACTG
>NC_051400.1:35284660-35286125 GCF_015228065.2 Penaeus monodon
CTGCGCCCCTTTAATTTGCATATTTGCAGTTGAACATCAATGCCACTCCTTGAATACGTTCATAAAGTTTGTTATCAGTCGAGGTTCGAGGACAACAGGAGGCCGCCAAAAGAGGCTGAACTTTACGAAAGGGAAGTTTATGGACAGGAAACCAAGTCCCAACCGAGCTGTAGCTTTGAACGCCCTTGAACCATCTACCATTGTTTTTAATGGGACCTGGAGACGTGTATGGGGGATTCCTGTGCGAAAGGAACGGAACAGAAAACGAAAGATTATAGGGGGAGGAAATTCTGACACTGCACTTGCTTGATTTTGATAATATTTTTCACTCAGCAGTTGAAATGCTTGGTAATAGTCTTCAGTTTCTTTAGGTAAATACTTTTTTTTAGTGGTCACTGTTAGGCGTTTTTTTATCATTATTAATAAATAGGAGTCACGACTTGTAAAATATGGAGCTCTAGAGCCAATCATGTCTAATATCTACAATAAAAAAATTCTCAAAGCAAACAGCACAGTATGTTGTAATTTCCAGAAAAAAATGCATTTATCTGGATCTCGTTTGACAAGCTACTTTTCCACAAGAGAAAACACAATTACTAATATAAAAATAATTACGCCAGAGAAATCTCCCTGTGATCAATGATAATGAAGATTTATATAAACCACACCTCTGATTACCTATGACCACAGCTGAACACGAGCACAATGCAATCAAATACTTGGACGTAGGACAGTCTCGTGCTGAGTAACAATCTCCACACACTCCTGTAAGCTCCTGGCCCGCAGACTTTTCTCCCAAGATATGCTGAAAAGGGACGACCTAGTTCACGGAGGCAGATCAAAGGTCGAGACTCTCCTCATCCGTAATCATTTGCCTGCCGACGTTTTTCTGTGTTGAGCTTTAGGTGGGCTCGCACGTGTGTAAACTTACCAGATTGCCTCTATTATATCTCACGATATAATGCTTAATGAGAAAATGAGACGGAAAGATGGCGGGGATAGGTAAATATTTCGTGACAAAAAGAAAGAATAAAAAAAGGGAAAGAGAAAGGGAAATAACGGAAACTTAAGAAAAAAAAGTCTGCACCAAGTCTATGTTCGACGCAGCAACGCCATAAGTAAAGAAAAAGGACGGAGAAACAGACATACACAGAATATCAAATAACGTTTAGTTTGCCCACAAGCTGGAAAAGGAGAACGTCATTTTTTACGTGCGCGAGGACATGCCACAATGCGGACACAGCAATCAACGTCATTGTCTGTCTTGACGAGCTGACGTAGCAGGAGTGACCCTCCCCGCGCCCGTCCGTACCGAATGCCATAGCGAGGAGGACCTTTTATGTGTATTTCGAGGCGTATCAGTCATCCAACTTGTTATGTGTCTATTTCTGGGGCAAAAAAAGGAAAGTTAATGCGTTGGGTTTGTTTAAGGAGCTAAGGCCTTAGGATGGGAAATTTCAATGTT
>NC_051400.1:35286499-35286596 GCF_015228065.2 Penaeus monodon
CGAAAGTTATACGCAAAGTACAAAAAAAAAGTATGTATACATAAACTTGATACAAATATATTTAAGATAATATTAAAGGAATAACAAAAAAGTAAGA
>NC_051400.1:35286661-35286789 GCF_015228065.2 Penaeus monodon
AATCAGTAAAAAGGAAGGGTGGCTTTGTGGCTGAATTAGGTGGTCGCCGTTGTATATTCAGTCTAGGCTTCATCCAGACTTCAGAAGCGCTTGTACTTTTGCGGGGTCTGTCTAACTGAATTCTAAGG
>NC_051400.1:35287218-35287496 GCF_015228065.2 Penaeus monodon
CCTGTATATATATATAAGTATCAATAAGCCCATGAACCTTTAAAATCATGAACATCACATGGCACAGACACATCGTAAATATCTCTCATGAAACAGTCGAAGGAAAAAAAATCTTTGCATAGAAATGACACATGAGCCTGATAGATGACAAAAGTAGAGCACGTATTTCTAAAACAAACATCTATCGTAGGTTTTAGCTTAATGGGAAAGCACCCGGGGATGTAATAGCCGTGGTATTAACAGCACTGAATGTAATTAAGGCTTGGTGTTCATTTCGT
>NC_051400.1:35287857-35288045 GCF_015228065.2 Penaeus monodon
AATGATACTATAACAAATGACCACACAGCAATTACCAATGATGGTATTTAAGGCATGATGATAAAGGTGATATGATAGACGATGAAAGCAATGAAAACGGTAGAAGTAATAACCTGAAGATAAATAATGATGGACATAACAATCTACATAAAAGTAAAAGCAACAACAAATTTTGAAAGAAAACTGAG
>NC_051400.1:35288120-35288188 GCF_015228065.2 Penaeus monodon
CTTTCGTATAAAAATAGCACTAATGAAAACGATTTTTTTTTTCACAAAGAACTCCAAAGAACTTTTTT
>NC_051400.1:35288282-35289226 GCF_015228065.2 Penaeus monodon
TTAACAAATGAAACGTCAATTGCGTCAAACGTCAAAGCGTCATTGTAAAATGATTAAGTCTGATTCGTGTCTTCTTCAACAATAGTCTGCTTATCCCTGAAAAAAAAAAATAACGATATCTTAGAATATGCATATAACAAAACTTTATTTTCATCATAATTCCTCATGATTTCATCATTCCTTTTACTTATCTTCTGTGTATCTCCTTTCTCTCTCATTATTTTGATGGATCAATCAAATCTTATGTCAGTTATCAAGAACTGACTATAACCATGCTTGAGCACTTCTTACTTTCTACGCTCTCCTCTTCACAAATAACTTCAGAAGACCCGTGTCCCAGAAATCAACTTGTGTAAGCATGTAATAAGATAAGGGTAATGTGACCCGACTGCCTTCATTAGAACTACCTTGTTACGTGTTCAACTTGCGCAGCCCTAATGATTATAATAATAAATGTATTAGCTCGTATATCGCATTGGGAATTGGTGGATGGGTTGTGGACTGCTACACCCATCTTCCGGTTAATTCAAGTAATTGGAGGTGGTTTGTATAATCATTGTATAATTTCGTAATCTCTATGATAAGTGTCGTAGGTCAATGGACAGCCCAATTAAGAGAGTTTTTGTGTTGTTTTTGGGGTTGGCTTGCTATCTACGGTGGAATTGGAAGTTTCTTTACATTATACGGCTCTTGTTGAAGAGATACGTGGAAGGTGAACTTGAAGGTTTGTAACCTAATCCTATTATATATATAAGTAAATTGTTTTCCTTGTGACTGTATCAAGTAAGATTTTAGATTATACAGTTCTTGTAACGAGTTATTTCCAAGACTGTTATTGAAGAATATCAGGCGTGCAGATTATAATAATGGGTAGGTCATGTATTCCAGAATGAACCCTAAGTTGCGATGGTGAAAAGTCTCTGCAATTATCTTGGCGAATAAGA
>NC_051400.1:35289289-35289651 GCF_015228065.2 Penaeus monodon
CAGGAAATAACGCTAGACATATATTTCAAGTTTACCAAACCAAATAAAAGTTACAGTCTAACATTTATATTCAAAATCTACATATAAGCAATGCATGTCTCCCAAGCCCATCGCATTTTACGACAAGTCAACAAGATTTCCAAGATTTCCTATTTGAGTAATGGAGACAGACATGCAATGTTTCAAGCCGCTCGCTGTCTCTAAGGCTCCCCGGTAACGTACAGTTCCTCGGCAGGAACAGCGTGTACACCAGCAGCAGTTACGCCGCCAGCAGAGGTCTCCGCCGCCCCTCAGCAGGCAGGCTAGCGGCCAGCCCTCCCCAGGTGGCGCATCCCGTGCCGCCGCCCAGGTAAAGTGTGCTT
>NC_051400.1:35289747-35290476 GCF_015228065.2 Penaeus monodon
ACTGACTCATGTTCTCTCGTCAAAAGGGTGATGTCGGTCGCCGGAGAGAAGTGCTTTGTGAGATGAATATGTTGTATTAATTGATTCTCAACTGGTGGTCGTTTTTTTAATGATATAACTTTTTTTTTTTAACACGTGTTTCACAATGTTGTAGTCTGAACGCAACACCTAATTAAATTAAAGGGGGTGATGTCTTAGATTCCTGCGCAGACAGTGCTTAGGCTCCACGATCTCCCCGCGGGGGGCGAGGGGCTCTTCGTCCAAAGCCTCGCATCCCATACTTTTCCTAACGCCGCGCCCTCTCCTTCCCGCAGATCTAAGGCCGCCTTGTCCAGCGGCCCTGCAGTCGCCGCGCCGGGCATCATGAAGTCCTCTTCGGAGATCTTCATTTCCTCGACGGCGCTCCCTCCTACTAAGGGCATCCTCAAGTCCTCCTCGGGCATCTTCCGCCCCGCCGCGCCGGGAGCGCCCTTGTCGCGCTCCGCGTCGGGGGGCGTGATGGCGTCGACGGCGCGGGTCAACTTCAGCAGCACCGTCAGTCACATAGAAAGCTCTCCCCCGACCTCCCCGACGGAGCCGCCCTTCGGTATGTCAGTAGCAGCCTTGAGTAGCCCGCCTTCCGGCCCGAGTAAAGTAGATCTATCCTTTAGGCAGGCCAGCCAGCCTGCACCGGCAGTAGCGACCTCTAGCACTTCTCCGGCCTCTTCTTGCTCCTCTCATGCCTGCACT
>NC_051400.1:35290533-35290862 GCF_015228065.2 Penaeus monodon
CCTCCACGCACGAGGCCTCGCGGGGCCAAGGCTGCCGGTAAGTGCCTCATGGTGTTCCACGATCAGCTTCACGCTGCTGCAACCAGCGCGGAACAGGACACGTAGCAATCCCCACCGAAAAAAAAAAAGTTTTCCATGAACATATTTTTTTCGCTAACTTTCCCGCGGGAGGGACGAGCCGACTCCTGCGGGCGGCGCAGGGCACGCGTCGGGACAATCACATTTGCATACCAGAGCCCGACTATACACTGGGTTTACCCGCACCATGCTGTGTTTGCTGCAGAGGATGGCCGGGGTTTTGCGAAGGCTGAGACAATAATGCGCTATCG
>NC_051400.1:35293481-35293948 GCF_015228065.2 Penaeus monodon
CCTTACAGCATTTCACGGCCAACAAGCGACACCAGTGTATTGTATTCCTTTGATCCGCGGCAGCTACTCGGCAGGCAAGGTCAACTGGGGAGGTGTCATCAAGGTCACCAGGGCGTGTTCCCTAAACTCTTTGTCGATACAAACAACACGAGAACCAGAGCGATCACCAGAGCAAGAAGAGTAATAGGGATCTCGTGAAGATGGTCTTTCGTGTGGGTTTAGGAGATCCGAGCGCTTCTTATTGGCTAGGATAAGGGGTTGGAATCTATAGGGAATGGGGGTGCTTTATTCACGTGTTACACAGACGAAAATGAAAAGCAAAATAGTGTGTCATACGGGAACATATGATGGACAGATTGATACACGCGTGTGTTCAGTTCTAAATAAAGCAAATATCCCTATACACAGTTCGAAAAACTTAGGAGAAATAGGTATCGATCCCAGAAGACAAGCGATTGAAATCACAA
>NC_051400.1:35294438-35294630 GCF_015228065.2 Penaeus monodon
ATTTTAAAAACGTTATTCTTTTCAATTTACTTATTTTTCCATAGGTAGACATTTTGTTTTGAATAGGAAGTGAAAAGGAGGGAATTGGAGAATGGCGATTAAATGAAAATAAGGAGAAAACGAGAGAGAAAACACATGGAAACGAGATGCAAAGAGAGGAAATAAGGAAGAGAGAGAACGACCGCATTCATG
>NC_051400.1:35294902-35295549 GCF_015228065.2 Penaeus monodon
ACGAAGGTGAACTGTAGCGTGCCCGTCATGTCACGCCATCTTTCGGACGGCTTCATAACCCGTTAAAGAGGATCCTGTTTCAGTCTTTCTTCTTATCATTAGTCTGTCAGTCTGATCATCTTGTGGGAAGGAGTCTCCAATCATCCTTTTCTAAAAGCTTTGACAGTAAGATCCATGCGATTCGGAAAATTGTGATATACTGTGTTTTCACGAGACGTACGTTATTTATATGTATTATGCGGAAAATTTTGTTATCTTCCCTTTAGAAGATTATTCTAAGCATACCTGTCCAAAAAGTATCTTAAAACGTTAAATCATTCACACCTTTCTAAAGGTGCTATAAAGACTCCGTTTATAAAAAAAAGTATGATACCCATCGGCCATCAAGGACAGTCATCGTCACCCACAAACACAAACTTATACATTTCCTCCAAGAATCAGCTTTGTGCGTGTCTATACAGCTTAATTAAAAAGCAGCCGTGTCACGCTCCTTTCCCCGCGCCCGTGTTTCCCGAGGCGGCCGCTGGTGGCGTGAGCGAACGACACGGCAGTCACGGCCGGCTCACTTGATTACACTCTGGTCGATGTGATTTACTGTTGCTTTTCAGAAGAAGAAAGAAGGGAAGCAACGAAATTGTGGGATAAAA
>NC_051400.1:35295643-35296213 GCF_015228065.2 Penaeus monodon
AAGGGAGAATTTAGTTTTGCCTTCACGACTTGTCAACTCGGTGGGTCTTAAAATAAACCAATTAGAGGAGGTAAGCCAGGAGTTGTATGCCGTGGCTAGGAAAAAAAGTCTCCTAAATATAGCCAAGCCAGATGCAGTCAGCTGGGTGTGACGTCACCGATACGCTGCTATCAGTCACCGGCCGTCACGCAAAGCTCGGGGTATGACGTCACGGTTGACGTCATAGTTCAAGTTACCATAATAGCCCCGTTGTTGGGGTGAACAGCGAAGCAAGCGGAGGGACTTATAATGGCCGAGGGAGGGGCGGGGAGGCGAGCAAGAAATGTTGCCAGAATGAAGCACAAGGGTCATGGAAGGCACTGAGCGGCGAGGGAGCGACGGCTTCGGGCAGGAACGAGACGCCCGGGCGACCGAGGCACAGGACCCATCGGCCGAGGGAATTGGCGCTCGAGGAGCTCACGCTGAGGATGTATGATGACGTTAATGGCGATCGTGATGCGAAACATAATCTATGGTGAAGGTCAAAACAGTAGCCGTAAGCACAGTAGCGGTGGCAGGGATCCATAGAGT
>NC_051400.1:35296278-35296445 GCF_015228065.2 Penaeus monodon
TGAAGGGAAAGCCATAGAAACCTTCCATTTTCTATGAATACCGTGTTTTCACGGGGGACTCACTCATTCCACGGACATTTTCCGCGCCTGTATTTAACCCCTATTTGGCACATAAGCGGCTTTAGGGCGACCCGTGGGAATGTGGCGAGGCCGATGAGGGAGGCGGC
>NC_051400.1:35296568-35296768 GCF_015228065.2 Penaeus monodon
TTTTCGGGCAAGGAAAAAAGATTCCAGATTTCGGTTACGGAATTTAAAATCCAAACAACCAGCCTCAATGAATCTAAAAATTCGGAGGATACAAATTTAAATATGTAACATCATTTTTTTTGTGCTTAAATGCCAGAATCATGTTGATGCTTTAAATACTGCTTTATTTTTGTTATTGTTACGACTGGTCTGTTTAGTGC
>NC_051400.1:35297765-35297978 GCF_015228065.2 Penaeus monodon
CCATATCCCTGCTTATCAAAACATTTAAACTCTGCACTCGTATCGCATTGCATTTCCCAGCATTGTCACCCCCCCCCCCCGCTCCGCATTTCCGAGCCTGAGCAGGTGCAATGGCGGGCGGCAACTGCAGGCATTGAGAGAACGAACAGCGCAAAGAGAGGACCCGCTAATTTGGCGGAGGGAGAACAGGAGAAATGGTGGGCTTCGCTAGAG
>NC_051400.1:35299440-35299542 GCF_015228065.2 Penaeus monodon
TAGAGATTACGCTCCTCCATTAGCACTTGCGTCGCAACAGTGTAATTGTTTCCTCGAAAACGAGGTTAGCGATTGAATGAACATGATTATCCTCATTTGTGG
>NC_051400.1:35299846-35299968 GCF_015228065.2 Penaeus monodon
TGTTGCATCATGTGGCGACCTTATCCTCGAACTTTTCCTCTCGCAACAGAATAATCGCGAAGACGAACACGCTAACGGAGTTTCCTCGCCAGAATTGAAGCCCGGCCGTAGTCAGGGGAGAA
>NC_051400.1:35300354-35301076 GCF_015228065.2 Penaeus monodon
AATCGATCTTCCGGAAACAGCGTTGCCGTGCCCCCAGCCTCGTCCGGGCGTCGCGCTAAAGGGCCCATGAGGAGCATGTACTTCCGTGCGCCTCCTAAGGGCGTTTAACCTATCCGCTGGTGATATAAATTGGACCTTGGTGATAAATTGATTTACACTCGTGCTGGAACTTAATTACGATCCGAGAAGGTAAACAAAGCATATTTTATGGTCAATCTGACGTCAAATATGTTTTAGGATTAATTAGTGCGGAAAAATCACTTTTTAGCCTCTCATTACTGGCCACACATGCAATCCGGTAGAGACTTGTCACAAAGGAAGACGTGGGTTCATTGTTGCATTAGCAATGTTTTATTCTGTCTTGCTTCTTACTGTCAGAGGTTAAAATGTTTAGAAAAAAATGTTTAGAGAAAATGTTTAGAGAAAATGCTTAGCGAAGTTTTAGAGAGGAAATACATTAGCGAAATTTTAGAGAGAAAAAGCTTAGCGAATTTTTTTTATGGAGAATGCTAAGCGAAATTTTAAGACAGGAAAAAAAAAACATAAACAAACTTATACACCCTCCTATAACAACACGATTTTCTGTCTTGCCTGCCTGTGGAAGCCCCGGGGATCAGCGGAAACCTAGCTAGGAGAAAGAGGGCGCTAGGATATCAAACATTCATCGGCGGGGGTCCAACATGTCTCCGCATAGAGCTTTTTATGACTCTGCTCCTGGCTAC
>NC_051400.1:35301108-35301257 GCF_015228065.2 Penaeus monodon
GCGCCGCTCCCTCAGAAATGAGAGGTCCAGGAATAAAGAGTCAAGGTTCAAAGGCACGCGCGAGGGCGGGGATAAGAAAAGCCTAGTTTAGGTAATGATATTGAGGTATTGTGTGTCTGGAGGAACATCGTAAGTGCCTTACGGTGGTC
>NC_051400.1:35301527-35301616 GCF_015228065.2 Penaeus monodon
AGGAAGACGTGAGGTTCAACAGGGGGAGGCAGAGTGAGAGAGAGGGGGGGGGGGGACGAAACAATATAAAAGAGAGCAGGCTTTTGCGT
>NC_051400.1:35301740-35301854 GCF_015228065.2 Penaeus monodon
ACACGTTTAAGACAGTTGATTAAGCACGCAACAGCAGTGCAGCCTTACGACACACTGTCTTCATTCAGTAGTCGTTGCGTGCGTTCAGGTGACGTCAGGGTCAGTGTCATGCCA
>NC_051400.1:35302163-35302304 GCF_015228065.2 Penaeus monodon
GTGGAATAAAAGATAGGGCCGGAGGGGGGGGGGATACAGGTAAATGCCACGGATCATGGAAGTCCCGTTGACCGCCTCGCGAATTGTTGCAAATAATGATACCGTAAATTTTGCATTCGTGAGCAAGATCAAGTGAATGGT
>NC_051400.1:35302362-35302429 GCF_015228065.2 Penaeus monodon
CACTTTTTGCCGAAACTTCTGTAATTTTATATGTGCTAGAAGCTGCAATAAACATAAATCACCGGAT
>NC_051400.1:35302969-35303132 GCF_015228065.2 Penaeus monodon
CCCCTTTTTCCCCTCCTGCCTCCTTCAAAGATCTCTTCCTCTCTTTCTTTTTCCCCTTTCAACAGAAGTCTCTTTCCTGTTCCGTTTTCCCCTCACAACTTTTCCCCCTTTCCTTCTTCTAGGTTTTCCCCCCTTTTTCTCTCTTCCACTCTTTGATCAGCCG
>NC_051400.1:35303323-35303710 GCF_015228065.2 Penaeus monodon
TTCTGTCTTTCTCCCTTTCAAATCATGTAAGTTAATATGTAACGCCAGAATTTCAAGCAGAGAAGTAAATGTTCTGCGGGATAAGAGCTTTAAGACTGTGACCGGAAGTGCCCCGAGACACGCAAGAACCTCCAGCTGCACTAACAGCTTCCGGAAAGGATTTTAAAGACGCCGCTTCAGAATGCATTTGGTACGAGAAGGAGCCAGATAAATTGGATTAAAAGCGACATAAACAACAATAATAACAATGATAATACGTGTACTAATGGTATTCGTTTTATTAATGCTAGGACTGTTTAGTAGTACTAATTCCAAAAAATAATAGTAATACTTAATATTGATATTTCTACTGACATGCCTTTAAAATCTTGCGAGAAGCATGGCTTT
>NC_051400.1:35303811-35304058 GCF_015228065.2 Penaeus monodon
AGTGTGTCACAAATTCGAAAACCTCGTGCTTGCAAGTTTGCATGTTAGCTGCACTATGCAATATGCGGTTATGCAACCCGGCTTACATAACGTCACGAAGGCCTGCGGTGATGGAAATAGAAGCAAATTATTTTTACCGACAACAAGGATATTTATAGACTGTTTACCTTAGACGAATATCGTAAACTGTTGTCTGTGGTGATGTATGCCATCGAGACGTCGAAAGCAGATGGGTTATAGGTAGGAG
>NC_051400.1:35304702-35304920 GCF_015228065.2 Penaeus monodon
CACAACCCATAAACCCTGCTTATCAAACATTAAATCTGCACTCGTAAACGCATTGCATTTCCCAGCATTGTCACCCCCCGCCCCCCTCCGCATTTCCGAGCCTGAGCAGGTGCAATGGCGGGCGGCAACTGCAGGCATTGAGAGAACGAACAGCGCAAAGAGAGGAGCCGCTAATTTGGCGGAGGGAGAACAAGGAGAAATGGTGGGCTTCGCTAGAG
>NC_051400.1:35304953-35305021 GCF_015228065.2 Penaeus monodon
TGTAGGGGGGCGGTTTATTTGCTTGTTATATATGCATATAAAGATTACAGGCTGCTTTGAAATTTTTG
>NC_051400.1:35305845-35305987 GCF_015228065.2 Penaeus monodon
AATGCCGCTAAATACCTGGAGATTACGCTCCTCCATTAGCACTTGTGTCGCAACAGTGTAATTGTTTCCTCGAAAAAAGAGGTTAGCGATTGAATGAACATGATTATCCCTCATTTGTGGAGTGGGAGAGAAAGGGATAGGT
>NC_051400.1:35306409-35306571 GCF_015228065.2 Penaeus monodon
CCCAGAGGGAAAAAAGTGTTGCATCATGGGTTGGGGGGAAAATTAAATTTCCTCAAATTTTTCCCCTTTTCGAAACCCGAATAATCGCAAAGGGACGAACCCGCTAAACGGAGTTTCCTCCCCCCCCAGTTTTTGAACCCCGGGCCATAGTCAGGGGAAAAA
>NC_051400.1:35306774-35306865 GCF_015228065.2 Penaeus monodon
ATACCCTTTTATTTTTTATTTATTTTTTTCCCCCTCCCTTTTTATTTTTTTTTAAAATTATTTTTTTTTTTTTAATTTTCTTATTTTTCTT
>NC_051400.1:35307051-35307825 GCF_015228065.2 Penaeus monodon
GAATCGATCCGGAAAAAAGCGTTGCCGTGCCCCCACCCCTCGCCCCGGGCGTCCCGCAAAAGGGCCGATGAGTAGAAATGTACTTCCGTGCGCCTCCAAAGGGGCGTTTAAAACCATCCCGCTGGTGATAAAATTGGACCCTTGGTATAAATTGGGTTTTTCACTCGTGCTGGAACTTAATTACGATCCGAGAAGGGAAACAAAGCATATTTTATGGTCAATCTGACGTCAAAAATGTTTTTTGGGTTAAATTTGTTTCGGAAAAATCCCTTTTTTAAAAAGGGCCCCTCATTACTGGGCCCCAAAATGCAATTTTCCCGGGGGGAAAACTTGTCCACAAAGGAAAAAGGGGGTTATTGTTTTTCATTACAATGTTTTTTTTCTTTTTTGCTTCTTAACTGTCAGAGGTTAAAAAGGTTTTTGAAAAAAAAAAAATGTTTAGAGAAAAAGTTTAGAGAAAATGCTTACGAATTTTTTGAGAGGAAATACATTAGGAAATTTTTTTAGAGAAAAAGGGTTAGGGAATTTTTTTTTGGAAATGGTAAAACGAAATTTTAAAAACAGGAAAAAAAAAAACAACAACTTATAAAAACCTTATAACAACACGATTTTTTTGTCTTGCCTGCCTGTGGGAAACCCCGGGGGTCAGCGGAAAAACCCAGGGTAGGGGGGAAAAAGGGGGGGGGAGGAAAAACAAACCTTTCCCAAACGGGGGGGGTTTTAAAAATTCTCCCCATAGAGCTTTTTTATGACTCTGCTTCCCCGGGTTTCATA
>NC_051400.1:35307868-35308039 GCF_015228065.2 Penaeus monodon
CGCCGCTCCCTCAGAAATGGAGGTTTAAAAAAAGGAAAAAAAAGAGTCAAAATTTTTAAAAAGGGACGCGCGAGGGGGGGGGATAAAAGGGCCCAGTTTTTGGGGGTGATATTAGGTATTTTGTGTTTTTTCCCGGAGGAAACCCTCGTAAGTGCCCCGGCCCCGGGAGTC
>NC_051400.1:35308140-35308204 GCF_015228065.2 Penaeus monodon
AATGATATGCCCAAAGGATTTGGGGAAAAAAGATAGACAAAACATATATATATATATTGGGAAA
>NC_051400.1:35308402-35308468 GCF_015228065.2 Penaeus monodon
ACGAAACAAAAAAAAAAGAGAGCAGGGTTTTCGTGGGAGGGGGGGGGGGGTGAAAGGGCCCAAAAA
>NC_051400.1:35308498-35309043 GCF_015228065.2 Penaeus monodon
AAGGGCCCAAGGGGCTAAAGGAAACGAGGGAGTGGGGGGGGGGGAAAAGGGTTTTTGGGGGGGAGGGGAACAAGTTTTAAGACAGTTGATTAAGCACGCAACAGCATTGCCCCCTTTTACGACACACTTTTCCTTTTATTCCGTAGTCGTTTCGTGCTTTTAGGGGAAAGTCAGGGTCAGTTTTTCCAAGGGAGGGTTGGGGGGAAAGGGGGGAAAGGGGAAAAAAGGGAAGAGGGGAGAAAAGGGGGAGGGGGAAAAGGGGGCAGAAGGAAAAGGGGGGGAAGGGAAAAAAGGGGCCCAAAAAAGGGGGTTGGGGAAAGGGGAAAGGGGAAAAGGGGATAGAGGGGGGAGAGGGAGAAGGGGGGAGAAAAATTTTAAAAAGGGGAGGGGAAGATTTTTCGGAAAAGAGAAAAGGGTTTAACCCTAGAAAAAAAGATAATAAAGAACAAGGGAAAAGGCAAAGGAAAAGGGGCAGAAGAAAAGAATTTTGGGGGGTTTAAAAAAAAAGAGGAAAACCCAAAGAAAGGTTTGGGAAAAAAAGATAA
>NC_051400.1:35309068-35309347 GCF_015228065.2 Penaeus monodon
AATTTTTGGGAAATCCAACGGGATCATGGAAGTCCCCCCTTGGGGAAACCCCCCCTTTGCGAAATTTTTTGCAAAAAATGATAACCGGGAAATTTTTTCATTCGTTTAGCAAGATCAAGTGGAAAAGGTGAAGAAAAAGAAAGGGAAATAATAATTTAAAAAAAAACCCAGGAAGAAAGGGGAACACGGAAGGAAAACTTTTTTTTTCCGAAACTTTTTGTAAATTTTTATATGTGGCCCAGAAGCTGCCAAAAAAAAAATAAATCACCGGAAAAAACC
>NC_051400.1:35310919-35311340 GCF_015228065.2 Penaeus monodon
AAATCATGTAAGTTAAATGGGAACGCCAGAATTTTTAAACAGAGAAGTAAATTTTTCTGCGGGGGTAAAGCTTTAAGACTGTGACCGGAAATGGCCCCCCCCAGACCCCGCAAGAAACCCCCACTGCACTAACCCTTCCCGGGAAAGGGTTTTTAAAACGGGGCCGCTTCAGAATGCCCTTTGGTACGAAAAGGGGCCAGAATAAAAATTTGGGTTTAAAAAGAAAAAAACAACAATAATAACAATGATAATTTCGGTACAAAAGGGATTTTTTTTTATTAATGCTAGGACTGTTTTATAGTACTAATTCCAAAAAATTTAAAAGTAAAACTTAATATTGATATTTCTAAATGACAATTTTCCCTTTAAAATCTTTCGAGAAACATGGCTTTTTAAAAACCAAAAAACCCTATATCCCCCG
>NC_051400.1:35311412-35311721 GCF_015228065.2 Penaeus monodon
GTGTGTCCCAAATTCGAAAACCCCGTGCTTGCAAATTTCATGTTAGCCTTTCAATATGCAATTATGCGGTTTTTGCAACCCCGGGTTACATAAAATTTACGAAAGGCCCCGGTGATGGAAATAAAAAAGCAAAAACCCCGAAAAAAAAAAACTTTTTTTAACAAATTCAAAATTGTTTTTATTATTTTCCTTTCCCAAAAAGGGGGAAAGGGGGAAAAAACAATAAAAGGGGAAAAAAAAAGAAAAGAAAAGAAATAAAAGGGGGTGGGGGTAAAAAAGAAAAAAAAAAAGGGGAAAAAAGGGCCCCCC
>NC_051400.1:35311776-35311866 GCF_015228065.2 Penaeus monodon
AAGAAGAAAAAAAAAAGGGGGAAAAAGGGGAAAGAGGGGGGGGGGGTTTTTTGGGTGGGGGAAAGGAGGAAAGGAAAGGAAAGGGGGGGG
>NC_051400.1:35311883-35311951 GCF_015228065.2 Penaeus monodon
GGGAGGAAAAAAGGGGAAAGGGGAAGAGAGGGGGGGAGGAAAAAGGGGAGGGGAGAAAAAAAGGGGGG
>NC_051400.1:35312875-35313012 GCF_015228065.2 Penaeus monodon
GAGAGAATGACCATTGGGTTATCACCCTCTGTTGTTTTTTTTTATAGGCCTTACCGAAGGTGCCGATCGCAATGGGAACATGTCAGTTTATTTTTACACCAAAAACTCTTAAAAAAAAAAAAGGCCCTTTTTTGGGA
>NC_051400.1:35313165-35313314 GCF_015228065.2 Penaeus monodon
TGGGTTTTTGTGTACTTGCGGGGCCCCATTAATGTGCGGGGTGTGAACAGACCCCCTAAACGTTTCAAAAAAAAGATTACCCAGACAAACACACAACCCCACGGAACTAACTTTAAACTCCGAAGCCGAGGCTTGGCGGCGGCGGAAGA
>NC_051400.1:35313349-35313512 GCF_015228065.2 Penaeus monodon
CCGTGATGATGAATGCCTGAAAAGAAAACAAAAAAAAACTCAAGCACGACAAAGGATAACCTGACTTCAGAGCCCTTTAAACCTTCAGGGTAGCGCATTTTCGGAGCCCCCTTCCTTCTGCCTGGAAGCTGAGTCAGGAATTGGAAAATAGGCGTACGTTCCC
>NC_051400.1:35313970-35314750 GCF_015228065.2 Penaeus monodon
CAGTGGATCTTATAGATATCGTCTCTGTCTCATAATAAACCGACTTTGTTCATTGTTAGTTATTGCAACTCTGCAGAGGCATAAAGCTTTCGTGGACTCATGGATTTTCTGCCACGACAAAACACGAGTTTTTATTTGCGTTTTGCCGAGGTCTCCTTTTGTGGCTTGACTTTGTTCTAAACCAGGAAACGAACCGCAAGATAAAACTATATAAGATAAACCTACAGCCAAACACGTGTAAGAAGTTGGTAACAAGTGCATGAGCAGATAAGTATGTAAACACAAAAGCGACAGTCATACATTTGCAGGCAATACACGCTCGCGGGTAGAAACAGTGTACTCGGTGCATGATAATGTTATACAGCCACGAAATGATAATGCACACAGACGAAAAATTCATGCACACAAACACGCGACAGGATATATATAACGCAATTATGAGTTTTCATTCCACTCCAAGCACACCTTTGCTGACCCGGCTCGATGACCCCGCAACTAGGTTAGTGTCACTTGAGAATGACACCTGGCACAACGTTGCTAGAGAGCTGTGACACCCCAGCAGATGTATTCTGACTAAGCCACAAAAAGTTTCTTGCAAATAAGTTAGAAAAAAAGCGAATTGCAAAGCGGTTTCTGCAGGTGATACCAGGTCGTAAGAAATGAAAGAAAGTGTGAGCTTACCTCCATCTGTTAGCCGAGAGGAATCAGCTGCTGCCGAGTGTAGGCGAATGGGTGGATTGGCGAACAAACTGTGCGGGGAGAAAGAACATAGAGTTTGGT
>NC_051400.1:35314928-35315160 GCF_015228065.2 Penaeus monodon
AAAAAAAAAAAAACGCAAGAATATCCCCAACCCCTCAAGACATAAAAGGTGAGAATAACACGTTTTTCCATGACACGAATAATCAGAAAAAAGCAGATTACGAGACAGATTCGCTCCGTACGACTCACACTCCTTCCTGTAAAGGCGGTGTTATAGGGATTCACATACCGGCTGTGCCCGCGTATACATAAGTAGATAGATAGACATGGATAGGCGGAATGACTGCTAGAGG
>NC_051400.1:35316621-35317019 GCF_015228065.2 Penaeus monodon
CACTTCTACCTTCTCTCAGCCCTCTTAATTTTGACCTCCAGCGACGCCAGCAATGTTCCTTGCCTCACGCCGCTTCCTTAAATGCGAGGCAAGGGTGAGGCAAAAGGAATCTGGCTTTGAGTACACAACAGCGGAACATAAATTTCCCATTTGGAAATAAAAGTTTTGCTAAACAGAAGAAGAAAAAAAAAACGATCTCGAAGAAAACAAATAAATCGGTTTATTTTGGCAATGTCGGCACATAACGTCAAGCAACGTAGATTGCAAAAGCATGCAGATGCAAGCCTTGTAATCCTGTCCCGCGTTAATGGATGGGGGATCGAAACTTTGATCGAATTGTTGTACTTGTGTTCATGCGCGAGATATTACAGAGCTTCAGTATACACATACGCACGCAG
>NC_051400.1:35317366-35317444 GCF_015228065.2 Penaeus monodon
TAAAGGGGGAGGGGAAGGAGTAAAAAGGATAAATAAAAACATAGAGCGATAAAAAGCAAAAAGTTTACATAGAGATAA
>NC_051400.1:35317556-35317946 GCF_015228065.2 Penaeus monodon
GTTTACACGCAACGACAGGAGGAGCGCCGCCACGCATGCGCTCTCCCCTCGTAGTCACCCCCGGACAGGAAGCAGGGTGATAACAGCTTCGAAACACAGTCGGGAAGGAAAGCGCCTACACTGTAATATAATATAATAATAAAGGCAGTTTCGGGGACACTAGAATGGGCGGAGGGAGGGCCACGGAGACAGTAATTCAGGGACTAACTTCATAGGCGCCCATCGTGGCGGCCGGTCACCCCGATCGCAATTAGGCGGGGTCGTTAGGGACGCGGCGACAGTTACCCAGGGCGCTTTATGAAGTCTAGGTAAAGCTTTAATCAGTTTCCTGGCGCTAGTGTTATATAATATCGGTGATTTGTGTGTGGCGTAAAGTGAAGATAATGTGCG
>NC_051400.1:35317996-35319001 GCF_015228065.2 Penaeus monodon
AGGAAATAAGGTAAAAAAAAGAAGTTTAATCACAATTTATCCTTTTCGGTTTGGGAGAATTTACTTGCTAAAGGTTCACGTTTTTAATGCAGTACTGTAAAGTCTTGGCTAAACGCTTGGCTCCTGGAAAGAAGCCATTAAACATACCTATTGCTACTTAAATAATATACGCTTGTTGTTCACAGGCTGTAAAATAGGAGACACAACAATCACAGGAATTAGACTCCCGGGACAGCCCCAGAATTAAGTAGCACAAGAAGAAACAATTGTACACACGCGCACACACCCTTCTTTCCTATTCCAAATGGAGAGAAAGTCACTGCTTGATCCCAGGCGCAGAGAAACAATACGATCTGCTGCAGCTGACGGGGACGTGGCCTTAAAATATCTTGCGGTCTTCCCTTTTATTCAGAAATACCAACTTTTTTTTTCTATGGCATAACTTTAAATAAAATGGGGAAACGACTTGGATAAACAAAGCTCGCTGTGACAGTTTAAAACGAGGGTATGAATGAAAATACTTGAAGTCATAATACAAGATGTGTTATACTAAATCTTCATCAAAATTGCGTGTTACATAATGTAAATCGAAAAGTAAATTATCTTGCACTATAGATTAATTCATCCAGATTTTTTTTTTCAGAACTGGGGAACTATCCTGTTTCTGCATTCCCCTCAGAAATATCATTATGGTTCTACATATGCAATTTGTTCTAATATTTCGCATAAAACGTTTGGCGAGTGGCGAGTGTTTCCTGTTTAATTCCTTTTATGAACAAGGGCAGTCTGAGCGCATTACACCGGAAACGTAGAATATATACGTTGTAATAACGGCGACGTATAACAGTCTAGTAAAGAATTTGTATGCTAATCTAATCTGGGAATGTGATTAATAAAACTGTAGAGGTATAACGAAATTTCATAAGTGTGCACCGTATGTGGTTTGTGGCTACACCAGAAGCTGACGAATAGAACGCTAAAACTTTCTCTTTCTCTTTATCACTG
>NC_051400.1:35319238-35319442 GCF_015228065.2 Penaeus monodon
CCGTTCCTACAGAGTCTCGACCCTGAAATAGTGAAAATAAAAATTCCGTCAAACTTTACCAGCGCCCAAGGCCCGACCTCCCCGTCCTCTACAGGTTTCCAACAACGTTTCGGCAAAACATCAAGCCTGGTGCTCAGTTTGCTTCTATAAACACTCGTGACAAAAGAAACAGAAAGCTTTAAAAATATCACGTGCTCCTTACAC
>NC_051400.1:35319467-35320162 GCF_015228065.2 Penaeus monodon
GGTCAGAGAGAAAAACAAGTGAAACTACTCTCCATTGCTCGAATACATGTTGTTGCAGTCAGTGAGTGCAGAAGTATGTTGAAAATGGCCTCTTCCATGTTTTTTTATGCTAAAATAAGACTATTGAGTAACAGAAACAAACGACTGAAGTTATAATTCAACATTTTACTGACACTATACAGCTGTTTACAGTAAATAAAATTAGATAATGGACTTGGAGAGAAATTCTTCCTAGAAACAGGTGCAACGTGGCTCAGAAATAGAAGAATGCGTTGTCAACCAATCTCAACCCTAGCTACTCGACGGAAAGTCTTGAGCAACTTCAACTGAAAACAACGTAGAATAAAGACAGATATAGACACACATATAATCACTTATCTTTACATTTACCAAAAAAGAAAAATACATATACACCCATACAATTAATTACCTTTACAAAATACGGGGAAAACAAGGACCAGAGAGTCAGGGAAATGCAGGGCCCAGTGACCGCAGATGAGAGTTTCCGCGGCCGCTCCTCCTCTTCCCGAGTGGCACCAACTGGCACTCTCGACGCCGCTCCCGCATCAGTACGTCGCCGACCTCCGTGCCGAGTGGGAGTACGTCGCGGCGCGTGATGTTGGCGAGAGTGAACGATCTCGCTCAGTGATCTTATTCCCTCCCCCCCGAATCACCGCCGGGTATATAAGCCTCAA
>NC_051400.1:35320192-35320761 GCF_015228065.2 Penaeus monodon
CCGAAATTAGAAATAAAAAAAGGAGAGTGCGAAAGGAAGTGGTGAGTGGCTGTGAAGTTTCTTTTTGTTTTCGGTTATTGTGTTATCGCGAAAAGGAATATATTGCCACAGCTCTAGAAGAAGTTGTGAGTAAGAGAAGGTGGTAAGGGCGAGTACTCAAGACACAGAAATAGACGAGGGGTCGACGACGCCGACACCCTACATACCCATGTAAGTTGACATGTGTGTTTTTATCAGTAACAATGTAACTGTAAGATATACGAAACCACAAAACATACGCGGTTAACCATTGTAAATGCGACCATGTTGGAGTAGCGTGTTCAAGGACACTTCTGTTCCCATGGCACCCGACATTGCAAAGTAATGTAAATATTGAACGAGATTAACATTTAATGGTGAAGTGTCTGACAAGGTAGTCGTTCGTAGCTTAAGCCAACGCGTTGTACGTGTTCGGAAAGGTTGAGGTAAAAGCGCATGCTATCGGACGAGTTGGTGTCACAAAGTTTTATCTTACTTTTTCCTGTGTACATTTTAGCACTTACGCGGAGGAAACAGTAGTGATATGGTTT
>NC_051400.1:35320947-35321217 GCF_015228065.2 Penaeus monodon
AATGATATTATGTTTTTGCCAATTATCTGTGGTCCGTGTTTTTCATTCTGCCTGTTATGTTAATATTGTCAAGACTGTTTTGACAACAGCGAGATGATGGGGTGAAACAATAATTCAAATAACAATTATATTGATTGTAATATCGATATTGAAACGGTGACATAGGCCTATCATAACAAATTTAATTGCAAAAATGGTTATGACCTTGATGATGATGATGACTATATCATATCAGCTTTGTTATCATAATCATCATCGTCGTCGTCGACG
>NC_051400.1:35321354-35322207 GCF_015228065.2 Penaeus monodon
CTTAGCAGCAGCAGTGATCGTAATGCAATGCAATTGTGGTTATGACAGTCATGATTAGATAATGACAAGAGCGAAAAAAAAATTATGATTAGGATAAACACGAGTTCGTTGCAACAGAAGCGATGCCAGTTGCAGGTCACTCCATCAGCAACATCAACATTGCCGGTGCCGATAATGGAATTGATAATACCAAGTGATTGTTGCAAGTAGGAAGATTTTGCCTGTACTTGCATTTTTTAAATATAATTTATTGAAGATTTTCCCAATTCTTTATTTATTTTCGTAATTTGGTATGATTATGGTATGACAATTATTACATCAATACTAATCCTTATTCTATGTCTGTTTTTACGAACGCATTAAACACCGGTAGTGTAGCGATGAAACCTTTGCAAAATGAATATGATTATCGAGTTAATTGGTACTTTTAAAAGCGAAGAGAATCATTCGAAGCAATATTTTTATAACTTCTCGTCGATTATCAAATCCATAATTTATATACGTTTTCCATCTTTATTTCTTCAGATCGTGTCCTCATGATATTCTTATGCTATTTATTTCCTTGTCATTATGGAAACCACACGCTAGCTGTAAAAAAAAAACGTTTTGCTATCAATATATTACGTAGAGAAATAAGGGAAGACTATCCTATTGGCAGAATGGGAAAGGACAGAGAGGGCGGGTCCAAGAATCTCTTCAGTTAGAGTCAGGATATTGCGCGAGTTTTATAGGCCTGGTCTGTGTCACTCTTATTCGGGCCGTTGGTGGCGTGGTCCGCATGGTGGGGGTGGGGGGGGAGGAAGGGGAGGGGATGGAGGAGGGTGGAGAGGGGCCAAAACACGCATGTATAACC
>NC_051400.1:35322254-35322995 GCF_015228065.2 Penaeus monodon
GGATGTCCAACTGTTTCTGCGGATTTTGAGGGGAAGCGATACCGTGTTTTATTGTTTGGGGTGAATAGTGTGTGTTGTTATGCATGCATGTTTCCTTTTTGGAGTGCCGAGGGGTGTCGAGGGGGAAAATCGTTGCGAAGTGGAAATAAATAGATATTACGTAATGGTCACGGATTACAAGGATTCTGAAGATAAATGAGAAACGGAATGGGTGATAATCAGTGGCGGATCCCGTGTGTTCGCGGGGGGGGGGGGGGGACTGTGTAATAAAGGGTCATCAGGCGACGAAATTCCGGCCAAAGAAGGGTATTTCTCTATCTGGAATTAATAGCATTGACGTGGCATTTTTTTTCGAGTATTCTAGGGCAAACTAAAAACACTTTTCATTTTGATTCAGGCTGTAAACATGACATCAGTAACATCATTAACACAACCGTACTTATTTTGTCACCTAAATCATTCATATAATTTTGTGTGTCGTGTTTACCTCTGCTGTTGGGGGGGGGATGGGGGCACAATTTATCATCCCCCCCTTCCCTTTATCCGCTGTTGGTGATATTTTAGTATAACGAAACACATGCTCTGGTACCAATTCACACGTCAAATGCAAATCAATATTGCCACGTATCTACTCGTAAAGTAAATATGGTTGATTTTATCGCCTCGTGGTTGTGGCAGGGAATATATATTCAAATATTTAGGTTAGGCTGATCAGTGGTAAAATTGCGGTATATTTCTGCC
>NC_051400.1:35323263-35325664 GCF_015228065.2 Penaeus monodon
CCAAGTACTGAAACTATAAAAGCACTCCCTCCAGGCCCAACGATCTACTTTTCTCACGCAAACAGAGAGATAGGAAAAGAAATGTTCAGAGAACAAACAACAACGGAAGCCAAACCTTACGAGAAAATCGCATCTTTTCGGCCTGTTGTTTTCATTCCCGGGGCCATATCCCCCCTCGTAGTAACTGGGTTGTTAATGTTGTTATTACGGCTATATATGATCGTGTTTTGTGTACTAAGAAAATAACGTGGGTATACGGTTGATGCTTTTGGGGAGAATATTCCACTGGAGTGAAATCTATAGTAGACGTGGGTTCCTTTCTATCAAAACAACCTTGAATGTGTTAGGGGCGTTAGAAGCAACTATGGCCACGAGGTTTACCTGAAGGTTCACTCTCCCAGGAGCCTGTGGCAGTCCTGACTCCATCTCCACGATGTATCTAGGCGATAACTTTCCGTCCACGACCTTAGCTTCACCATCACAAGTCAGGTAGAAAAAGAGAGAGAGAAACAAGGTATAGCTTTTACTAATGTTTTTCTCTCACTTCTTGAGTAATAGCAGCGGCCTGTCTCTTCAGAATGCGTCTGTGAGGGAGATTGTTTCCTTAAAATGGTCGCAGCTTGCATAGCGACAGCAAATGTATAAAAAGCTCCAGTAAGATTAACTGACTAGTTAAGCTAAGTTTTACAAAGCAGCATATTCCTCCAAAGAGGCCAATCTTGAGTGGCTAACTGAAAGCCCTCATATGTAGGCCTAATAGAAGTTCATCCTAAAGAGATAAATGCTCCATTAATCACTACTACCTGCAAAGATTGTTTTCTACGTTAACATTTCAACTACCTTGTTCTTCCACCCACCGAAGTTCTTCTCGAGTCCACCATTCTTCCTCGTAATTTGTCTTCATTCCGCCAATCTACTCCCTGGCCCTCGTCTCGGCTCTCAACGCTCTCCCTCTCTACCTCATCTACCTCCGCCTCTCGCTGCCCTCCGCCGAACCCCGTCGACCTCAGGACCCAGGCGAGCGTTTAGCAAATATCAAAAGCTATTTGTCGCATCACTGGCACGGTCGTTGGGGAAAGGGGGGAGGAAAAAGTCTACATGGCGGGGAATAGGTTGAAGTATGGCAGATGTCTTGGGAGGAGGAAGCGGGAGATGAGAGGAAGGGAGGAGGGAAAAGAAGTGTGGAAAAGAGATGATTTTAGAGAAGTGAGGAAAGTGAGATGAATGAATAAGGATTATCTTAATGAATTAAGTAAAGTGAGATTAGTGAAAAGATGTTATTTGAATGAAGTGAGTAAAGGGAGACAAGCGAATAAACTCATTGGACTAAATTAATGAAGCGAGATAAGTGAAGTAGAGATGATTAGCCTCAAGTGAGTAAAATGATATACAGAAGTGAAAAAAGATATGATTTAACAAAAGCTAGTCAGGCGAGATCAGTAGAAAGGAGATGTTTTGACAGGAGCAAGTAAACAGAGATAACTGAAACAAAAATTATTTGACGGACGTGAGGCAAGTGAGATAGGAGGAAGAAATATGACATGACAGAAGTGAGTAGAGTAAGACAAGAGAGAAACAGTTAGAGAGACAGCCTCTAGGGAGAAGGAAGGAAGGGAAAGAGCCACAGAATGGGAGAGAAATCAAAAGGGAGAGGAAAAGGGAGAGAGGAAAGGCGGAAAGGGAGACGATTCCGGTGTAGGGGAAGGAAGGGTGCACAGACTCGGAAGAGGGATTGGGGAGGGAGAGATTGGAAGTGCTGAGAAGAGGGATCGGAGGCGTTGAGGGAATAGGAGGAGGGAGAGATTGGACATATGTGGAAAGGATGGAGAGGAAGTATTTGAAAGGGAGAGAGGAGAGTAAGGGTTATAAATGACAAAGGGGAGAAAGGGTTATAAATGATAGAGGAGAGAAAGGATAAGAAGTGATAAAGAAGACAAAGGGTGAGAAGTGACAAAGGGTTAGAAAAGTCGAGGATTGGGAAAGCTTAAGAGTGTCGAAGGGTTACTGGAGAGGAAGAGGGATTGGTAGCATGAGAAGAATAAAGTTGCTGACGGATTGGAAAACTTAAGAGTGTAGGAATAGCAAGAAAAGACTTGAATCGTATTAAAGACTGGCAGGAGGAGAGATTAGAAACGTATAGAAAAGAAGGGAGAGGGGAAAGGATTGGAAGAGTGCCAAACGATTGGGAAGAGGGAAGCACGGAGAGGAAACAGAAGGAAATCAGGGGAATGGGTGAGGTGTTTCAGGAATAAAGCAGAGGAAATGGAAGGCATCCTCTTCACGCAGGAGACGCTAACCAGGGACATGTGGCCAAGGGAAGAGGGTCGTGGGAGAGGGAGACGCAAGAAAACACTTGGGGGAAAATAAACAAATATATAATATGCTGTAATAACAAGAGTAA
>NC_051400.1:35326032-35326357 GCF_015228065.2 Penaeus monodon
TCAGCTGTTCATGATCCCATAGCTCCAGCTTTATGTTCCCGAGGAGCCGCAAATGTAACAAAGGACGAGTTGGTCTTTGCTTGAGAGGGACCAAAAATACAGATGACATGACAACGGGACTTGTTTGCTGTAGGTAATCCGATGCAGGACAGGGGGTACGTGGGTGAGGGGTGGGGGGGGGGGCAGTCCTGTTTTACCATCTATGGCTGACATAGGACATAGATGCAGTAAAATGAAGGGGGGGGGGGAGGGGAAGGGGAAATTAGTGAGCTCACACACGATGATAAGATGATACAAACGCACACGTGAAAGATCAGATTTCCGA
>NC_051400.1:35326717-35328344 GCF_015228065.2 Penaeus monodon
ATCACGGACAGGCGCGGCGGTGGCATGTCGAGCCCCAGATTAGGATTCCGACACATTTCTTGGCGTGCGTGCGTTCGAACAGGCGGGGCCAAGACCTGACATTCTCTCGCCTCGACCGTCATCTGAAGCGCTCTACAGCATCGATTCCTGTTCGCTGAGGAACCCAATATCCAGGTCTTGCGATGGCACTCGGTTGACTTACAGGAGTACACGGTGTCAGCTGAGGAACGGAGAGGTGGGGGGGGCTAAGGAAAGGGGATGAGAACGCTGCCCCGCTTGCCTGAGTGGGCGCGACGTCCCCCTACATGGTTGTTGCTATAAATATTTCCTGTCACCCTCGGCTCTGTGGGCCCCGGGATCTAAACTCACACACTTACACATACCCTACGTGTAATAATTTACTCTCATTAAAATAGGGCATGAGAAAACACACTACTCCAATTCGCTCTCACTCACACTTAAACTTTTTGGTCGTTCACGCACGCACGCATGCGCATAGTCTCGCACAGTTTCCCGTTCCGTTTTTCGGTAAACCCGCTTGGAGAGTGATCTTAAACGTAAGATCAGCGTTGCAGCATTGTTGAAGGAAGTTTGTTCTTTCAGAGTGAAGGAGAGAGAAATATGAATAAAATTGTCATGCTATGATGTTTAACAAGAAAGAATTCGTTTTAAAGACGAGAGGAAATAATTTTCGCCAACAATCTAAATCGCCCGGATGTCGTGAGGCCACGGAAACGAATCGGGCTGCTGTTGCCTCCTTTCTTTTTATATAATGGCTCGATATCTCATTAGATAATATCCTGCCAGGTGACCTTGCACTCACGGCTCACCCAAATCTCAGGCGATTCCTCCAAGACAATATACAGACTGAATCGTTATACAAGGACCATGGGACGTAATACTTTACCCCCGCTGACGCAATGATCCATATTGAACCCGGAAATGCCGAGGTTGGTTTTCTCCTTTCTTTGCAGTACAGATCACTGTGCACAGCACTCGGCTCGGAGTATCCGACACGAGCAGACAGCTGCGCGCAGACCGCTCCTGTTACTTATGCATATTTTTTACGCTTAACAACCTGCCATGTCTCCATGAAACATCAACACCAACCGCAGTGGTGTGCGGAACATTAATGTGAGCCGTGATAGCCTTTCTGTAGGGGGATAGATTATGTTACTCAGTTATCACGTGACACTGGCATCAACTGGCTCTTAATACCCCCCCTCCCCACGTTCGACTGGTCATGTCACGAGTGTATCGATTACTATGCTAACATCCAACCTGCTCAGCCGTGGACTATCGCCCCATTGGCACTATATCTGGAGAGCCTGGTTTCGATCCTTCGCGGAACCCGTCCTCTTCGCGTTGTTTCTCTTCTCCCTCTTCCAAAAATAGCCGAGTTCGGGGAACGAAAGATTCGTTTTTCATTGACTGACGAAGCAGAGGATAAAAGCCATCCGTGCGACGAAGCGGAATGTACAGAGGATGGTAAACAAATCGGCGGTTCTCGTGAGGAGGAAGGGCGCCGCGTATGGCACCGAGGCAGCGAAGGAAGCCGAGGGAAGCGGCCGCTCGGCTGAGGGGCGACCTCCGCCGAACAAACCACGCCCTTCTGGATGCGACCATC
>NC_051400.1:35328855-35329158 GCF_015228065.2 Penaeus monodon
CTCTTGGTGATGTCCCCACACGGCGCCCCAAAATCGAGCCCGACGGCCGCCATCGCCGGACTCTCCCCGAGCCTTATTTATAATGAATGAGTGTGACGTAACAACAGCCGCTCTCCTCCCGGACGACGAGGCCAGAGGCCGAAGGGCGGCCTCGCACCCTTCGGTATGGATTGCTCCTCCGAGGTGCTCCCGACGCCCTTTCAAATATTCACGCTTCTCGCGGGGCCGTGACTGACGCATGCAACAGTCTCAAGCAATGGCTTCCAGATATACAGAGTGTAAGGTTTCGAATACCGAGAATCG
>NC_051400.1:35329184-35329310 GCF_015228065.2 Penaeus monodon
AACAACAACAGAGTTACGTGTCAATAAACTTTTCGCGAGCTCTTTTTATCGACAGATGAGATAAAAATATCTTGTCATTCGTCAGCGGCCGAAGGGCACATACCTTGTGTCAGGTCCGGTCACTAC
>NC_051400.1:35329944-35330011 GCF_015228065.2 Penaeus monodon
CCTGAAAGCACAAGGCCAAGTAGGAAAAAAATTAGGCCGTAGTAACATGGTAGAAATAAACAGTGGA
>NC_051400.1:35330437-35331310 GCF_015228065.2 Penaeus monodon
ATTCTCTTATCTAACGCCAGTGGACACCGGGCTCTCATTTTATTTACGGAATTTGCCTCAGAAAACTAACACAGATCATCGAAATTTTAGGCCCTCTCAAAGTTGACAGGAGCCTCACCATCTTTCTTTCACTTGGTCCAGTGTTCCTCTACATGTCGCATTCGGTCTTTGCAAAATGGGGTGAAAGACAAGACACGGAAAGAGGAAGTCTGTTCTGATACTTTCAAAACATCGATGAAATGACTCCGGTGGTTTGCGAATATAACGAAAATAACCTTACGTAGGACCAATTAGGTGTAGGTTCTCATGTTAGATGATAGATATTTTTGCTTTTATTTTCAGTGTGTTGTTATTAATATATCGTATTAAACAACACTGATGAGAGAAATAGATCGTAAGACAAAGACTCATGATGTAATTTTTCGTAGAGTGACAGGGCATAATGTAGAAAGATTCGTTTCTGAGATTTTGTTATATGATGACTAATGTTATCGCATTTACTTTCGTTTCCTTATACTGTTCCGTGATACTTTGATAAATTTATGGTCAGTATTGTCACCCTCCTATCATTTCCGTCGTAGAAATGACCACTATTGTCATGAAAAATATCTTGTTTTACCTAAACTTGGTAGTTAGCAATAATTAGGTGTGGATGAATATTACATGTACAGCATAGCATGTAGACCCTCGTACAATTGCCTTATAGAGACAAATGTCACTTCGGAAAAGCCAAGCCAAGGTGACAAAGCAACGGGGTTAGTAGACCAAGACGACAAGCCATTTACCCGGGAGTCTAGAGCACAGCGTATTTGGAATCTGGTCCATGCGTTTGAAGACTAAGGAAAATATCATTGTTTTTTTTTTCTTTGCCTG
>NC_051400.1:35331558-35332416 GCF_015228065.2 Penaeus monodon
CTCTGTCATTTATTTATCATCAATTAAATTAGGCAGAGAAATACCAGAAGGCAAACGTCGATGTTAATGACACAGAAACACTTTTGCCAAGATCGGTGGTACGTAATATGCTTTGACGTGAGACATAAGTCATACTATTTACTACCCACTACGCTCTGCTGTTTCTATGCCCTTTTGGCCGAATATCAGTGAACATTGATTAATTTGAACACTGTGGTCTAGATAGTAGTAATATTCATGAAATTCAGGATATACAGTGTGTGATATTTATGAGCGTTTATGATTAATTTATTTAAAAAGGCGATGAAACCGAAAAGGAGAGCATTTGATTAATTATTAATATAACTTTAAATGTATTAATTCCGAGCCCGATAGACTAATGCTGATGGTAAAATCAATACCATTAATATTTGGAAAAAATAAAACATTTATTACAATAAAAGCGAAACTGATAAATTAATGAAGATCCAGATTAATTTCTTTTGAATACCAGTCAGGCCGAGTGAATGTCACGTTATCATCATTAGACAAAAAATACCCAATCATAAATAAAATAACACGAACAGAAAAAAAAAAGAATTTACAAACGATTACGATTCTATCCTCTCTTAGCTTCGATTATGCCCACTACTGTACATTTCCGCGCTGTATGGCTAAAGGGGACAACGCTAATTATAACATTGTTGGGACTAACGCAGCCTCCCCGCCAACCTTCCTTCAGTCTCGGCGTTGTCGCCTCGCTCTCCCTGACACAAGGAGATCAAACGTGTGGGCTGATTGCGTCCCATTAGTGTCACAAGAAGTAGTCAGGGGGAAAAATTACGGTAGGAATGACGAGTATAGTGACAGGTAGGCCTA
>NC_051400.1:35332860-35333021 GCF_015228065.2 Penaeus monodon
TTGGGAACTATAGTCCCCATAGGCCTATTCAGTGTCAAAATTCACAATTGCTTATATAATTAAAATACCAAGAAAATTATTACAAAAATAAGCATAGTAGAATAGGCCTACTTGAGAAAGGATATGTAGACGAAAGAGAGATAAATAGAATGGCCGAACGA
>NC_051400.1:35333102-35333223 GCF_015228065.2 Penaeus monodon
AAGGACAGAAAGAAGTGACAAGAAAAGATCTTAAATTAAGTGAATCGGGCTCAAGGGTAGGAGGAAGTGGGTTGTCCTCCTTATGGCTGTCCTGTGTCATCGTTAAGAGGGGAAGAAACAC
>NC_051400.1:35334106-35334387 GCF_015228065.2 Penaeus monodon
CGTATGTAGATTAGGTTAGCCTTTATATACTTTACATCCAGATATATGCTCTTTCCGGCCTTTTTTCTTGCATCTTTGCAGAAAAGGAAACAGAACTATTTCCTGCTATAAATATCGATGACTCCACAACTCACAGAATTTTGAAAACTCATTCACGCGTTGGAATCGTCATAAACATCCCCAGGTACACGTATACACGAGGCTGTTAGGATGGAGGGAAGTGGGGGGGGGAGTCTCAGTGTGTAGATGGGAGAGAGGGGACTGGGTGTCGATAGGAGAGA
>NC_051400.1:35334817-35334964 GCF_015228065.2 Penaeus monodon
GGCCTAATTAACTTTGTAGTGCGGATGTGACCTTTTGAGGCTTAGTGAGCCTTCCAGGAGGAATCCTTAGAAGGTGTGAGGGGACGCACCTGCTCAAAGCGCTGCAGGAAAGGAAGCGGAATTAATTTCATCCGTGACATGTAAAGA
>NC_051400.1:35334996-35335247 GCF_015228065.2 Penaeus monodon
GCCTGCATATTCAGCCAAAATCCGTGTGTTGTCGACGGGGCGATGCCGTGGGGCGTGCGGGGTTGTTTTATGTGCGGAGAATGGCCTCGTATCGCCAGCATCCCATTTCTCGAGATAACGTGGCTTTTGGACGCAGAGACGGACAGAGGGATAGGCAAGCGCGATGCTCATCCCTAATTGGTTCTCAGACATCGCGTTCCTTTCTTACACTTTTTTGCTTTTTCGTGTTAATCGTACTTGTTTCTGCTAAG
>NC_051400.1:35335658-35336021 GCF_015228065.2 Penaeus monodon
CTTAGAAAATAGTCATGAGACTAATGATGATACTAATAAAGCTTAAACGAAATTCGTAACGGTAAATAAAGCTGAAATTTATAACGACAAATAAAGACGAAATTTATAACGACAAAGAAGAAAGTTGCTCCAGCGTCGGCCAAAGCAATAGCAATAAGACAGGAGACGTTAACAGGAGACCAGAATTCCAGAAGCAACAGATTGCAGGTCCAAGGAGGTGTTCGCTCAGCCGAGAAGACCTCGGGTTCCTCTCGCAGAAACGCCGTGCATTCTCCTCCTGACTCGGGAGGGCAATGAACTGGCCCGTCTCGCCTCCATCTCGAAATGAATGGTTTTGGGCTCAATGACCAAGGCACCTAAATG
>NC_051400.1:35336051-35336648 GCF_015228065.2 Penaeus monodon
CAGACGAATAGATTACGTTATGTCTTCACGAAACTTTTACGTCTTGCGTGAAACTTTCTCCGTTTATTGTTCGCTGGCAGCCTTAAGCATCCTTGGGAGAGCAGCAGTTGGCCGTCTCCGGGGATAGGCCGAGATCATGGATGCTGTTCTTTTTTTTTTTTTTATAGAGACTTCCTCTCTGAAAGGAAGAAAGGGAAGCTTTCAAAAGGGTAAATGCAAAGAAATACAAGAATTGAAAGTGAAGTGAGGAACCACTGAGATACACAACACAACGTATAATGTGTTAATGCATGTGGATTAAAAAGAAAGTAAATATATGAAGTGATGAAATTGATAACCAGTAAAATTGATGACGGTCAGAGGCATGGTAAGTTTACTGCTTCATAAAATGAAATGAATCAGATATATCTAAGATTCTCTCACAGACATTGGGCATTTTAGACATCACAGAGAAATTCTCGGATTCAGTTTGTTTTTCCCGAACCCTTTTCGTGGGCGCGAGGGACTGGTCTGTCATCCGAGTGCCTTGGTGGGAGGGCCCGTCAGGCAGTGGCCCAGGAAGTGCGCCCTCAAAATAGGGTCCTCCCTAACCTCAAA
>NC_051400.1:35336710-35337048 GCF_015228065.2 Penaeus monodon
ACTTACTCTCTCTTTCCCCCTTACTCACCCGTTCACTCGCATTCACTCGCATTCCTGCCATCACTTTTCCCTTGCCATTCGCTCTCAGCCACTCATTCGTGCATATTCTTTTTCGCTTTTGCTTTTCCCACCCACTTTTACTCCGTTATGCCTACCATCCCTGCGTTTTCTCGACCCATTCACGAATTTAGGGCCCTCTGCGTCAACTCAGGTCCCCCTTAACACCCATTTACGTACATGCGAAAACCCACATCCCTCCTCACGCCCGCCTTAAGAATCAACATATTTCATTCTTGCCTCAACCCACACCCCTCTTCACGCCAGAACCCTCTTGCCAC
>NC_051400.1:35337067-35337693 GCF_015228065.2 Penaeus monodon
TGCTCCTAAATGATCATTTCCTTTTAAAATTCTCTTGTCTTCCGTCTCGCTGTCGCCAGTATGCAGCAGCGAATCCGCATTTTCTCATCCGAATTTTCTCGTCTGTTATTCTTGCTAATAATGCTTCTGTGGTTACCCGTTGTTACTAATACGCCTTTGGTTACCTGCTGTTGCTAATACGTCTGTGGTTACTTGTTGCTGATACTTCTGCGGTTACCTGTTGTTGCTAATACGTCCGTGGTTACATGTTACTGGTAATTGTTCTGCGGTTACCTGTTGCTGATAATGCTTCTGCGGTTACCTGTTGCTGGTAATGCTTTTTGCGGTTACCTGTTGTTGCTAACACGTGTGTGGTTACCTGCTGTTGCTACACTTTTGTGTTACATGTTACTGGCAATGCCCCTGCGGTTTCCTGTTGCTGATAATGCTTCTGCGGTTACCTGTTGCTGGTAATGCTTCTGCGGTTACACGTTGTCGGCCATCCATGTGCGACCGACTTTATTCATCTCGTCACGTGCTTTGTCATTGTCCTCACTGCTGTACATACCTTGACAACATCGCATCCAATTAGAAAATACAGAATGTAAACAAAAGGAAAGAAAACGGGACAGATGTCACTGGGTCTG
>NC_051400.1:35338334-35338707 GCF_015228065.2 Penaeus monodon
ACTATAAACGCTATTTTTATAAACAGAATCACAAAAATATAAGTGTATAATGAAATCCAACATAAAAAAGACGAATATATTTATGCAGTGGAAATAAATTGGATAGTATCTGCTATGAGGCAGTATTTTGCTTGCGTTTTTTCCACTAACCTTTCGAGCTACACAGTAAGCCACGTTAAAGAAAGAGACTCATTCGTACCACAAAGGGTCTCCCACTACGAATAATTTTTTTTTTTTCGTTTCCCTGCCACATCCGCCACGCCGCATTGTCCTGACATACCACATAGTCACATAGCCACAGCACCTTCAACACCTCCTTGGCGCCACAGCATCACCGTATCACAGCCTCAGTACGTCGTCACATCCCCTACCC
>NC_051400.1:35338748-35339241 GCF_015228065.2 Penaeus monodon
CCACGAGCGCCATCTGTCAGCCGCGTCCACAGGTAATGGGGTCCTTCGTCATCCTTGTCTGTCACGCGGTTCTTGAAGGCAAAATTCCGATTTTTTTTTCTCTCTCTCTTTTCTCTCTTTTTCTGTTAAAGCTTCTGTGATACTGTTTTTTTGTTTTGTTTTGTTTTATGGCTTACTGTCGGTGATAAGAAGTCTATAAGAAAGAAAGAGAGAGGAAGGGGGAGTGACAAAATTAAGAAAGGGAGGCAAAAGAAGGGACAGAAGAGAGAGAGATTAGGGTTTGGCAAGAGTGGAGGGATGCCAATAGGAAGAGCGAGCGAGAGACGGAGAGATAAATGTGTGATATAATCTCATGTGTAAGTAAAATCATGTAACCGGATTGACCAACACACAACGGAGATAATGTCAGCCACATATCTTAACATAAAAAAGCGATTTTCCGATCTGCTTCCCGGAATCAGAATGAACTGGCGTCTCGTATCTAACGCATGAC
>NC_051400.1:35339388-35339579 GCF_015228065.2 Penaeus monodon
CCCTATATTGCCGTCCGTCTGAGCGCCCCGTGATCCGCTCGTTCATTTCCAGCTCGTAAATTAGGTCGTAAAGCTCGCTGCGGGTCGTGGTTGGGGACTGTAAGGCGTCCTTCGCTGCCTGCTCCCTCTGCCCCTTCTGCAGGCCCTGGCTGGTTGGTGCCCCGGGGGCCTGGGCTGCCTCCTTGACCTCC
>NC_051400.1:35339912-35339983 GCF_015228065.2 Penaeus monodon
GTTATATCTCTTTCTCATGTCACCTATTTTGGCATCGTGTTCGTGGACGCTGAAGTGACATCTGTGAGCGC
>NC_051400.1:35340019-35340269 GCF_015228065.2 Penaeus monodon
AGTGGTTTCTGATTGCTAACAAAGACTCCTTTTCCTTGTTTATTTATCTGGTTGGCCTTGAGTTGCAGCCTCCACATGCATGGCAATCTTGATGTTGCACTTACCTCATGCCTCCGAAGTGATAGGCGCTTATATCTCCATTTATTTAAGATAAAACACGAACGTATAAGTATTGCGTGGAGTAAACAAGTTCCATAAACAGATACAAATTATTACAGCTATCTTCTGGGATGATTTGCACATCTTTGCA
>NC_051400.1:35342117-35342322 GCF_015228065.2 Penaeus monodon
CAGTACCGCTTCTGTGCGCAGTGACGGAGCAGTGAGAGTCGCAATGCAGGGCGCACGCAAGCTCGTATACTTATGCAGGAGCGTCCCAAGGAGCGTCATGTCATGAATAATAAGCCAGGGCATCGCGGGAAGGGCGTGGGGATGGCCGGGCGCAGCGGTGGGACGCCCATTGGCCCGTTAACAGGGCAGTAACAGGAGCGTCGCT
>NC_051400.1:35342408-35342708 GCF_015228065.2 Penaeus monodon
AGAAAGTTGGGAAATATTATAAAGAAGAGAGAGAACTATAAAACTTTGAAAGGCTTGAAGGAAAAGGAACTCGGACGAAGCAAGTGACGGCGCGAGGATAGCCTGACGTCGGCGGGGGCGCGGGCGCACGGCTCACGCGGCTCCGGCGGGGACTCAGGGCGGCAGGGCGTCGCGCCGGGTCATTCGAGACAGCCCCGCGCCGCCCGCTCGCCCTGGCACTGCGGGCCACAGGCGCTCCGACGCCGCCGCCACCGCATCAATTCTTAAAAAGCTTATCAACTAAAACGCCGCTACGAAACG
>NC_051400.1:35342863-35343343 GCF_015228065.2 Penaeus monodon
CAGCAGTAAGAAAGAGAGAATGCGTCCTGGGGATAAAAACCCTGTGAGTTTTTGTCCTCCGAGCATCCCCTCGCGCCGTGATAGAGGGAGGGGGCAAGGGCGACCCCAGCGCCGTCGGGACCCTTAAAGGCCGTGTATGGCTGCTGTCTCCCCCTCCCACCCTTCCCCCCCCCACCTCCACCCCACCCGCCAAACAAACACTCAGGTCCTCATCATTTTCCACTTCAGCGGCCGTGTCAACAATAAAATGAGAAAAGGCGAAATAAGAGGAGACGACGTGACAGAAGGTTATGAGGAAGGCGTCCGGAGATGTATTGCGGAACCCTAGATCTGTCGACGTAACAGAGAAGTAACAGCTGTTGCGCGGCTGACAGCGGTTGGCTGATACCAGACAGCGGCCCGTCGCGCTCTCGGCGAGATTTCATCACGAGAAATAATGAAGAGATAAAAACAACTGACGTCTGTGTGCATGTTTGCGTT
>NC_051400.1:35343603-35344011 GCF_015228065.2 Penaeus monodon
ATGAAATCACTCCCCTTTATTCCCCTCTGTTCTCTTTTTATACACTGAATATATACAAACACATTTATTTTTATTTTCATTTTTTTGAACAACAATTTAGTTCATCGTGGGCCATCAGTAATACCAAAATTACTGTTCCGTTCTTTGTCTGATTTTATATTTTCATTTTGTCCAGAGATTTTGATTCCCGTAATGACAGCGTAATGAGGCGAAATTAGTCAGACTTTTTAGGATAATTAGTTCCACCTGTCCGAGTGCTTGCATGCGTACACCGACACGCAACATGCACAGGACATGCGGGTGCACGCCCAGGCCATACAGGCACATTCCCTTGTTTCATTTACTTCATTTTTTCAGGAACTGAAGGCGGAAGGACAAGAGAAGAAGAAATGATAAGAAAAAAAAGTG
>NC_051400.1:35344082-35344652 GCF_015228065.2 Penaeus monodon
CGGACAAAGGGCGGAAGTGTGGAAAGAGAAATGAACAGAAAATAACATATAAAACAGGCAGACATATGAGCAAAAGCAAAACAAAGAAAGAGAGCATGTTTTATAGAGAGTGCGTTAGGGTGTAGGGTGCTGGGAGGGGGAGAGAGGGAGACAGGTGAAGGCAGGAAGAGAGGGAGTGTGAGAAAGGTGGGGGCAGGGAGAGAGGGAGAGGGAAAAAATGTGGGGACAGGGAGAGAGGGAGAGGGAGAAAGGTGGGGGCAGGGAGAGAGGGAGAGGGAGACAGGTGAGGACAGGGAGAGAGGGATATCCCTAGCTATCGCTGCCCCTTCACAAGACCGACCCTGTTGTGTGCAAATAACACCCGTGTCACGATAGGAAAACGGTATTGAAACAAGTTGGCCTCCCGAGCGGACCAAGAACTTTCTCACAGAGGGGAAGCGAGGGAGGGAAAAGCGGGGGAAGAGAAACCGCCAACCAACGGGGACCAAATATGAGTGATCTCGAGAGAGGGTGAAGTGGACCGGCTCACTGAGGTACACACACGTGCCGGCAGAAGTCGGCTTTTATCAC
>NC_051400.1:35344681-35344875 GCF_015228065.2 Penaeus monodon
GAAAAGGGGAAATAGAGTAGGAAGGATAACGGATGTTGCGAATTGTTTAAGAATGGTAATAAGAAAAAATCGGAGTAGGAAAACCGATGATGGAACCTGATACAATCTTGTTCAAAATCGGGCTGTGTTTCGCCGACAGATAAGCGGAGTTAATTGTTCATCTTCAGGATTGGGTTACCGACACTTCTGCAGGC
>NC_051400.1:35345235-35345412 GCF_015228065.2 Penaeus monodon
CTTGAGACGGCCATAACTCTCCCGGCGTCAAGCACTCATGATGTCAACGCGGGTTCATGAGAGCAGCCATGAGTGTGAGGCATCGCCGCCCATGAGGAGCTGCTAAAGTGGGGAGGGGGGGGGAAGATAGTCTTCCTTTTCTGCTTATGTTTGGGCTTGATCCCCATATCATTTGCC
>NC_051400.1:35345717-35345872 GCF_015228065.2 Penaeus monodon
GAACAAAGAAAAATACACGCCATAGAAAGATTTCAGATTTCCTTCTCAAAACACTAAATGCATTAACGAAAACGGCTCACAATATTTTAGGAGTGGTGCAACATAACCGAACTGTCGATTGCAGAGTTACTTAACTTGAAATACACGCGCAATTC
>NC_051400.1:35345903-35346129 GCF_015228065.2 Penaeus monodon
ACTAACGATACCAATACACCCAGAATCCAGTTAGTTTTATTTTCCAAGTTCCAAATCGTTGGATATGAAGCAAATTCTAATCTTTTTTTTTTTCCATCAGAGTTCCACATGGTTTTAAAGTCTTGCAATATTGCCAGCTGCCTGTTCTGTCGCTGTAGCAAGGGCCATGCAACTAGAACAGCAAGATGAATTGAATGGATGACAAATTTGCAGTGTATTAGAGTGC
>NC_051400.1:35346528-35346653 GCF_015228065.2 Penaeus monodon
ATTACCTTATTATGAGGCCATAATGGTCAATTATTACTTCAATAGCATTAGTCCCTCCTTGTCTCCCTTCTCTTATGCCCTTCGTTCCTTCCTCTATGTTTCCCTCTCGCGTTCTTTTCGTGTAT
>NC_051400.1:35346691-35347029 GCF_015228065.2 Penaeus monodon
TGTCTTTGAAGAGCTGTGACGTCAAACATGATACCTGCATCACTGAGCTAAAATCAGCTGTTCGGTTACAAAACACAGCTGTGCTGCCCTTACCGGATGACTACCGGGTCGCCATCAGTAAGTTTAGTGCCAACAACAACGGTGTCACTCGGAGAAGGGTATTTCCATCAGCCGCGTCTGCATCATCACAGCGGCTTCCATCAGCGTCAGTCGTCCCCGCTACAGCCCCGCTGTCGTCGCCGTCACCTCGTCAGCTCGCTGCTTTCCATCGCCGCCCGCGCCTTCGATACAGCCCGCGCCCCACGACCCGCGCCGGTCCGTACTGGTTCGGGTTTCCT
>NC_051400.1:35347277-35347450 GCF_015228065.2 Penaeus monodon
GTTATTATCATTTTTTTTTTGCTTTGACTCAGGCTGCCGTGATCAAAAGCTTCTTATCTTTGTGATTATGGTAATGTAAGACATGGCTGCATCGGCAATGGCGGGTGTATCTTCTTAAGGTCCTTACTGATTGGAGATGTTGAAAGTTAATGAGGAAAACTGTTATGCGGGCT
>NC_051400.1:35347730-35348092 GCF_015228065.2 Penaeus monodon
CACTTCCGTTACCAAAAAAAAGAGAGAAAAAAAACACGAAAAGTGGAAATACAGCGTAAAATTTGTCACCATCCAGAAAAAAAGTTAAGGCGATCGCAATTTAATACTCCGCTGAATAAACACGCGGACCCACGAAATCTCGCTCGCAAACAGTCGCGTGCAGAAGTATACTCTTACTAATGTCCAGACAACTGCAAGCGCGCAGGCGGTCACGCAACTTCTGCAAGCGTTTCGGTCTACGTAGTTAGGACGCATAGGTAAACACTCGATTTCATTTAAATATTCCTAAGTAGATGTTTCATTTGAACTCTCGTGGGGTACGGTCCGTTTTTGAACACCCGTTGAAGGCACGTAATCTCCGT
>NC_051400.1:35348783-35348904 GCF_015228065.2 Penaeus monodon
TTTATCCGCGTCAGAACGGGTCAACTCTTTCGCCAAGTGTCATCGAAGTGTCCCTTTGCAGACTCCAGAAGTTATATATGATTTCATTTTCGACATTCAAGGCAAAGAAATGGACAACTCC
>NC_051400.1:35349237-35349437 GCF_015228065.2 Penaeus monodon
CATAATCGTGAGTACACTTTCCATCACACAAGACGAGGTCGGTTATATATAATTTCCGAAGAAATGCGGGGATCTGTGTGGTGAAGCGCGCCCGTTCTGTGGCTGCTCCGCCGTGAGCCACAGAATTATGCGTCCATTAAGAGAATCGAGGTCAACGAGGATCGACTCGGGCTGTGAAGGATCCTCGCGGCGAGATCCTG
>NC_051400.1:35350981-35351312 GCF_015228065.2 Penaeus monodon
ATAGATAGATTCATAGTTACGTATGGAGACAAATGGATCTTTGAATTACATGTGTACGCAACTATATGAAGAAAGTGATAGATAATGGCAACACAGTCATGGCATCTTACATCAATATGTGCGTGAGGCTGTGTTTGCGAATAGAAACTCGATCATTTTGCGGACGCCAGCCTCTCTCTCTCATGGGTACCTGTAACAAAGGCAATTTGCAAGCTTCCCACAACCATCTGCACCGCTGTTTATCATATGCATTCAGCTCGGACTTTTATGGGAATTATGTACACGAAACCCCTCTTTGTATCGTTCACCTGCACGTGAGGCTGGCCGAAGA
>NC_051400.1:35351354-35351544 GCF_015228065.2 Penaeus monodon
CATTTCAGCAAGGCCCACAGATGGAGGGGGGAGGAGGGGTAAAAAGGAAGGGAGAAGGTGATTGCCGAGTGGGCAGGGAGAGAAGAGAGCTGGAATGCGTGATTGGAGGTGGGTTGGGGAGGGAAGTGTGGGGGCGTGGTGAGGGGGGGGGGAGGCAGGTCGAGGGCTGACGTGAACTGTTCGGGTCAGG
>NC_051400.1:35352494-35352723 GCF_015228065.2 Penaeus monodon
GCATTTAGTTTTTCAACTTCTATCTTGTCATACATACCTTTCCCCTCGATCTGCACCATGGTTGAGTCCACGAAGACCATGCAGTCAGGCAAGGGCGACTCACCCAAAGCCCAAATCCAGCAGGAGAGTTCACAGGCATGAATCAGGATCACATATTGATATAAAGGAACATAATGACACCCATATGCATATAGATTGTTCATTCGCCGATATCAGCACACACATAAAA
>NC_051400.1:35352740-35352951 GCF_015228065.2 Penaeus monodon
TATATGTTGAAATAATATCAGAGGAAAGGGAAGCCCAAAGCAGGGTGAGCGGTAGCCACGCCCATTTTCCCCTTTACAGGCCCACGCCCTCGACAAACACGCCTCTTGCATGACCTGTGTACCCCCTCCCCCCCTTCAACCGGCCGTGTGTTTTACATGCGATCTTACATTAGGATAACTTTATAGGTCTAAAGAAGGTTAGGTAAATAAA
>NC_051400.1:35353306-35353395 GCF_015228065.2 Penaeus monodon
TGATAACATACCAGAATTTACCTTGTGAGTTTCGACGACATGATGAGTGGCTGTCGACCAGGATACGTAACCTCACAGAGATCACAGGG
>NC_051400.1:35353489-35353624 GCF_015228065.2 Penaeus monodon
ATATCTAACACAGAAAAAAGGGGTAAAGCAAAGGCTAGAAGGCGAAAGCATAAACCTCAGCGAGTCAGATGCCTTCCTCCCTCGCCCCATGAATGAGAGACCCGACATGGAGTCACTCTAGAATATGAGATCTCT
>NC_051400.1:35353706-35353958 GCF_015228065.2 Penaeus monodon
ATGTCTCTCAAGATTTTCCTGTAACCTTTTCCTTAAATTTTTTTGCCTTTTCTGAGTCTCTATTTATTGATTTTTTCCCTCTTCTTCAATTGAAATATACATATATATATATTTTTTCTCTTTCAATAATTCAAATCGAATAGTTTTCGGTATTGCCATTTCACTTTGCTCGAGTCATTACCAATAACATGAGTGATTGACATGTTAACAACTATCGGAGGGAGGCGAGGCGAGGCTTCTTTCAAATGGCTC
>NC_051400.1:35354157-35354413 GCF_015228065.2 Penaeus monodon
AATAGAAGGAAAAAAAAGGGGAAAGAAAGGGGGAAAAAAAAAGAAGAAAGGGGAGGGGGGAAAGAAAAAAAAAAAATTTTAAAAAAATTTATAAATTGATTTTTTTTTTTTAAAAAATTTATATTATATTTTTTTTTAAATTAATAATATTTTTTTTTTGGGGGTTTTTTGTGGGGGTTTTGTGTTTTTTTTTTTTGGGGGGGGGGGAGTTTTTGGGGGTTTGGGGGGGGGGAAAAATTTAAAAAAGGGGGTTTTT
>NC_051400.1:35354928-35355509 GCF_015228065.2 Penaeus monodon
GATAGATAGATTCATAGTTACGGATGGAGACAAATAGATCTTTGAATTACATGTGACGAAAACCAAAATAAGAAAATTATAAAAATGGCAACAAATTCAGGCATCTACACCAAATATGTGGGGGTGGGGAATGTTGGATAGGGGAAAACCGGTCATTTTGCGGACGCCAGCCTCTCTCGCTCTGGGTACCGGTAACAAAGGCAATTTGAAGGGCTTCCACAACCATCTGCACCGTGTTTATCATATGCATTCAGCTCGGATTTTATGGGAATTATGACACGAAACCCCTCTTTGTATGTTCACCTGCACGTGAGGCGGGCCGAAGAGGGAGAAGAAGGTGGGGGGGGAGGTAGGGGAGAGGAAGGGACATTCGGGGCAAGGCCACAGATGGAGGGGGGGGGGAGGGGTAAAAAGGAAGGGAGAAGGTGATGGCAAAGGGGCGGGGAAAGGAAAAGGAGGGAAATGCGTGTTTGGAGGTGGGTTGGGGGAGGGAAGGTGGGGGGGGGGAGGGGGGGAGGAGGCAGGGTCGAGGGCTGGACGTGAACTGTCGGGTCAGGACACACAGACCGCGCATGCAAGAG
>NC_051400.1:35356480-35356943 GCF_015228065.2 Penaeus monodon
GAAAATTCTTTGACAAAAAACATTTTATGTATTGAAGTAGTTAAAAATAGATTTTTTTTTTCAACTTCTTCTTGTCATACATACCTTTCCTCGATCGCACCATGGTTGAGTCCACGAAAAACCATGCAGTCAGGAAGGGGGACCACCCAAAACCAAATCCCGCAGGGAGTTCACAGGCATGAATCGGATCACATATTGATATAAAGGAACATAATAAAACCCCTAGCATATAGATTGTTCATTTGCCGATATCGCACACCCCAAAAAAAGGAGAGAGAGAATATATGTTTAAATAATATAAGGAAGGGGAAACCCAAAGCAGGGTTTAGCGGTAGCCACGCCCCCTTTTCCCCTTTACGGCCACGCCCCGACAAACCGCCCCTTTTCATGACCTGTGTACCCCCTCCCCCCTTCAACGGCCGGTGTTTTACATGCGATCTTACATTAGGAAATTATAGGTTAA
>NC_051400.1:35357311-35357636 GCF_015228065.2 Penaeus monodon
GAATAGAGAAATGATAACATACCAGAATTTACCTTGTGAGTTTCGACGACATGATGAGTGGCTGTCGACCAGGATACGTAACCTCACAGAGATCACAGAGAAAGAAAACAAACAAACCAAAAAACAAAGAAACGATAGAAGAAAAGTGGACAAAAGAAAAGAAAACAAGAGACGAGAAAACAAAAGACAAATATCTAACACAGAAAAAAGGGGTAAAGCAAAGGCTAGAAGGCGAAAGCATAAACCTCAGCGAGTCAGATGCCTTCCTCCCTCGCCCCATGAATGAGAGACCCGACATGGAGTCACTCTAGAATATGAGATCTCT
>NC_051400.1:35357729-35357982 GCF_015228065.2 Penaeus monodon
TGTCTCTCAAGATTTTCCTGTAACCTTTTCCTTACTCACTTTTACCTTTTCTGAGTCTCTATTTATTGATTTTTTCCCTCTTCTTCAATTGAAATATACATATATATATATTTTTTTTCTCTTTCAATAATTCAAATCGAATAGTTTTCGGTATTGCCATTTCACTTTGCTCGAGTCATTACCAATGACATGAGTGATTGACATGTTAACAACTATCGGATGGAGGCGAGGCGAGGCTTCTTTCAAATGGCTC
>NC_051400.1:35358839-35359063 GCF_015228065.2 Penaeus monodon
AACAAAGACGAAAAATAAAATCAATAAATAGCAGAAACACAAACCAAAATAAAGAACAGGAAGAGGGAAATAAAGCAGCCGAGCAAGGCGGAAGGAGGGAGGAAGGGAGAAAAGAGGGTAGTATAGGGAACAGAGGAAGCGGACTTGCACACACTTAGCATTGTGAGTATGTATACTGTGGGGGACACGTCACTATCTGCACGCCCAGCACTCGCTTGAGTTGC
>NC_051400.1:35359254-35359682 GCF_015228065.2 Penaeus monodon
TGCAATAAAAGCTGAGGAGGAGAGGGAAAGGAATAGAATAGAATAAGTGTGAAAAGATAGGAAAGGATATGAAAGAATGGGAGAGAATGGAAAAAACGGTGAAGGAGAGAGGATAGAATAATCAGAAGGAGAGGGAGAGGAAGGGAGGACAGGTGAAGATAATGAAAGGAAATGAGACAGAAGGGGAAGGAGCGGTAAAATGGGAAATGGAAGATAGGAAAAAGATACAGGGGTCAGAAAGGGAGGAAAGGGAGAGGAAGAGATAAGAGAAGGAGAGGGAGAGATAAGAGATAAGAGAAAGAAGAATAAGTAAGGAAGTGAATTACAGGGAAGGCTGTTGACGTGCGGAGGCGGAAGTTGCAAAAAAAGTTACAGCATCAAAAGGGAAGATGGAAACACGTGCTAAAACCTTGGCGTAGGGGGCGTTG
>NC_051400.1:35360446-35360600 GCF_015228065.2 Penaeus monodon
TCGTATTCGTTATCAGTCTGAATTTCTTTACTGGTGAATTGCTTTCATTAGACGCTAGTGGTCGCGAGAGCAACACTCAAAGGCTGTGGCAAATAACGTGTATAGTTGCATTGGCGTTAAGTATGTGGTTCGGATGAAATTCTTATTTTGTGCT
>NC_051400.1:35361092-35361442 GCF_015228065.2 Penaeus monodon
CATTTATCATTTTTTTCGATTTTCAGTCGTAGCTTCCGCGTGGAATGAAAAGAAAGACAGAAATATATAGAATGAATCAATGTGTATTTCATAGAGGAGCTTAATTGTTTTAAAGCGACGTAGGTAGAATAAAATATCCTGCAACCGGCGTTATTTTGCAACATTAAATATAAACGAGAATTATTGCTGGTTCGTCCATGTAATTAACTAAAGCTGAAAAAAAAATATAGCTCACATCCTCTATAAAGAGAAAGTTAATTATATGTATATATTTTACCGCAGAATCATTCATATATATATAATGAAATTGGCTACTTATTATGATTAAGAAAAAACGTAATATATTAGAT
>NC_051400.1:35361812-35361945 GCF_015228065.2 Penaeus monodon
TGTAGCAGCCTAGCATAAAGATCGATTGGTCAGCATGATGGTGTGCAATGGTGAGGCCACAACACTTGGCTTTTACATGTCTCTGTCAGCGAGGGAAGCAGAAAAGTGGGCGGGAGGTGGGTGGGGTGGGGGG
>NC_051400.1:35362331-35362548 GCF_015228065.2 Penaeus monodon
ACTTCATAAAAAAAAAGAAAAAAAAGTTCGAGACGTCGATGAATCCATCCTTTATAACAAACCTCGATTGGTCTTCCGTTCGCATAGCACGTCCGCTCGTCCACACCCCTCTCGGATCTCGCAGCGTCCCATGCCATAGATTACCCGTTTTTTTCCCCCTTGGTATTCTGGGTCGAAGGGCTGCTCCTCGAATTGATTGCGCCAGGCGAGAAAACGT
>NC_051400.1:35362854-35363004 GCF_015228065.2 Penaeus monodon
GCGCGAGGAGATCGATAAAGTAGAAGGAAGTTCCTCGCATCCAGCAGAAGGGTCGTCCGAAGGGCCACGAAAACTGTCGTATACTTTGTCCTTTTATTGTCTGTGTTGTTGGTTTGTAGAGGATTGTTTTAGTTACAGTGGACTAAATGT
>NC_051400.1:35363584-35364296 GCF_015228065.2 Penaeus monodon
CAGGTCACAGGCTTCGGGTTAAGCCTTATAGTCCCGAAAATGTTCCCGTGAGGATCATGGAATCGACTGACTATGGCGTTAATTTTCTTCTCACGGGTTTAATCAATTCGGAGCAAATCAATTAATATTTTCCGTCAAAATGATTTCGCAATATTTTTTTTTCACTGTAGACGGCACCGGTGGCATGGTATGCCGTCGAGACAACAGTGCTTTTAAGTGCATTATTAATCCTCTTTGGAAGAGTTAAAAGGGCGAATGGTGTTGGTCTGCCACTGTGCCATCGCGGTGTCAAGGCAAAGTTGCAACCGACACGCGAGACTTGAACTTCACGCAAGAGCCTGATATCTTCCGAACCGAGAAGAAAGTACAGATTGAAAAACACTCTTTCCCGGTATCTGTGGATTCACGGCGATATGCTGTTCCCGGTTTAGCCTCGAGTCCAATGAAGGTGCCACTCTCCCGACCTGGAAAAGATGTAAAAAGGCAGCCAACGTTCTCATGACTCCTCCCCCGGGAGACTTCCGCGGCCATTTTTCATTCAGAAATAAAACATTATCGGAGACAATAAGACACAAGATCACGCCACGGGTCCGGTTGCCCTGCATTGGGGACGAAGAGAACGGAAACGGCCGTTCATGAGGCGGTCGACGCACGCACGAACACATTCGAGAGCCCTGCGCATAGCACGAATGCAAGGTCACGCATACGCGCG
>NC_051400.1:35364487-35364623 GCF_015228065.2 Penaeus monodon
CGGGAAGAAACTCTGTATCACTCATTATTGTCTGGAATCAATGCTAGAGAGATTTCCCTCGAGAGTTCACTCACGCTATTCGCAGATATAAAATAAAGTAATAAGGGTGGCAGAAATTTAGTATCCGAAGGCGATC
>NC_051400.1:35365263-35365524 GCF_015228065.2 Penaeus monodon
ATTACTTTGGTATGTGGATAACTTGATTAAAACATGAATATTTCGGTAGAGCGAAGTGGAAGTTTGCGTGATTCCCATAAATTATGTATCGTGATATTACCAACTGCAGCATACATGACGGAACGCCACTATTAACATAATGAATGAGCGTTGTGATGCCACTTACAATTAATATTTATACCGACGTGTTTCATTCCAATAAGGTTACATTTCCTCAGTTATATGAAAGACCTGAAAGTGGATGAATTCTTTCCCTATTCC
>NC_051400.1:35365548-35367408 GCF_015228065.2 Penaeus monodon
CTCCCAAGAGTTAACACGGAAGCAGAGATCGAATAGAGAGGCTCTTTTGCCCCTATTTGTTTTGTTTTGCTTTTGCTTTAAAGAACAGGGGAGACTAATTTCCTTTTTTTTTTCTTTACAAGAGAGCTCGCATCCTGGCATCTGTTGCGTCTGCCTGCACGATTGTAACCGGATCTGCATCAAGGGAGCAAAACCTCTCTAATGCATATCATTATCAGACATCGAATAGTAAACAAAATGTGGAGAAGGTAATGGCGACTCTCCTGAGGTTGCATAATCCCGAATTTACCGGGAAGAGACCCCACCGTGTCCATGAATACGGACGGGAAAATTATGCTTATAAATACTTCTTATTCCCGCGTTGCAAGTTCCCGGAGGTGCTAGCGGCGAAGAAGCTCTTGGAAAGGTGGGGGGGGGGTAGGGGCTCTTCATTCTCAGATTTTATTCGCAATAAATTTTATGGAGATTGGATGTTGTGAGCGACGCCTCCGACGGAGACTCCTGCCGACGATTGACATTACAGCCAGGCGAAATCGAGTCGAATTAGGGCTTATCATGTCCCCATTGAGGGTAAATTGGTCTCTAAAAAAGCCGTTTGAGATAAGTGAAATGAATGAGGCGGGTAAGATCAGATGAAGTGGTGGTGTGTTGCACTATATTGCATGCTATAAATGTTGCTCATTTCAGTCTATTTCGTAAATAATTCACCGGAGAAATTATGACTGGAACGAAACCGAGTGACTCTTCGGAACGAATCAATTACGTTCCACATTGGCGTGACGGTGTACCGACACTTAATGATACGAAATGCGTTGAGGTCATCCTGGAAAAGTGTCACGAACGTTCTACCCGCATTCTGATGCATCTAAATCCAGCCTTCAACAAAGCTTGTATCTGCACGTTAAACAGCCATTCGAGAGAGATACACGAGGTAGTACGTATGTGCTTCCTGTTAACTTCCACCATCAAGCTCGCCAATGTGCGGACTGCCATTCTCGACTCTTGTATCCCGAACACATGCCCCTAACTCGTACCAGTATTTCGGATAGGAGTGGAAACTGGCAGTGGTGAGTTGGGAAGTAAAGGGAACTGTGAGCAGACCAATTAATAAGTAAGTCATTTAATGAATATAATGTAAATGAGAATATTAGAAAAATGTGTGAATAAGTAAGAAGAAATATTTTCTAAAGAATCCAATCAGATAATTTCGCCGAAGGAGTATGAAACCGAAACTCGAAAGCAGACAGACACTAGACAGATACTGTGCAAGGATCGTGTGTGCGAGGAAGGGATGGGCGTTAGTGTGTGTGAGGAGGAAGGGGTGTGTGTATTACGTGACTACCAAGTGAAGCAATCCCTGAGCAGGTACGTGCCTCTTCCTGGTATAAAGAAAGTACCTATTACACGTGGGAACAAAGGTATGGATAATCAAAACAATCAATTTCATCTTTCCTACCGAAAAGTTAGTTGACGGGAATACTATCATATGTAATGGACTTTCTAGACGATACGGCTTCGATACCCAGAGGTTTCGAAACAGACGGATGCGTTTTGCCTTAGATCGCAAAAGTCGCAGATGTATCGGCACCGTCGCAGGGCCAGCTGCTCGGGGAAGGAGAGGGATTTTCTGTGAGAATATTGGAGAAATTCATACCAAGATCTTAGCGATTTTCAGATGCTACCTGGACAGCTTTGCAGATCTCGTAAGCTTCATTGCCTGAAATTGCAGATGAAGCGGTTTTTGCTTTAGTTGAAGTATTGCGGAGAAAGAGAAGCACTGATTTATGTAATAACTTACACCAAAATGACTTACATGATTATTTCATGGACCCTTCTTTCTGCTTGATGTTGTTGTTGGTT
>NC_051400.1:35367453-35367839 GCF_015228065.2 Penaeus monodon
TCCCGCGGGTCTAAAGAAAGTAACAAACAATTTAACACAAGCCTACCCCGCAACAAACAAACAAACAAGCACATCAGCCTCACCAACAAAGACACGAATCGGCACACGCGCTCACCCCCCCCCCCCCCCTTAATCTTACATCCGATGACGCAACGCATTGCCATATTGGCGAGTATTGACGTTTTACGCAACGACATCCCCGAAATAGGAGAAGAAACAACAAACAACCAAATAACACGTACTTTTTCCTGTCATGCGTCCCCTACCCCCCTCCCCATCCCCCCTCAACCCACCCTGAACCCAGACAAAATGCAGATAATGCTATAAAGCGAGGAAATAAGGAAGGCGAGAGCAACAAAGAGAGGATTTTTCAGGTAGGGATTTTT
>NC_051400.1:35367883-35368118 GCF_015228065.2 Penaeus monodon
CTTCTTTCGTCTCGAGGGGGGGGAGGGGGGAGTGATTACGCCCTCCTCTTGACGGTTCTTAAGGCTTCCTTCCTGAGCTCCTTGGCGACTGAGAGACCCGTGGCCTCCTTCTCCATCCGTCGGGGCGAATCCTGCCTCAGCCCCGCCTGCGAGAGGCAGAGAGGGCGATGAGAGCTGTAATGGGGGGGCTATTCTCACCCTTATGCGCGTAGGTCTGTTTAGGCGGGGCTGGTGG
>NC_051400.1:35368622-35368755 GCF_015228065.2 Penaeus monodon
GTTCAATCTTCCAGCCCCTTTCTTTAATCACCAAAGAATCCCTGTGATGGCCCAGCTCGCGGCTAATAAATGATTAATTCGCATTCCATTCCGTCTGGCCGTTACGATAGACGATATGTACGCGGTTTGATCG
>NC_051400.1:35368804-35368891 GCF_015228065.2 Penaeus monodon
CCTTTATATAAAAAAAACAGATGGAAAGTTCAGTTTAAAGAAAGGGGGGGGAGGTAAAAAATCGTAGAATCTGTTCTATTCTTCTCG
>NC_051400.1:35369003-35369128 GCF_015228065.2 Penaeus monodon
TTATTAGATTTTGAACTAGGCTATATTATCATGCTAGATTACTAATCTGCTCTGTAACAGATTCTCTCTAAAATATATATCTAATCTAAAATATCCTATCTAATCAGGAAAAGGTCATTAGCGCT
>NC_051400.1:35369225-35369481 GCF_015228065.2 Penaeus monodon
ATAATTGTAATCTAGTGGACTGGAAGTGCACTAATTTCTTATGCTAAATGGATCCTATATCTATTTTTTTTTTTTTTTGCAAAACTTTAATAGAACTATAATGTTTTGTGTCATAATGATTTTTTTAATATTATATAACTACTAGCATTATCTAAGTCGAAGGTCCATGAATTGATACGAATTCGATAGTTGACAAATAATACTTTTTTTCAGCTTTAAGTCACCCTTCCTCTCATATTGAAGTCATATGCAGCGG
>NC_051400.1:35369961-35370143 GCF_015228065.2 Penaeus monodon
TCATAACAAACCGTTTTTACGCCTCGCTTCGTCTCCTATAGTGATTTTCTTTTTCTCCGGGGGGAGGGGGGGAGGGAGGCATAGGGAGCCTGGGTGAGAGGGAGAGCGAGGGAAGAATATATATATTTTTGCTTTTTCTCACTCTCTCTCTCCTCGGTCTCTCACTCTCGCCAGTTCGATTA
>NC_051400.1:35370272-35370360 GCF_015228065.2 Penaeus monodon
TCCCTGCCCCCTAATCTCTGAGCCTCTCATCCCTCTCTCTCCTCTGCCTCCCAAACTCCTCTCTCCTTGCCCTTGCCTTATCCTCAAG
>NC_051400.1:35370449-35370724 GCF_015228065.2 Penaeus monodon
CCATCTTGTCCTCGAGGCTTCCCTCCCCTTTCCTTAGCTCCCCCGGAAGCCTCGGGTTATACTTCGCTGTACAAAGGAAACCATTACATAGGATTCCGGGGGTGACAGCTAGCCCAGCCGGTTGTGTGGTGGCCCTGTGGTTGCAGTGGTTGTCCGGTTGGGAATTCAGTGTTTTGAACTTCTGAACGCGTTGTGTTGTTCAGTAGAGCTACGTGGTGATCGATCTGACTGAACTGCCAACTGTACTCAGAAGGATAGAATGTCTTGCATAGTCG
>NC_051400.1:35370766-35371439 GCF_015228065.2 Penaeus monodon
CCCTATCATCGTTAAATCTTTCTCCTTCATCGTTAAATCCAGTTATAAGTTTTTACTTCTGTTCCATATTTAAAGGGAATACTCCGAGAGTGCATTGTTATTTGACTTTTTTTTCCGTACTTGGGTTACATGTTGCTTATTTTATGGGAACCGTTTTGATGACACACTCGACAGAAAGGAAAGTCCAAAAATGCAGATGAAATTTGGATGCGTCAGTCATGCCGAGCGAAAAATGTCAGATGCACAAGCTGTCGCGCACACATGCAGCAAGTTCCGCCATATGGAATATTTAGAGTTTCGATATTTGTAAACAGATTGGCACCGAGTAGCGAGAGCAACCAGCTGCCAGATGGTGGCGACACGGATGCGCACGACACTGCCAAACGAAGGTACTCATCACGGGCGCCAGAAGGGGCATTAGGGGAGGGCTGGAGGGCTGCTGTCAGGGAGGCCTTCAGAGGGCGCTGTTTGTTGCTGGCCTTCAGTGGCACCTCGAAGTGATAGCCTACTATCTTATGTTGTATATTCCGGTGCCTGTATAGTCCAGCTAAGATTTTGTTTTTGCTCAAAGTATTTTCTTTTTATTCCCTTCTTACACTTTCACTTTTTCAGGAAAAATTGTTTTAGTGTTTGTATGCGTATGGTTGAGTGTGTTTTTTTTTTTTTCGTTTCG
>NC_051400.1:35371575-35372235 GCF_015228065.2 Penaeus monodon
TATGTGGGCGAGTGCGCTGTACCCGAGGCAGTCATCTAGCAAAGTGCTCAGCCAACGTGAACTGTACATTAGTGTAATGACGGCTTTTCCAAGGTGCTACTTACCCTTGGCCAGAGAGTGCTCGCGCGTACAGGCGTCACCCCTTCCCCCCCTCCCCTTGCTTCACCCTACAGCAAGGCCCGACGAGAGAAATAGCAGGCGGCGACGGAGGTGACCAGGACCGATCGCGGGGAAGGTCAGGGAGGAAGGCAAAACCTAAGTAACTTAAGTAATCATGTCCGGACTTTTGCGGGACAGGCGGAGTCGGCAGCTGCGGACTAATGGGGATACCTTGAGGGGGTAATGATGGCGGGGGGAGAGTAATGGATTACCTGCGGGGTAATGAAGCTGAAATGATTCCGGTGCTGAGTCATTCATCGTGCTGGAGAGTGAAATGAAAGAGATGAGGCGGATGGATTTCAATTGACTACGAAAACTCTTCGTGTATGGAGATCTAGACGGTCATCCGGTATATACAAGATCAGTTCTTTTTTTTTTTTTTTACTTACGTTGCAATAGATGTGTAACAGAGGAAGTGCTTTGTCAACGAGAAAGGAATAATGAGAACAAACTACGACAAGGAAAAGGAACGATAAGAAGTGGGGATGCAGCGATTACGAG
>NC_051400.1:35372766-35372985 GCF_015228065.2 Penaeus monodon
CTGAATGCAACAGGTTTTATTCCCTTTGATTTTTGAGTGTTTTTTTTTTATTGGGGGAGAAACAAGAAATTCTGGAAGGAACTTTTTTTCACAGCCGCTTGCTTGATTTGATACGAGAATCTAATGTTTCTAAAAAAAAAACTTAAGCATTTTTGTTATTGTTTTAGCGTTATTTTCTGTAGCATTAGAACATTCATGTGTTTAAACAGAAGCAAAATG
>NC_051400.1:35373037-35373139 GCF_015228065.2 Penaeus monodon
TTAACAAAAACAGAAAAATAAATAAATATCTTTGTTCCATCTTATTTTTCAAAAGAAACCAGATGGACGTAATTTCTCCAGAGCCTGACTGGAGCGAGAGCC
>NC_051400.1:35373173-35373292 GCF_015228065.2 Penaeus monodon
CTTGAAGGCCCGAGAGACTTCCGCCATTTGGGAATCGTCGTCAACGTCAGAGGTGACGCGGAAGGCGATGCTTTATCTCGGACTGATAATTAAAGAGCGTCGAAGACATCGCCAATTTA
>NC_051400.1:35373404-35373586 GCF_015228065.2 Penaeus monodon
GCGCGCCGCCGAACCGTCTCGCGCCGTCAAGACGCCCTCGACGCTCCGCTCCTCCTTGACAGCTCGCGACTTTTGCGATCACCTGCCGCGCCTGGCGCCCTCCGCCACGCGCACGGGAACGGGGCTTTGTCAAGGTGTAGGGGGGGGAGGGGAGGAGGGGTTCCGTATTGCTCCTCATTTCC
>NC_051400.1:35373728-35374993 GCF_015228065.2 Penaeus monodon
CCGCGAACGAGAAGGCTTCCTCCGGCGCGCGAGGAGAGGCTGTCACTCGAAGATCTGGAGGTTTCCTGACGCATATTGTGTGATCCTGTCGGCGACGCTGACGTGGCCGATAAGAATCATGAATGTGCTGATGGCGGCTATGATGATGGTGCGCTCTAGTCATGAAATAAGTCATAATGGCAGCCTTTTTTCCCATAATTAGGATGATATAGACAATAATGATAATGGTAGTGATAATGGCAAATGTGATAACTACGTGAAAAAGAGGAAGAGAATGAGGATAGTGTTACTTTAGCAAATTAGGAACATTACTATCGAAATTAACATGATATAACAGTATTTGCAGTAGAAGCGATTGTGACATTATTATTATATATTATTTAGAATATATGAAAGCAGAAAGATGATATTCTTACATGCAATATGAGTGACTATTGTATATGTGTGTGTATCTATCTGTCTATCTACCAATTTGCATATACAATTATCTCTCTCTATCTCATTCTTTCTTTGCCTCTTCTTCTTCTTCTTTGTTTCCCTTTCATCCTTCCATCTATCTTTTTCCTCTTTTTATCATTCTATTCCATCTACTTGTTTTCATTCTGTCTTATATCCATTTTTTCTCGTCCATCTTTGTATCTCCTCTGTTTTTCTTTTCTATTTTTTTCTTTTTATGTCTTTCGACCCCATGTATTTTTTCCCCTCCATCTTTAAAGCCCTTTTTTCTCTTTTCTATCTTCCAACATCTCGTTTATTTTTTTCTTTCCATCCTTCAGTCTCGCCTTTTTTTTCTTTTCTTTTCTTTTCCTTCTAACCTCCCATCTCATCCCCCCCCCTTTCTACCTTTTATTTATCTCTTCCTTCCATCCTTCCATCCAATCTATTCTATTCCTTTCCATCCTTCATTCTCATCTATTTTTCCCCATCTGTCTTTCTATCCCATCTATTTTGGTCACAGATGTCGTCAGTTCTCAACCACCCTTGACATCTTTATCGTCAAATATGGCGCCATAAATGTTAACGGCAACAAATCCGGGTTATCACAATGTCTTACTTTATGGGCGGTTGATAGGCCCCCTGCGTGACCTGGGTGGCCTCCCGTACGCCCGGCTGCCTCGTGTGTGTGTGTGCGTGTGGGTGGGCGTGGGAGTGTGTGTGTTTAGGGGAGGGGGGCGTAGAAGTGTGTGTGTGTCTGATTAGGTGGGCGTTGGAGTTTGCGTGGGGGGAAATGTGTGTGGGGGGGAGTTTGTGGGTGGGAGAATGTA
>NC_051400.1:35375147-35375641 GCF_015228065.2 Penaeus monodon
ACTTATGCTTGCGTGTGTACAACAGTAAGAAAAGAAGAATGCAAAACGGAAGTATGTCCTGTTTTTTTTAAAGACTTGGCGTCCTATTAATGTCAGTTTCTGATATAATTCAGGGAAATACAATAAAAGTATGAATTTATTGCCAAGGTCAGCACATTGTATCCTACATTTTTTAATACAAAAAAAGCAAATTTGGGTCACATACAGAGTGAAAGAGGATGCAATGTCGAATAAAAAAAAGAAAAGAAAAAACATTAAGGTCGTATTTCGTATTATATGTAGCAGAGCCTTCAGCCTTAATAAAGAACAAAACTAGGAGAAAAAAGCTATTTTTTTTTCCCTTCAGACTCCCTTAGCAATGGTCAGGGAAGCCTCTTGCTATCCACGATCCCAGCTGCCGAGGGAAGGCGCAGGAGCGACCCCGGGAAACGAAGGGCATCGCGACCCACGTCCAGACTGACTTCAGGTGTGAAGCCAAGGCGCCCTGATGTCAT
>NC_051400.1:35375692-35375849 GCF_015228065.2 Penaeus monodon
TATAAGCCAAGGGCCCAACGTCCCTAATCGACTTTTAATTAGGGCCAAACGACACCTTGTATCTCTCGAGGCTCTCTTTCGCGTTTATCATATCACGTGGCCACCTGCGTCTTCGCTTTTTTTTTTGCGAACAAAGAGGAGTACGGAGCGATTTGAT
>NC_051400.1:35375890-35376017 GCF_015228065.2 Penaeus monodon
CAGACAGCTGTATCTTCGCTGGGTGCATTTCCTATCATTCGCGAAACTATGAGGGATTTCTGGTATGGAATATTCTATGAGTGGGAAGGATTCGGAAACTAAAGAGATTCAAATCCACCAGTAAAGT
>NC_051400.1:35376241-35376508 GCF_015228065.2 Penaeus monodon
GCCCCTTTACAGAGATGCAGAATTAGAACTAAAAATAGCGAATGGAGGAAGAAAAAGGCATTGTCTGGCAGGATCTGGAGGACAGGAGGAGCAACAGATTGCAAAAAACAAACAACAGGGCGTAAACCTTTACCTCTTCTGGGATCAAGATTATCCTGCAAGAAAGATCAATTGATAACGGAAGTCAACGACTGTCTGGCTGTTTATTCATTCTTGGTCCGTTCTCTGTTTTTTCTTTTTTGGCTTGTCACTCTTCATGTGGCTGGT
>NC_051400.1:35376746-35377241 GCF_015228065.2 Penaeus monodon
GCGTGTGTGTGTGAACATATACTCTCAAAATATGCTCTTTCCATTTTTATCTATTCAGCCTGGGCCTCCGCCGGTCGCCTGCTTTATTTATCCCCCAAAAGCTTAGAAGAGTTTCCCGACACAATATCCCGCCGTGTCCCGACTCCCGCAGCGCCATCTCCCGAGGGCAAAGTCTAAATATGGAATGGCGAAATAAAAGGACAGCTTTACTTCCGCCGAACCACAACCGGGAAATACGGAGAGGTGCTGCTGGTTTAATATCTAATTACAGGTGTCATAACGTCGTAATTGTGGGTTGCAGGTGTGACCATGACAGCCTGTGGCAGGTTAATTTAGATTGTATATCTTTGAGCTTCCCGCCGCCGCTGTGCTTTTGTTTCCACGAGGCCGCCTCGTGACGCGCGTGGTGTTGCCATCGCCCCCTCCCTGTTTTCTCGTCATTTGCGCCTTTTTCTTTTCCTTTCTTTATGTTTATGATTTAGAGGTAAATGCTAC
>NC_051400.1:35377759-35377846 GCF_015228065.2 Penaeus monodon
CTATTACAGTTTCCTCTTTCTCAATCTCTTGTTCGGCTCCTTATTCAGAATTTCCCCAAAAATGCACAACCTACGCCTGCGCGCCCT
>NC_051400.1:35378081-35378237 GCF_015228065.2 Penaeus monodon
ATTAGATGCAGGTGCCTCCTCCCTCCTCTCCAATTCAATACCATCCTGTCAAAAACGTCCCTGAAATGCTGCCAGGTCAAAGGTCAAGCCTTGTTCTTCGCCCTTTAAAGCAGGGACCGACCATCCAACCGAGGCCGTATTTTGAGGACGAGGCGA
>NC_051400.1:35378855-35379104 GCF_015228065.2 Penaeus monodon
CCAACCACGTCAAGCATGTAAGGGCATACTGTTTCTGAGTAATTCACAGCCTGCGGAGAGACCTTGTTCCCTCGCCAGCGTCGGAAAGGGGTGTGCGAGAGCGGGAAATGGCAGTTTGGTGAAATAATTTTGCGAAATCTTCTGTTTCTTCGTTATATTTCGTTTCGTGTATTTGTTTATTGATGTTGATTTGTTTTGTTTATTTTATGATTTAAGTTTGATTTTTTAGTGTCCTGAAGTTTCGTGTTC
>NC_051400.1:35379521-35379740 GCF_015228065.2 Penaeus monodon
GACCGGAACCTACTGCAAATACAGACACGCTCGGAACTCCATAACAATCGAACTAAGCTGTATTCGCCCTGTATTCTGGTCGATATTGGAAACAAAAGAAGGTCTGTAAGTAAAACGCGGTCGGTTGGGTCGTCGATAAACAACCAACTTTTGAGGGGAAAAAATTAGATTCTTCTCCGTAACAGTTTGTGGTCATTAAACAAACAAACGAGAGGAACT
>NC_051400.1:35380003-35380122 GCF_015228065.2 Penaeus monodon
CGGTATGATTGAAATATGAAATAACAATTTAGACTCGCTATCTCTCATTTACATTTTCAACTTAATCCATAATCTCATATTCGAATCGCTGAAAACACCTTTCTAAACCATTAGAAGAT
>NC_051400.1:35380395-35380501 GCF_015228065.2 Penaeus monodon
ACAAAACCCTAGATAAACATACCTTTCTAAAGACACTGAAATAAGAAAAAAAAGATAAAACCGCTTTTCTTTAATAATTTTACTCTTTTAAAATCAAGTTCCTTCC
>NC_051400.1:35380620-35380722 GCF_015228065.2 Penaeus monodon
TTCGTCTCCGCGTCACAAGTTCGTCACACTTCCAGCCAACATCGCGCTGGATAATTTCCGTCCTGTTTGGTCTCTTCCGGGGTCGGGTGCTGTGACGCTCCT
>NC_051400.1:35381311-35381909 GCF_015228065.2 Penaeus monodon
GCTGTCTCAATCCCCTGGCAGGGTTCGGAGAAAGAAGGGACTCTGGACAAGGCCCGGAGTAAGGGGGGGAGGTTGGACGGTCTCCTCGATAATCTCTCTCCGTCCCTTCGTGCTCGTTCGTTCCCTTCGTTCGTCACCTGCTCCCTTATCGGACCGGCGCCCCCCCCCCCCTGCCCCCTGCCCCCTGCCCTACCTCGGTCTGCCACGGCCGCTTCTGCCTCGACGACCGGACTGACTGCTCGGAAAATCCATATATCGAGTGAAGCGAGAGATAGCCAATATCTACCCTGGTTGTTGTTCGTGTACAATGAAATCCCTTAAATCCACGATGAATCCACGCTGAAAAATGGACGATACTTCGTTTGCATTTGTCTCATCTCAAAGGTTCATTTGGTGACGCTGAAATTTGTTTACGGGGCAGAATTATTTGACTGTTACATAAGAGGAAAAAATACATAAGGATTTGACCTGTTGCAGCCTTTGAGTCGTTGGGGAAAAGCATTTTTTTGTGTATGATCATAACAATGGAGACAATGGCATGCCTGTTATGAAATGTGAAAGTGTAGATCCGTAGACTTATCGATCCACATCCAATTAA
>NC_051400.1:35382481-35383204 GCF_015228065.2 Penaeus monodon
TGTCAACATTCCTGCCTGTTAAGTTACTTGACCTTTAACTCCTCCGGCAAAAGGAACAACTTAAAGAGGCATCTGTTTATCACTAAACGGCAGCGGGGAATGATATTGACGTGCCAGTGATATTGGTAGTGCAAGCAATCATTTTGTGACGAATGTGAATTTGGAAGCAAAATTCGCTACGGACACTGTGCATGGAGGGACATCGTTATTTATGAGTGTGACGGGAATAAGAAGTAGTTGTTGCTCTAAGAATTCATAAGGAATGGTTGGCTTCAGGTCTTAAGGTCATAGGGAACTGTACATCTATTAAAGCGACTTCGAGCAACTTGATAGTCTCCCGCACCGCCGTCGTCCCGAAGGGAGAAAAAATGCCAGAATGTTTGGTTTTAAAATCCCACCCACGCTGACAGCGGCCCTTGGAAACACGACCCTAGATTGGCCCCGCAAATGGCCACGCCCTCCTCAAACAACACTAAATATTTGGCCACTTTCCTGGCGATCGTTGCTGCCGCGACACACAGCCTGGTGCGCGGAGGGTCTGCGGCGAGGAATGTGCCACAGTAAGCGCCCCTGAACGGATGTTTTTAGGTTCCTCTTCACTCTCCATCCCGCAACAGGCTCGTATGTGTGGCATGTTGACCTTTCACCCTGGCTGGCTCCGTTGCGAGGGGAAAGAGGGTGGGATCGTCGGTGAAATATAGCGCGATGAGGCCACGCAATCAA
>NC_051400.1:35383239-35383503 GCF_015228065.2 Penaeus monodon
GGTGAGGTCGTGTGGCGAGGGAGCGAATCTGCTCAGCGCTGGGGCGGCCAGGCGATCCTCCTGCCTGAGGGGCGGGGGCCTCCCGCGGACGGCCTGTGTGGCTGATGAGGACAAGATAGCACAGCCCTTCCGGCCCTCCAGCGGCGGCTTCATTTGCGCGAATATTTTATCTACATAACGGAGGAGATGGGAAGCCGCGTCTGGCTATGAGAGTGCAGGGCATGGCTGGGGGGATCTCTTGCATCTCTGGGTATTGGTGAGAGT
>NC_051400.1:35384547-35384723 GCF_015228065.2 Penaeus monodon
TCGATGACGTAAACAGTGACGGTGCTCTGACGTCACAGAAATCACGAACAGAAGCAGTCACATATGAACCTTTTTGCACATTTTCATCATTCCTTATTTTATGGCTCCGCAAACTCGTTTTTTTAAGAAGTATCAGTAATACTTTGCCTTGATTTTAATGATTTTAGCAAAGGAGT
>NC_051400.1:35384841-35385005 GCF_015228065.2 Penaeus monodon
ACGTAATTATGGAGCCGAGGTTGTGCAGTCGATGAGGTGTCTTCTGTGACGACGTGGCTGGAGGTGCGAAGGCGGCCGCACCCCCGCTGACACGTGGGCCCCGCTTATTCACGGGCTCTGCGTGTATCGAGGCAGCCGTCGGTGCGTAAGAAAGGGCTCTGTGC
>NC_051400.1:35385267-35386052 GCF_015228065.2 Penaeus monodon
AGTTCAGCTCACACAGTAAAAAGAAACGGGAAAAAATCCAGTGTTATGCCATCGCACTGCCCTGAAAATCAGCACAATCGGTACAAGAAAACCGTTCATGTTTTTTTTTCTCTATATTTTTCTGATGAGACGAGACCCGCGTCGCATTGCAACCCGGTTTTTGCGACTGGGAAATGGAAATAATCCCTTTCTATTCGAGAGACGAATGAAAAGCAAAATAGTGTGTATTGTCAGGCAAGCCAGTTAAGGGCGCTGGTCGCAGTTACTTGGCAGAAGTTCACGGGAAGAAAATTGCAGGAATTGCTACTGTGAGGATGTTGTGACGCCGGTTGCCATGACAACCGAATCTGCGGAGAGTCTCGATCTCGTACGTGTGTAGACCGGTACTCAAATTATGTGAATCCCAGAAGGTAAACGGAGAAAGAAACTGATGAATTAATCAAATAGAAAGAAAAAAATCTTCCTTTTAAATATTTGTTTTGGAATATCCGTTAATGGTAAAACGAGATGTGTGCAGTATGTGCATATAAATATTCGTGTCGACCAGGTTGTAGAAAGTCTCACAATTTAGGGCGTCGACTGATAATGAAACTGTCGCACGCTGAGCCTCCTGTCTCCAAGCCAAGGAGCAGCGGGGACCGGGAGCGCATTGCCCCTTTATTCGTTATTAGTTTTGGTAGTTTTGTGGGAAATGCCGGTGTAAAGGGAGGTTCCCGGATGCTGGAGGGGAGCTGCATGAGAGGTGATTGGTAGAGTGCCCTCCGTCGCCAATGAACATTTTGTTG
>NC_051400.1:35386256-35388305 GCF_015228065.2 Penaeus monodon
GTGTTTTTCTGCCTTTAGATCCATCATAAACATTATGGAAGATAGGTCACACATGCAGTATCATGCAGAATGGCAAATGCAGGATTACATTGCTAATAATGAGAATTGTTCCAGTCATTAAGAAAGCATTAGATAATCTGTCCATTCTTAACATATTGTAAAAGGATGACAGTACTAACAGACGTTCCACTTCACAGGTCCCGGCGGGTGGACAGCAGGCAGGCAGACCGGGGAGTGTGATTCGGCGCAGAAGCCGCAACTTCTTCCGCAGCAGAGGGAGGGCCCCCAGGTGAAAGAAGGTCAGTTTTCGCAGCAACATAGATTGGCTGTGAAAATCAGCTCCGAAAACCAGCTTCAGCAGCAGAAACTTCAACAGCAGAAGTTGCAGAGGCAGAAGGAGCTTGAGAAGAATGAGAGTAAGGGCACACAGCACATCAAGCTCCAGCAACAGTGGGATGCAGAGGCGTTGGAGGCAAAGAAGCTCCGGCAACATCAGCTGCAGCGAGAAGCGGACGAACATGAGGTTCTGAAGCAGCAGCTGAAACTGAAGCAGCAGCAACAGCTACAAAAGTCAGCTCACATTGATATTCCTGAGACAAAACAGCGACGAGAGGAGGTATATTTCGTTGATCAGCACAGTCAGCAGCTGATACGCGCTGGTTCCCTTGGGAGCGGAGAACCGGCAGCTATCTTGCAGCAGCGGCGGAGTCGATCTCCTCTGCCGTCGCCGACGCCGGCTCGAGGCCAGGCTGTGGGCAGCGAAAGGCCTGTGGTTCCCCCCATCATCCACGCTTCCAACAGGGAGGCGACCGTCAAGGCTCCCGAGGAACGCAAGAACAGCCTGACCAATAACTCTCTGCCCCCCGGACTAGCACAGTTCGAGCGCAACAAGAAGCTCGAGAAGAGCTCCAGCAGCCCTACAATCCGAACCAATGAAAGCGTAGACGTTGCAAGGGGTCCGCCGACCGCCATCTTACAGCACACGGGCTCGGCAGCCGTCGACGCCCGGACCGGAGTGATAAGGGCCGCTGCGAAGGCCTACACGGAAAACTTCCAGTCGTATTCATACTCCAGCTACCTCACCAAGAACAGGAAGGATTCGGCCTCCGCCAAGGATGCCCCTGTGATTAAGGACAGTCTTGAGAGTCAGACTGAAGGAAAGGCATGCCCCCCAGCATCTAGTCCTCAGGAGGGAAACAGTTCAAAGCCATCAAATCAAGTACAGCCTCCAGCGCCCGCGCAGAACCCAAGTGGCCGGCCTCTCTCAAGGAGCACCGAAGGGAAGATAATTGTTCCTCTCACCTCGTTCACGCCTGGCAAAACCCCGGAGGCAGTCGCAGCCAGTGAAAAAAGCTTCGGCAAGGCCCCGATAACAGGCGACAAAGACTGTATTATACCAAAGCCGGCAAAGCCGGAGGCAGCCAAAGGAGGACCAGTATCTGCAGTAGTCAAGCCCCCTGGACCGGCAGTCGAACAGCTGCCATCCAAGACCCAGACCCAGAAGGAGCAGGCAGCCAGTGCCCCGCAACAGCAGCAGCAGCCGCAGACGCGAGGACAGCCCCCGCAGAAGGGCCCCGGCTCTATCGCCAGCAGCACAGCCATTCGCAACACACCGGCGCCCGCCGTACCCCCCGCAAAGAAACTCCCGAAGACCCTCCCCCCCCTTCTCTCCGGCTTCAAGTTCCCCCTGACAGGCGACAGGATGAAGGGCAGCAGCGAAGGGACGCTTCTGATGGCCTGCCGGGTCGCAGAAGAGGACCAGATCGTGAAGCTCCTGAAGGAGCTAACAGCCACGAGTGCCCTTGACGCCACGGCGCTCAACCAGGCGGATCGCTCAGGCAGAGTGAGTACAATCATTTTGAAATATCCATCGCCTCCCGATGTTTCCTTCGACTTCTCTCCCGTTTCCGAATAAGTTATTCCCTCCTTCTTCTTCCCCCTTGGACTCTGTGGCCAGTCGCTTCTCAGGTGTTCCTTCCTTCTCCTTCCAGACGCCCACTTGGAAGAGGGCGAAAGCAAGGCTGGCTTACGGTTCTCGGAGACGTGGCT
>NC_051400.1:35389248-35389562 GCF_015228065.2 Penaeus monodon
GCCCTACTCTTATATGTGATCTACCACTCATCTCTCACATCCTACCGCTGGAAAAATACTTATATGACCGTAATACTCTGACTGTTACCCCCCACCCCCACCCCCCAACCCGTCTGAGCTTCGGTGTGTACAGGTGTCTTGGAAGATAACCTTTTTTCTTTAACTCATCTCAGCCGATGTGCTTTAGGGTCCTTGAACAGCACGCGAGTTTGCATGTGTGTTTGACGAGGCTTCTTGCACGCTAGTTTCGTCTGCCCCGCCGCCTCGTTCAACATTTTTCCTCCGAATGCGTATTAATGATACGTTCGGATAGA
>NC_051400.1:35389602-35389780 GCF_015228065.2 Penaeus monodon
ACAGATGTAGGGTTTTCTTAGCCTTTTTTTATTCACTATTTGGGTCGGGAAGGATTTGGAATTCATGAGTGTTTCGTTTCTATCTCGCGGCTGCCATCGCTGAACGCCCCGCAACGGCAGACCCACCGTCATCTCTGCCCTTTCGGGGGGATCCTCGTGTGCCTCGTCAGGACTATCA
>NC_051400.1:35389992-35390089 GCF_015228065.2 Penaeus monodon
GCGCGCGCGCGCGCAACGCAGCTAATTCCCGCTAATACAATCAGTGCCCTCTCTCCTGCTTTTCTCAGAGTAATAAAGGTATTATATAGAGACGAAG
>NC_051400.1:35390716-35390789 GCF_015228065.2 Penaeus monodon
TTGTTCTGTCTTTCTTTCTCTCCTCAAACCCTACCATTATTGGAAGTTTACCCTTTCTCACTGACTCGCTTCC
>NC_051400.1:35391116-35391221 GCF_015228065.2 Penaeus monodon
GACTTCATAAAGATGAGGGAGATGAGTAAAGATGAATAACGGCTTCATAAAGACGAGGAGATGAATAAAGATGAATAATGACTTCATAAAAATGAGAATTGTGCG
>NC_051400.1:35391247-35391981 GCF_015228065.2 Penaeus monodon
TTTTTAGGACCGAGCCGGAGGTCGGAAAAATGTCGCAGTCTTGAATGGGCGCCGCGCGTGTCCCACATTCCAGCATCACCTCCGAGAGCCCAGATGGATGACTTCATACAAGGAGATGCCCAGTTGGATGACCTATGTTCAGGGAGATGTCCAAGTGGATGACCTCATATATTCAGGGAAATGTCCAAATGGATGACCTCATATGTTCAGGGATATGCCAAGTTGGATGACCTCATCCAAGGTAATGCCCAGCTGGATGACCTATATTCAGGGAAATACCCAGCTAGATGACCTCATACAAGGAAATGCCCAGCTGGATGACCTCATGCATTTAGCAAAGGACCAGTTGCATAACCTATACATTCAGTGAAGAGCCCATATATCCTCACAGATTCAGCGAAAAACCCACGCAGCCTCATGCTGGATAACCTCACGCGGTCAGTGTAAGGCCCAGCCGGATAACCTCATGCAGGGTCATGTCAGAGAACCTCGCATTCACCGAAGAATTCAGCCAAATAACCTCACACATTCAAGGAACTGCCCTCCTGGGTAACCTCATCCCCTTCAGCTAGGATCCCAGATGGATAACCGAAGGAGGGAAACAACCCCCCCCCTTACTTCCACCCCCACTCGAGTCGTTAGCGATTACCAAACCTCATGAATATTTGAGCGCGACCGGCGGCCTCTTGGCCTGTGGTCGCGGCAGTCGAGGAGGAGACAACAAGTTATTGTAG
>NC_051400.1:35392045-35392428 GCF_015228065.2 Penaeus monodon
GCCACACATATATTCTGCCACTTATTTACGCGTCGTCTTAAAGCAGCGCGTTGCATTGTTTTGATTTTCAGACTTACCGCGGAACAGCCGGCCTTACAATAAATGCGGATTTACAAGCATACGCGCAGTAACAAATAAACCCAGCGGGCAGAGCCACTTAAAAAGTAAATAATGCAGCACACAATACCCCTTTTTGCAACCTCACAACGGAAGAAAACATCGATATGGCGCACGGCCGTGGTGGACTGAGAGAAGAATATTATTCGAGCGCCATTGTCTCCGGCCCTCGGGGCTTCGGCCGCATTTGTCCGCTCGGGGCGCCGTCGAGCGCGTAATGAATATTTGAGATACGGCGGGAGGGAGGGACGGGGCTGCGGGTGCGG
>NC_051400.1:35392531-35393315 GCF_015228065.2 Penaeus monodon
CGTGCGCGAGAGTGACTGGGCGCGCTGAGTATAATTTCATCTTCTTTTGCATGTACATCCACGAAGACACATATCTGAGTTTCTCTCGCCTGACCCCTGATGCCTCCTTGGCCTCGTTACAGACCTCGCTGAGCTACTGCTGCGCCAACGCGTACCTCCGCGTGGTGGAGACCCTTACCTCCATGCCCGGCATCGACATCAACAAGCCCGATACGGATGGCAACACGCCGCTGCACTTCGCCGCGCAGGCAGGTGAGGCATGAGACCAAAAGGGAGGGAGGAGGCCAGCTAAGGCCAGGTGGGGGGGGGGAGGCACTTAAGGCCAGACGGGGAAGGGGTGTGTGGGGGGGGGGAGGGGGAACTCAGGCCAGAGGAGGCTAGATGAAGTCACATATGAAACCAGGGGATGGTTAGGTGACACTTGAGAGGATAGGTAAGGTCAGGAGAAATTAAGTGAGGACGGATCAAGCCAGGAGAAAGGTAGGTGAAGCCAAAGAGGCCAATGGAGGCAAGTGAAGCCAAGAGAATTAGTGAAGCTAAGGAGAAACCAGGGGAGGACAGGAGAAGTGTGGGTGAGCCTAAAACAGGCCAAGGGAGGTAATTCCGTGGCCAAGAGAGAGTAGAGGTGGACAGACGAGACAAGGGTAAGACAGACAAGGTCCCGGATGGCCAAATGAGCCAAGGGGAAGACAAAGGAAGACAAGGAAGAGCGGGTGAGGCCAAAGGGAAGACATATGAGGGCAAATGAAGCAAGAAGAGGCTAGCTGAGCCAAGTGGAAGCTCC
>NC_051400.1:35394294-35394805 GCF_015228065.2 Penaeus monodon
GGAAGTTGTGTCACACCTGGTCAACAAGTGCAACCGCAGCGTGGATCTGGACGCCCGAAACGCCCTTGGCTTCACGCCCCTCATGAAGGCGGCGCTGCAAGGGCGCACCAAGATAGCCAAGATCCTTCTGTTTGCAGGTGAGAGGCAAGCAGGACATTGTATTGATGGTATGATACAGGGAAGGTGGTTTTTGATACCGTTTTCCTTGGTTTTATTGGTTCGTCTGTTTGTTGTTGTTTTTTATTGCTTGTCTGCTTATTTTCTTGTGTTTTATTTGGGATGATGAGGGGAATTCCTCGTCTCCTCATCCGTGCGTTTGTCTTGCTTTTATAAATGGTCTATCTAGTTTTTTTTTTGTATGAAAGAATGGACTATATTGCCCCCTTTCGGTGCCCTGTTGATTATTTTCCAATTGGCGTCGTTGTGTTTCGTGAAGTCAGGCCATGTTTGTTCAGATGATGTCACTGGTGTTGTTTGTTGCCTCACATGGACTAATCTGTAATCACAGCCT
>NC_051400.1:35395006-35395582 GCF_015228065.2 Penaeus monodon
AGCTTCCAATTACGCTCCATTATTTGATCATTCTCCTCCCGAAAACAGGATCGCGTGATTACATTACCATAGGAAATCTTGCCTGCTTGACAAGCGTCCAACTCCGCCGGCGCGCTTGTCATTCCGCGCCACCCGTGTCACGCACCTCTGCCATCCCGACGTCCCTACGCCCTGTTGCATCTACGCGGGTGTTGTTGCCATGCTTATTTCTGTTGCCATACGCGGTTCTGTTGCCGTAATTATTTCCGTTGCCCATACGCGTTTCTGTTGCCATACTCATTTCCGCTGCCATACGCGTTTCTGTCGGCATACTCATTTCCGCTGCCATACGCGTTTCTGTTGCCATCCTTATTTCCGTTGCCACACGATTTTCTGTTGTCACAATTATTCCCGTTGCCATACGGGTTTCTGTTGCCATAATTATTTCAGTTGCCACGAGTTCCTGTTGCCATATGTATTTCAGTTGCCATACGCGTTTCTGTTGCCATGCTTATTGTCATTGCCACGCGCGTTTCTGTCGCCGTGCGCATTTTCCATGCCTACCTTCCTCACCTTCCCGATCGCCATCATTGAATT
>NC_051400.1:35395698-35395971 GCF_015228065.2 Penaeus monodon
TTCCTCAGACCACCCTCAGCTAAGCAGGTCCTCCTCCCGCAGGCGCGTCCCCCCACCTGCGGGACTTCGGGCGTGGGCTGTGCGCGGTGGAGTGGGCGCGGTACACTGGGCGCCACGTGTGCTCGGAGCTGATCGACAGCGTGCAGAAGTCGTGCTCGAGCCACATCCGGGACCGGTGGACGAGCGACCCGGACCTCAAGTCCCACTCCAGCTCGTCTCTCAACGCCCTGGGGCAGCCCGACAACAAGGAGTCGTGGATCAAGCATAAGGTGA
>NC_051400.1:35396058-35396364 GCF_015228065.2 Penaeus monodon
TGTTTTTTTTTTTTGGAAGGGGAGAGGGTGGGTGGGGCGTAGGGGAGCAACAGAGGTGAATGGGGGGGGGGGGGAGAAGAGGAAGAAGAAAGGTGAGAATGGGGGGGTTGCTTTGGAAAGGGGGGGTAGGGGGGGTAGGGGATTTTGGAAGGGGGGTAGGGGACGACAGAGGTGAATGGGGGGGGGGGGTGAGAAGGGGAAGGGGACAAGAAAGGTTCGGACGAAGGAGAGTCGATAATTTAGAGCCGAAGTCAGGGTCTTTTCAAGAGATCTGGACTCGACTGACCTGTAGATTTAGAATAGGCC
>NC_051400.1:35396822-35397238 GCF_015228065.2 Penaeus monodon
ACGGTCCCACCCTCCCTCTCCCTCAGTGCTTTCACAACGGAACAAAATAAAAGGACGTTTCCCTGCACATCCGGACGCAAGAACAATGAACAAAAAACTACTGCATTTTGCTACTGAAACAGGTCCAAGCGTTTCGAGGGAGAAAAATCACGACCCTCGAAAATAATTCCAATTACCTTTTTGTATGAAAATAATCATAATTACCTTTCTGTATGAAAATAGTTGGCTCGGTGTTATTAGACATTAGGGTCGTTTCCCCTTAGCACCTAGATTATTTATTCTATAACATGATATCCAATAATGATGCCCAATATTTTCACAAGGAAGAGAACGTCAAAGGGAGATTAGCGACATAGTTACGATTAGCCAATAATTACTATGATAAGAGACATTGCGTTTTATTATATACTTTATGT
>NC_051400.1:35397815-35398005 GCF_015228065.2 Penaeus monodon
CCAGTGACGTCCGCAGCCGTGACGTCACTCAGCAAGTCATTTTTATCCGGGCCGCTGACGTCGCTGAGATGACCCCCAGGTCGGACGTCAGGGCGAAGTCACGATGTGCTTCGCGGTGGATGCAGAGGGGATGGTTCGCTGACGTAAGAGCGAGAAGAAAATATTTTAGGCTTGAGGAGAATGATGATAA
>NC_051400.1:35398029-35398103 GCF_015228065.2 Penaeus monodon
AAGGGTGTTTTAAATATTTGGTTGGCGGTTGGTTTCTTTGTGTGAGGTCGGGGTATGTATCACTTTAATTAGGG
>NC_051400.1:35398713-35399393 GCF_015228065.2 Penaeus monodon
TTTTGTGTTTCTGTTTGTGCACGTTATGTGTAAACATTTTCTTCATTTCCTTCATCTTACTCTTCCTCTCTTTGTCCCCGTTCTACACAAAGGGGAAGCGAATAGAGAGAATATATTTACAAGAAAGATATCACAATAATAAAAGACAAAAGCGGTTCAAGACCAAGAGTCAACACTAGGCTGCCGGTCCCTAATCCACAACCGAGGGTGTGCAAACAGCTGTGAGGGTGGAGGGAGAGGGGAGGGGCGCTCCCCCTGACTCCGCTCATGCGCGCACGCACTCCACGCGCTAAGCCGAACGATGGGCTCCCGAAACTCGTGTCCCGATTTCCAGACAAGGCTAAAAAAAAAAATAATAAAAATCGTCTCGACTGATAAGGTTTTGACGCCCCAAAAAAGCTAATGTTCTATAGAGGGACACATTAGCTGGCGTCGACGGGGGGGACTTCGGTAAATCTGATCGAAGGAGAAAATCACCTTGAAATCGACCTGAATGAATAGTTAATCGGTTTTTCTCCCTCGAGCCTCAAAAAAAAAGGGGGGGGGAGGGGGTAAAAAAGGGTTCATTCTAAAAGGGTCTGTGTCCCTCTCAAGTAGCCCTGGACACATCCTTATGGGACACGTGTGAATCAGGGATTTCTAGACAATTTACAGGAGGAAAATGCATGAATTTGTAAGAT
>NC_051400.1:35399833-35401319 GCF_015228065.2 Penaeus monodon
CGGAAATCGCTATGTTCTACTCCAAGATTAATTATACCGTTTAACAAGCTCACTGTTGTTCTTAAAGCGTATATTGTGTTCGAAACGTCCGATGGCAAATTCAGGGAGATAATTAACCAGTTGTCTATTGATTAATACTTTAGTTTTATGAAATATGAAGACCTGTTGTGCTCATGTAATTAATTTGCATTCTCCCTCTACCTCTACGTCCTTCTCTCCTTCTCTCTCTCTCCTCTCCTTCACTCCTTTTCTCCTTTTCACCTCTCCTGCTCTGCCCCTCTTTTCCACTCTATCGCTCTCCTCTGAGCAGGTGCGGCGATCAGGATGACTAATGCCTCTAATTACTTAGTGTAAAGCTGTAGGACGAGACGTAGAGAGACACGGTTTGCATTTGACTCTATGAGTAGTATGAGCCAATGGTTCCCAAAGTGTGGATCACCGATATTGTCTTAAGTACACGTAAGACTGTTTAAAGAATGAAAATTAGAGGAAAAGGGTCTTTTTTTTCATTACAAAGGGTTTATTTTGCTGGTAGTCTAGTTGGGAGCTTCGGTTTCAGGTGTGGCTATTGTGGATGAGCCGTGAAGAAGGTCGAGTTGTTCTCTTAGGCGTTATATATCTGTTCCTGTATACATGAGGCGGCAAAAAAAATTCAAAAATAAATAAATATTCCTGTATAATGTTTTTAGGGTACTATCAGCTGTGGAGAAATGCTGATTTGCGTGAGGCTGTATTAGAGCATTTACCCGCCTCATATGACTAAGAGTAACTTCTTCATGCATTGCACGCGCACGTATTGTAGCCAGCATTGCCCAAGCGCCCCCCGATGCTCACCCTCCCTTCCTCCGCAGATCAAGAAGGCTTTCCATAAGTCGGAGTCCAAGAAAGAGTTCAGCGTCGTGACCAACCTGTCCACCATGGCGGTGTGCGCCACGTCGCCGCTGCTGCCCACCGCCGTCTCCTCTCAGGACCTCAAGCCCCACCAGGTGGTCGTGCCGCACGTCCAGGTAAGACGGCAGTAGGGCGGCCTCCTTGGCCAGACTGGCTCGCAGTAGGGAGCCGTAGGCCTAGGCGAGTCGTGTAGCACCTGTTGTCCAGGTGAATCAGCAGGTGGCGTCGCACAGCTAGGTGAGGCAACTGATAGGCTGCAGGTGAAGGGCTTCATGTCAAGGCAAATCTCGTCAATAAATACGCATTGTCTATTTCCTGTGTCCAGATCGACTCTGCATTTCTCTGACAAAATCAATATTCCAGAAATCTACCAACGGTTGTTCGTTAAAGAGGAAGGATCAGATGTTCAAAATATTAATTGGTTATTAGGTGATAGATATTCAGGTAGGGTTTGATGAAAGCAAGCCAGAGAATGGAAGATATTTGCGTGCATGTGCTCATATGTGCTCATGATTGTGTAACATCTTATATTATTATCTTTGAGTTCCATTTCACAAAAGCTGTTCCCCTCATCTCTTTCGTTTGATTAATGGAC
>NC_051400.1:35401363-35401713 GCF_015228065.2 Penaeus monodon
TTATTTTCCAACTTTCCTTTCCTTCTATGCATCGTATTGTATTATACGTAGAATCTGAGTCAAGATTCACTTTGGATGAGGATGCCTTTCCACTTGTGTGCCAAATTTTGGGATTCAGCCGTAAATATGCAGCCGTAATAGGTGGTCATTTATCAGTCACCGTTCATGGGTTTTCATAACTATTATTTTGAAATGACGACGAAGCCAAATGTAAAAGCGCACAGAGAAAACGGGAACACATGTCCTCCCCAGGCCTTGCGCTTCGTGGCCTCACTGCCCTTTTCCCCACAGGTCACGGAGGTTAAGGTGCCGGACTGCTACGAAGACCCCGAGGACGCACTGAGCAGACT
>NC_051400.1:35401831-35403021 GCF_015228065.2 Penaeus monodon
GCGAAAAGCCCCTCCTCGCCCTCGTCGGCGACCCCTGCCGCAGGCTCTTCGGCAGCGGAGGGGGCGGCGCCTCCCGAGGAAGCCGCGAAGGAGGCACCGACGGACAGCAAGACCAACGGGACGGCGAAGACGATCGTGTCTTCGAGTAAACTCCCTTTCTCGAGTACCAAAAAGAGAAAGTAAATCGTTTTTTCTACTCTTTAACACTAGTTTAGTCAGGGATTAAGAAGATTATTCTCATCGGCTGCCTTGGGGCCCATCCCGCTGCCCCTCAGCAGAGCCCCGCGGGAGTGAACGTCACGCGACTCCTCAGATTTCTCATCGCGACCCGACACTTCTCGCGATAATATGACAGAAAGAGAAGTGCCGGCAGCCTTTGCGACCTCCCCCCCCCCTTTTATGTCGTGCATGCGACTTAACGACTCGGACGTAGGGACAACCTCTTCCCTGATATCCTCATAGGACATGATATATATATATATACACACTTTAACTTAAGTTCGTTCTTCTCAATAGTGGTGTTTATACAAACTTTTTTTTCTTGTTATTTTTGGACTTGCCTCATCGGAGTTTATGTCATTATGTCTAAGTCTCTTTGGCATGAGTTTGGATATATTGTATTTTCCATAATATATATCCCTTGAGATAAATAATATTTATAATGAACCGACTATATATTAATGTATGAAAAATAAGTATGTCTCCTTTTGAAGCAGTTGAATCTGTAATGTCACGCATTTCCAACTTCTAAAATAAGTGAATTTTAAGTAAGAAATAGTTTTGGGAAATATTAACTTCATAAAAAAACGTCGACATTATGCGGAACATAAATATTCACCAAACGTTCAATTAAGTTATAATAGTCAGTGCTCAATTCTGCCTGGCTGTTTTCTGTGGAAGGTTTGGTACTTACCCATTTTCTCAAATAAGCTTTTCCATTTTCTAATTTCGAGCTAAAACTCCTCGTCATGTCGAAGATATTTACCGGTTCACGACCAGACGTATTCTACTAACTTCGTATCTCAGCCTCGTTGTATATAGGAATGAAGATCGTTATATGTTTGTCAGAATATATTTAACTCCGCATAGCTATATATCTATAGGTTATAAACATATGACCAAATACACCAGACTGGTTGACGCTCTAGTCCACGTGGTACTAACTCTCTTTTCCTTTATTAACTTTCTGG
>NC_051400.1:35403054-35403158 GCF_015228065.2 Penaeus monodon
CTCTTAAGAATGTGAATATAATAGAAGCAATACCGTGTCTTCAAGAAAGGTTTAAAAAGTGAAAGAATTTCTCCCTCGAACCCTTCTGGTCAGCGCATAGTCAG
>NC_051400.1:35403221-35404471 GCF_015228065.2 Penaeus monodon
AAGGATTAAAAAAAAATCAGTGTTTATTTTCTTATCTGCAGTTCCTTTTTTTTTCTTTCTCTCCTTTTAATATTCTTCTTTAGAACCTTTTGTTTGTAATCGGGATATGCACATTTTACTGAAACTGAAAATCTAGACTAAAGATATCGAATTTTGCGCATCGTAGACCCCCAAACACGACGTACTATTTATGATCCCTCTCCCTACATGACCAAAACACACAGGTGATTCCACCCCAGTACTTATACAACTTCACACGTGTGTATCTCCCCAACTGTAAACAGAACTTGACTCCTGGAGTTGTGGCATGTTACTTCACTGCTCGGAATGCAGAGGCTTTGTTTTGAAATTGTTGATGGGGCAGAAGCCTTTGTGTTCTGCTATGGACAGCATGTGGCATAGATGGGTATGATATTTAATTTATGCTGCGTTGGCAAGGCTTGTGTGATAAGAGAGAGGGTGTAGTTTGTGAAAAAAAAAGTAAAAATGAAACGCAAAGTTTTGCAAAAGGTACCCTTGTTTCTGAAGAAAAAAAAAACACTCTAGAAATGTCTAAACTAATACGAACCGTTACGTTACACGTTACGTTAATGAGAAAAAGAGGAAGTAATATTACCTACAAGAAGCGAGTCACACTGTTATCACCTCACTCACCTAACCTTTGGCCTTATATGCGGCGCAAACGTGAAATTTCTTCATCGGAAAATATATTTCATCGGTGAAAAAAAAAACCAAGCGCTTCCATGATTTGTAAGACGTGCCTGTTTCATGGGCCAATTTCCCCCACACAGATTTTTAACTATTGATAGTAGGATTGAAGTCGCCAATCAGTTAGTATGGTAGACCCCCTCCCCCCACAGGACCTCTTAGTCTGATCATGTATATAGAGAGTTTCCACCCAATTACATGTTTGAACATTTAGCCAGAACTGTGAACCGATACAAAGTAGACTCAAGTTTTAGACAAGAATAAATAGATATCAAGTCTAAGGTCTCTCGCGCCGACGACTTTAGCAAACAGACGTGAACAATTTTCCGACTGTACAGACCTTTGAACACTGGTACAATAAGACACAAAGACACGTGGCTGTGATTGCCGTTATGCGGGCCTAGACATATCACCGAACATTAGGTTCTGCTCCAACGAGGCTTTGTAATTTGGTCTTTTGGTATTACGTTGGCAGGAATTGCAGCGCAGTCATGCTAGCTTGGTTCCCTTGCGGTCCTCGGAGGCTGGTCATCAAGGTACTT
>NC_051400.1:35404905-35405410 GCF_015228065.2 Penaeus monodon
TCCTTCCCTCGTCTACTTAGCATGCAACCTCCCATCCTCAGATAAGGAAGCTTCCCCTTCTATTCTCCTCTTTCTTCCCTCGCCCCCTCTCCCGTGCCCCTTACCCTATAATGAGTGCCATATCCGACCCTCTTGCCCTATGCCCAGATACGTTACTCATGCCCAAACCAGATGCCCTATGCCCTGACCTACTGAACAGTTCACCAACAAGCTTCCCATACATTGTCTTGTTTCATAGGTTTGTTTTATTAATGGTGTGCAAGATTATAATAAATAATTTTAATATTCTTGTGTCTTTTACTCTTCCTGGACACTGTAACAGAATGAACAGGTTGTGATTTTATTATAGAGCAATATTACCATGAATTAAATCAGCTATTAATGCTTTATAAAAGGCTATGCTGCAATGAAACAGTCAAGCTCATGTATGTTGATAAAAGTGCAAGGTTGATGCAATTTTGAAGATAAATTTATCCACCGCCTCAGTTAAATGCATTTTTACCTT
>NC_051400.1:35405438-35405716 GCF_015228065.2 Penaeus monodon
GAACTCTTCACGAAGCCAATATCGGAACATGTCATTATACAGTATTTAAGTCGCCATTAGCAAGGGCCATACATTATTAAAATATTTAAAAGGCTTGAATCGATTACGGAAATTTAAAACCAGTAGGATATCTTGATCCGAAAAGGTAAAGAATAGTATTATAAGAAGTGAAATGATACTTTACAGCGTACACTGTCAATGATGGGTCTTTAAATCATCTCTGGAAGGAAAGTTTTCAATGGATGGGGTTTAAAGTGGATTATGATTATCTCTGTTAT
>NC_051400.1:35405981-35406271 GCF_015228065.2 Penaeus monodon
TGCTCCATCACTATAACACTGCCATTTCGTCCCATTCTCTCTATGTTTCAGTTTAAATTATTCTATGACAAAATCTTCACATAATCCACGCCTCAGGAGACACAAAAGCAGATGCAGCTTACTCTCTCGACACATAGCCAGGAATCTACAAGACTTTCCTATCATGTACTCCTTAAGCATACATGAACATTTCCAGCAAAGCCGCGTCCATCATATATATTTTCCGATTAATTTATAATAAGTTGTGGAATGCAATCAGACTCATGCACGTGAACTAGGAGACAAAGAAT
>NC_051400.1:35407425-35407569 GCF_015228065.2 Penaeus monodon
TCTTTTTTATATAGAAGATACCTCACCCTCTGTTTAATACGTTAGTTCCCGTAAAAGCCTTTAGACACCAGGCACTCCGTTCACATTTGTTGCTAGATGCCAGCTGTGTGAATCTGCATTAGTGTGAGTGAGAAAAAATAGATA
>NC_051400.1:35408413-35408646 GCF_015228065.2 Penaeus monodon
CTTCACTAACTGAACTTTATCTTCGGAGAAAGTAATGATTATTTCTTAATATTTCTCGTTATCGCCCTGACACTTGTTGCTTTTATTGAGAAGTAATATGAACTAAAAACATCTAAATTCATCATTCACGTGGGACAGAAATGCGTGAATTGAGAGGAAATGCATCGCCGAACACAGATTTAAGATATATTGTTGTTTTTTATTTACGTGAACTACAATACATGTTATTAGTA
>NC_051400.1:35409165-35410261 GCF_015228065.2 Penaeus monodon
TTGGTTAGTGTTACCTTAATGGTATTTCTAAATACATTTTGTCTGCAGGATTATAGATGATCGTTTGTCTCTTAATGTCTCGTTTGTCTCCCGAGGCGTTTCAGGCCTCAGCCACGTCTGCCCCTCAGGGCGTGATTGGCAAGCACCTCCAGCAGGAGCGCGAGCGCGCCGGCCAAATACCCGAGGAGGAGGACGAAGAATGGCCCCTGGAAGTGTTCGAGGCTGAGCACGGTGGCGCCGTCGGCCGGCTCCTCACTCTCCGCCTCCCGGCTGTCCGCCACCGCCGCCTCACCCTTCTTCAGGCGCGCCAGGACCTGCTCCTCGAACAAGATGAGCTGAGGAGAAAGGTTGGATTAGATTTCGGTCGATGGCAATACGGGGGCTTAACACAGGCTTCATGTTATATCCACATCAACTTGGAATTCCCGCAGCGCCTCACCCGGAGCCACTGTTCCACCATCCCCGCCTGCACCACGCGGCTGATCAGCTCGTCAAACCTTCGCCGGAGAAGAGAACCAACGGTTACATTAGGCAGGAACCGGAACTACAAGTCAGCGCAGAAAAGGAAACGTGTAGATTCCACAAGATAAATGGAAGGCCTATCAGAAGGAAAACGTCGCTGGCACATTTGTTTTTGTCATAAAAAGGACGCTTTTTCTGCTCTTAATGTCATTGATTTTTGAAGAGTATGCTTTAATGGCGCCTAGCTGGTCATGGCCAATAAGGAGACGCCATAGAACAAAAGGACCTGTCCCTGTCGACCTCCTAACCTGCGTTTGTAGGGCGCGTACTGCTGCATGGGCCAAGCGATCCGCTCCTGCAGGAGCTCGAACCCCGGCAGGTGCACCAGGGGCCTTCCTGTCGGGTCCGTGTACTTGACGGCGATCGTGAGTCGAGTGGTGATGCTGTTGTCCCAAGTGGCGAGCGTGCCCTTCAACACGTCCTGCAGGATCCCGTCCAGGGAGTCCCGCCAGATGACGCCTTCCCTCAGCGCCACCATCACGGGGTCGCTCGCCTGCTCCAGGATGGCGCTCTGGACGCCCCCGAAGTACACCTGCAGGAGTTCCAGCCGAGGCTAAGGACCGACCAGTGGGAC
>NC_051400.1:35410348-35410672 GCF_015228065.2 Penaeus monodon
TATCTTATGCTCGGCGAGTATAAGATACAACTGTAATTAATAATTGATATTGTACATACATACATCAAACTCCCTAAGATTTGTTACTTATTAGTGTGATACTTTCCTTTGGCCGAAAAAAATAACGATTTTCTCCTGATGACGAAATGAGTAATGATTTATTTATTCTCTATATAACTTACCGCCAGATATAATACCTATGATTACCGCATAGACATTTTTTTTTGTAACCAAAACGGAAATGTAGTTTAACACAGGGTCTTTCTCTTATTCTACCTGTTTACGTACCTGTAAATTTTGTTCAATTAAGAATGTAGCGAAAAG
>NC_051400.1:35410906-35411194 GCF_015228065.2 Penaeus monodon
GTTTTTGACAAACAAATCCTTGGAGAAATCCACTAGTTCTATTTACAACCACGGTCCCTGTTGCTCGACTAGCAAGCCGAAAAAAATAACGATTTTCTCCTGATGACGAAATGAGTAATGATTTATTTATTCTCTATATAACTTACCGCCAGATATAATACCTATGATTACCGCATAGACATTTTTTTTTGTAACCAAAACGGAAATGTAGTTTAACACAGGGTCTTTCTCTTATTCTACCTGTTTACGTACCTGTAAATTTTGTTCAATTAAGAATGTAGCGAAAAG
>NC_051400.1:35411382-35412815 GCF_015228065.2 Penaeus monodon
GTTTTTGACAAACAAATCCTTGGAGAAATCCACTAGTTCTATTTACAACCACGGTCCCTGTTGCTCGACTAGCAAGCCTCCTGCAAGCCAAAGCCCTGTACCCAAGCCATTTCCCAAACCACTCTATCCCCGGCTTCAACCACCGGCCATGAGTCTAGCCCTCGAGTAGAACCCACGCGACGGGACTCACCTTGCCCCAGCCGATGTCCGAGGAGACCAGCTGGCGGAGGTTTTCGATGGGCTTCTGCATGCCCGGGGTGATGAGGAAGGAGGTGAGGGACGAGGAGTACATGATGCCCACCACCATCGTGAATACCAGCCAGAATACCACGAAGACGCGCCCGGGAGCTGCCATGATGTCATTGACGTTCCCGCGCTGGCCATAGGCGGGGAGAGAGGAGGGGGCGAGCAAGAGAAAGGACTTCAAAAGATCGTACTGGTATATATATACGGGATCAGCAAGCTCGCTCATTCACTTTGGAGTGACTCGGGGGTGTGTCTAGGGCCTTGAATCGTGTCTTAATAGTCACTCAGGTTGGTAATACAAAAAAAAAAAATTTGTAACAAGGTAGCATAGACAGGAGAGAAGAATATTGGCAAGGCCGTTAATGGAGCTTGGCGAGTGCCCTGGGCGCCATTTGAAAGGGGAACGGCACTGAATACTTTCAGCTGAAGTCAAATAAGCTATCCTCTGATTGTGAAAAATGAATGATCTGATATATATATTTTTTAGCTAATTTTATCTGGAAATGAATGCCATTCTCCGTAAATACGAGTTAAGTACAATTGCAATATATGGAACAAAAGTGTTAAATCCATGAATGTCTATTATAGTTCCACATTATAGTCCAGGAGGGACAAAACCACAAGCACATACGAGGAATAGAGGAAGCATGAGAGGCCCCCGGGAATGTAAGTAAATAGACAATAAAGAGAACGCGGAACTCAGGCCTAATATGCTCGGTCACGCTACTGCGTCCTTCACCGTAACAATAGCACATATAATAAGATATTGATATACTCTGGTATGATGTACTGATTACAGATGATAGCTGAGTAACATGCCGTGTAATGACCGGTCTCTTCATATAATCTTATGTACTCCATGTACATTAACATCCTACACGCTGTCAGCCAACCCTCGTGAGCCTGTTACATGTTAGCCCTGTATGTTCTGTACAGTCATTTACTATAGATTCTCTCTCCAACCCTCCCCTCTATTTTTTTCTTACTTAAGTATTACCAGGCACTCAACGTATGCACAGGCCTCTCTGCCGGGTTCTCCAACATTCTTCCCTCTGGCTAGTCTACATGTCTTAGTTTCCTTGTTATCTTAGACCCTCCTCCCACACTTTTGCTTTAGGGTTTTATATAGTCCGTCGGCAGGATTCACTTAACCCTTTGAACACCTCTATGCACTATCATGACTACAG
>NC_051400.1:35413182-35414324 GCF_015228065.2 Penaeus monodon
AAGCAATCATGGATCATGACGGAGATTAAGCGCCAGGAAACAAATTACTTGCTATGGCTGTAGTCATTATAAAGCCCGTCTGGCCTTGCGTCAAACTAATGCACAAATATCAGTCACGTCGACCAAAAGACACTAACCTGGAAGACAGGCTGCATGGTGAAAATGACGGTGTTGCCGATGTTGTGGAACCAGCGTACTTTGGCGCTCCCGGAGGCGGCGCAGAGCCTGGCGAGGGCGCTGAGGAAGGGCCCGGCCGCCGCCACCACCACCGCGATGGCCGCCCACACCTCGCCCGAAAATGGCCTGTCGAGGAAGGAACATCGCTAGTTTGGCTCCGACGGAACGAGTGGTTCGCGCGGAGGAGGGCGAACCGGCCTCTCCGCGGTTCATCTTCCAGCGGGCGGAAGAGAAGAGAGCTAAATATTTATGTGACAAAAGGCGAGGGAGTGCGCAATGCATCGAGCCGTCCCCCTGGGCTTCCGTGCCGGGGCCGAGCCACGCGTCCCCACGGAGCTCAGGTGAACCGGCCGCCGCCACACGTCCCCCTCGTGTCCAACCCGCCTTACCTGACGGGGCCGAGCCACTGTGGGAGCGGCTTGGCGAGCGGCGTGACGAGCTCGGAGGCGTCGTAGATGAACGGCTGGCAGAAATCGACGTACTCCTCCCGCTGCGCCGAGAACGTGATGTCGCTGACCGCCCAGTCGGCGCGCTCGCTCACCACCATGCCTGCGGGAGGAGGGCGCACTGCAGGGCTCGTGTGTACTTTGTCATTATGTTTTTATTCGTCGCTGACTGCTCTCTCTCGGTAGCAGTGAAACCACAAGGAGAAAGAGCGTTTCTAGTTTTTTTGCTTTAGAGAATGATACTCCTTGAATTATTTTTTCATTCACTTTGTCTGTGACTCTGTTACCAAGCACTCGTGTTACCCAAATGCATTATTTCCTGCTTCAGCTACTCGTCACCCCCTGCCTACCCTGCCTACCCATCGCCACTGCTTCCCTGCTCCCCTTCCTCGCACCTATTGCCCCTCCCTGCCCCTCCTGCCCCCTATCCTTGCCTGCCAATCACCCTTATCATCCCCTCATCCCACCCTACCCACGCCCCTCTCCTCCTCGTCCTCCCTCACCCTCGCCCATCCATCT
>NC_051400.1:35414364-35415646 GCF_015228065.2 Penaeus monodon
CTCCCCATGCCCCTCCGCGCTCACCTATCATGCCCGTCCAGTTCCCTTCAGCGGTGAGTCGCCCCCACTGGTTGTCTTTGGGCGCTACGTAGTGGTAGGTGAAGTTGGCTGCTCGCGCTAGGACGTCCAGGAGAAGCACCTCGAGCCCGCGGTACCTGGGGAGGGCAAGGAGAAGGGGGAAGGAGAAGGGGGAAGGAGAAGAGGGAAGGAGAAGGGGCAAGGAGAAGGGGGAAGGAGAAGAGGGAAGGAGAAGGGGCAAGGAGAAGGGGGAAGGAGAAGGGGGAAGGAGAAGAGGGAAGGAGAAGAGGAAAAGTTAAAGGAAAGAGGGAAAGGAAAGAGAGTGGAGGGAGAGTGAAGGGAGAAGGGAAAGGGAAGAGGGGAGAGGAAGAGGGAAGAGGGAAGGGAGGGAAGGAGGAATAAGGATAGGGGCAACAGGTGAGGTTAAGTCTGAATTAAGCCGTTGGTCAGTTCTCGACATGCATTTTTTGCGCCTCAGCCGGAAAAGTGTTTCCCGAAAATGCATCAAAAATGAAACTTTTAACGATTACCAGGCACTTAAAAGGAATGTTACTGAGTGCAGCAAATGCCTTTGCTTTCTCTATGTAATCGAATACAACTTTCTATTAAATATTTCTTTATCAATTAGCATCAGTTATAACAGTGAACACTTAATGGACTCTTAAGTTCCAACGAACAAAGGGCTGGGCGACATCTGACCTCCCCGGGCCTGAAGTGCTGAGGTCAGAGGTCATGATGAAGGGCGAATAGGGCAGGGCGGCCACCGCGAAGTCGTAGCCATGGAGGTCAGCCATCTTCTGCTGAGGGAACAGCGGCACCCCAGCGCTGTCAGCAGAAGAGGACCATCTGAAGGACTCCCACTATGAACGAAGATTATTCATTCGTGTTTTTTGACTCTTTCATTTGAATGCGATTATTGTTTGGGGAACTTTATATTTATATTTGTATCTGAAGAATACACGGGGTTATTCAACGCTTTACTTTGAATTTACTTTCTTTTTCTCTCTTTCTCTCCTGGTGCCGTTGCTTCGAGGATTTCCGGCATGTTAAACTCAACGAAATGAGCGGAAATTGGACAACCATTAAGACTGCTGCAATGAGGAATTCTGCATGAAGGTCAATTATGTATTACATTATGAACTTTTAACTCCTTCACTACTGAACTACGTAAATATCTTCATTTCCTTTTGTTCTCTTAGCTTCATTAGCATAATCCTCATTCTTCTTCTGAGTCAGACATCGAGAACTAGTGAAATTATTGATT
>NC_051400.1:35415671-35415866 GCF_015228065.2 Penaeus monodon
CACCGGTTATAGCTGGATCGAGTTCTATATAGGCATCGTACTTGGAAATTAATAAGAACTCATCCATTATCCAAACTACCGAGTTTTCATTGCAATTGCTATTTTGCTGACCCGGTTTTCAAAGTTCGACCTCTCCGTAGATGGCAATCGAGGTCATTCCATCCAGAGGCACACTGATCCAAAGCCATAGTCTTC
>NC_051400.1:35416256-35416509 GCF_015228065.2 Penaeus monodon
GCAGCCTCTCGCAAGCTACAGGTTACCACGCCAAACCTCAAAGCCTTAAAAGCCACACAGCCAAAAAACAGCGCCGTCGGGTGCCCTCAGATAAAACCCTCGAGAAGCCCTCTCACCGGAACCCTCTGCCCGGCTGCCACGAGTCCGCCTTCTGCGCCGCCTGCCTCGACCCGCCGTAGAAGAGCCTTGTGGTGTACAGCTGCCAGTGGCCTCCCGTGGCCCTCGAGGCGACCACCAGCTGCACACTGAACCT
>NC_051400.1:35416538-35417209 GCF_015228065.2 Penaeus monodon
CGATTAAACAGCTGGACTTATTCTCTGATGTTTAGGGGTTTCGGATCCTTGAGATAATTGCTGGGGACATATATATAATTTTTGAAGTATGCAGTAATGTAAAGAGTAATAGTAACTGTGTTAATGATGATTATTATATTATTACCTCTGATAATCATTCTCCAATCTTTGCTTATTTAAGACTCAAAATTCCATCGCCATTTGATAAAGAAAAATCTAACTTCGGCGTCATATATTATGTAGCTTACTCTCTTGCAAAATAAAGGTTTCTGTCGCCAGCATGCACTGCAAAACTGCAATGACTCCTTCCAAGTGCACTGTGTACTCGAGTGAATTATTTAGCATCGTGATTTACTTCACGAAAGCTTATGTACTGTGCAATATTTTTCTTTCTCCGAGTAAAAACGTATTGCAGCTTTTAATTTAAATAGAAAATTCCTGTGAATGTAACTTTACAAATTTTTGGTTGTCATTTAGAATATATCCAAAGTATCTTGAATCATCGTCATTGATTAATACCATTATTCTAATTGATTTAACGTCGTGTCATCTACTTTTATATATAATCGCAGGGTAGACGCAGATATAATCAGCATTTTGGTATAAGTTTGTTTTCATTTTTTTTCATACACACTTTCCTTTCTGATTGGGGAGGGGGGGAGAAGACGAAC
>NC_051400.1:35417385-35418114 GCF_015228065.2 Penaeus monodon
ACATATGTATATATGCAAATTCATGATTGTATTTTTATGTATACCAAATGAACCAAACATTCAATAATGTTTCTTTTTCAGGGTTCGAACCTTAACGCAGAATTATAGATTATATCATACATATTACATATCTGCTGCTATATGTGTTTTGCTTTGTCCTTGCGTGCATTATACTGATACTAGAATTATATTGTGTTTAAAAGAGTAGTCACACTGATTTTCCAGAAGGACAACTCAAAATTCTTGAAAAATCTTGACGAATTAGCATATTCTCATCTACATACCTATCACCCCGCCGACTGTTCACTCAGCTTGAAGAGTCTTGCTTTACTCTTAATCAAATATCAAAATTAGATACAAAGTTTTTTTTTACTTGAGTGATATGGCAAACAAACTATTCCAGATCAAGCGCGCTGGTTAAACTGATATGATTTAAAGCAAGGTAATACCACAGTCACTCTATTCTTTAAAGGGACTGGTAAAAAGTTGTATATTCTTTAAAACTAGCCATTCCAGAGACAGTTTATGCAAAACACTTTGGCGCAGTGGAGTTGATGAAGCCCCTATTATAAAGAAAACCAGGCTGGTTGAATAAACTGATAAGGCATATCAAGCAGTGAGATTGTGTGATTAATACTGACCTTTGTGCAGCGTGCGTCCAAAGACGTGTCACATATGGATTCCAAAGGTCATTACAGTAGCTGCTAGTTGTGAAAAGACGCGCTTATT
>NC_051400.1:35418621-35418901 GCF_015228065.2 Penaeus monodon
GAAGGCCGGCCTGAGCATCAGCTGTGTGACGTCAGGTGGGGGATCGTCAGGAATGAGGACAACAAAGGTGTTCGTGTCGCCCGCCCACGCCCCGGGGTCGGGGCCCAGCACGCCCTCCCACATGCTGGGCCGCGTCAGGATGACCACGCCCCTGCACACGGTCACGTCGTCTTGGGGGACCGTGACCTTAGGCAAGAGAAGGAAAAGGTGGTTGCTCACGTGCGAGACATTAGGATGGCGTTGGCACTGAACTTTTTTCGTCAAAAAATAAAAAAATATA
>NC_051400.1:35419072-35419391 GCF_015228065.2 Penaeus monodon
TTCATGATTATGTACGAATGAACACAAGCGTGACTGTGTGGCCATGAACACCTTGAGCCTGAGCGCGTCCTTGGGGTCGAGACCGCTGAAGTCGATGAGCGCGACGCCGTAGCGGTGGTCTCGGAGGGCTTCCGGAATCAGCGGCGCCGCCTGCGGGCCGTCCAACAGGACCACGAGGGAGCAGGAGCGCATCTCGCGGGCCACCACGGCCTGCACCAGATCCCTCGCCTCCTTCTCCACGCCGGCCCTGCCACCCTGCACCTTGCCCAGCTGAGAAGGATAAAGAATTGACAGGTCATTGTTTTCTGTAGTATTAAGG
>NC_051400.1:35419781-35419902 GCF_015228065.2 Penaeus monodon
CTGTATTTTCCACCGGTACGCAAGACAGGAGAAAATTAGAAGGGGAAGGAACATCCTGGCGATGTGGGGAGCCATTTTAATCGATGTTTTATTTCAACGGGATAGGAAAGATGGAAAACTT
>NC_051400.1:35419956-35420648 GCF_015228065.2 Penaeus monodon
TCTTTTCTTTTCTTTACATTGCTTTATAATTTACTTATTTACAAAACTGAGATCAAAGTTATCTCACAGGTACAAGTAGCTCATTATATTGGTACGCTAACTGACGGCAGCTGCGTAGTCTAGGGTCAGCTCTTCGCTTTCAGGGTACGGCCATATTCTCCGCCACCAGTAGCGGTCGTTCTCCAGGGGTGGCCGTTCTCCAGGGGTGGCCGTTCTCCAGGGGTGGCCGTTCTCCAGGGGTGGCCGTTCTCCAGGGGTGGCCGTTCTCCGCGAGTGAGCGCTCTGTCAGCTCTTCGTCCAGGATCGTTAGTTTGTCCCAGACTCTCCTTGCTAGGGTGTAGAGTCTGGTGTTTACAGGCCCCACCTTGTATTTGCTGTGGATGTCTGCTATTGACAGCAGATTATTCTCCCCTGTTCTTGTTTCTGTTCGTATCACTCTGTTTTTTAATCGCTGCGTCTTGTTTATGTTTGTTTTGGACGATATACGCAAGGGAATAGTTGGATATTCCATGAGGTAAGGGTATTTGATTCTTGAATCGTTTTAGTTTTGTATGTAGCATTTGGCCATTACTAATCTTTTCTTCATGTGTGTAGATATTCCTCGAGTTCCAAATTCCATGCTAAGTATTGTTACTTTGTTTTTAAAGGGTATTCTTTCGTTGCCGACAATTACGTCCCTCATCTTTGTTGCT
>NC_051400.1:35420788-35422279 GCF_015228065.2 Penaeus monodon
AGTTGGAATTTGTTTTTGTTGATTTTGATTCTCCAGTTATTTTCAAATTCATGTATTATTCTTATTTTATTTGCTGCCATTATTGCTAGTAATCCTTAGACCATAGTGAATATAATATGATCTGGGTATTGTCATCAGCACAGTTGTTTCTCGGTCATTCAAGGACTCGGTATTGACCCTTGAGGCACTCCGCTCAGCAGAGGAAACTTTGGTCCTGTTACATTTCCCATTCTTGCCGTTGCAGTTGCAGTCTTCTACAAAGTTGCAAAGAATTCTCTCCATGCTGCCAGGGAGATTTATATGAAGGATTTTGAAGTGGAGTCCTGGCTTCCATAGCTTGTCGAAAGCCTACGCTATATCACAACATACTATGTTGCACTGATGTTTCCTATAATGGAGTTATGGCGTGTGTGCCTCTTCTCTTCCTTTCCGGAATCCGTATCGATTAGGGATGAAGGGATTATTGTTTTCCATGTATATTTTTATTCTGTTGTTGATATCTTTTTCCGAAGAGTTTGTCAGGTATATGTAGGAGTGATATTGGTCTGTAACTTTCAACTTTCTTGGAATCTTTTTCATCCCTTGGTGTTAATACCATTATGGCATTTTTAAAATGTGGTTTGGAAATAGCCTATTGCAAGAGCCCAGTTAAATATATTCTTTAATTCTGTGAAGGCAACATTCGGGAAATGCATCACTCATTCGCACGCCGCTATGGCCGGGGGCTTTGTCCTTAAAATTATTTATTAGAGATTTGATGTCTCCCATTGTTATAGTTCTTGTGAAATGATTGTTATCGACTAGTCTGTGTGCACGTGCGTCGCTGTAAGGGAGAAGTCTGTGCCTGTTATCTGAGAAATAACGATCGACCATAATTTCATGTTGCATATCGAAGTAACGGTTCTCATTAGGCCTGATTATGAAGATTCCTTCCCAGAAACTTCGAAACGCCTCTTCTTTTTTCCGGCCATCTAGTATTTTCTCATGCCTGGAGCTTAGTATATAAAGTATTTCTTCACGGCTCCATCCCTGAAGAGGTCTTATGGTTTTCCAGATTTGTTTAGGATTGTTGTTCTCGGGTTCCTGTATAAGTTTGTTCCGGTGATTAGCGGATAATCTTTTGCGTTCTTCCTTCACGTCCTCCCGTAGTTGCTAGTACTGATTGCGAAGAAGTGGTGTCCATCCGAGTTGCTCTCCAAGCGTGACTGCTAACATACTGTATTCTGAAAACGGTGAGATCAATGGTTCTGCCGTTCAGGTTATCCTTCATTAGCTGATCGTCGGAAGTATTGTTATGGACATATGTATGTTTGATATTGTTTGCCTGTATAAGTTTCAGAACGTCGGCGTGCGTTGGTCGTCGGGGGATACAGTCTAGTTCATCGTCACTAAATTCGGTGATTTGCATGTCGATGTTCCTTATAACAAATGTTCTAATGGCATCCTATTTAGGTGGGTCTAGAATCTCAAAGTGTTATTTAAGGAAAGTGA
>NC_051400.1:35422612-35423360 GCF_015228065.2 Penaeus monodon
CGGGGGGGAGGGGGGAGGGCGGACTTATATTCTCTGGACATCAACTTTTCGATAGTTTCATCGTTAGTAACAACGAAAAAGTCATGGATTTTTAGAACAGTTATTTTTGATTGTACAAAGCATTGCCACAGTTGTGCTCTCCTATTTGTATTGGCTTTTTTTGTCGTTAATTCTTGTCATTATGAATCAGTTAAGTAATGGTTACTGGCTGAGCTTAACCTGCCTTGTTAGGACAATGCTGCCTCGGTTTTTTACCGGCAGTTGTTAGCCTTCCGTGTCAGCTCGCCGTTTCTATGCAGCTCTTTTCAATATACCAATTGATAAGGATGGTATTTGCCATAAATTCCTATGCTATACCGGCACGAACAGGCGTCATGAACCGGAATAATGACGGCGACCTAGGAAGAAGTTCTCAGACCACAGCGCCTACTTCCCTAGAATGCACGGTGGGTCATAGCATATAAGGAGCGCCAGTGGGAGCGTGTTAACTTTTCGGGTACCCTGAGCCTCCTGAATCGATGCTAGAAACACTCTAAGTTAACGGAAATACAAATTATTATTTTATTATTAATGGTGGCCCCAAATACTGTGAATCGTTCAGTACCATACCATACTGTATCCCCGCTCCTCCTTTTTTTCTATCGTCACGAAGACAGGCAGGTTCATGTTGACAAAGAAATGGCTTTTTATTCAGTCATGCCAGGCAAATATTGTATTCACAACAGCTTATTACCATTCCATTAGCTTT
>NC_051400.1:35423566-35423736 GCF_015228065.2 Penaeus monodon
ATTGGATACGCATGACTTCACATGATCGAGTACTTCTATAAACACAAAACAGTTGCCTTATTTCCATTCCGATTGAAATGTTGCAGAATGTTTGACACCAAAACAAACAAAGTTCGCGCGACCATTACTTTGCGAAAGTAATGACGCCGCGCAACCTGTGTGCACGGCGT
>NC_051400.1:35425483-35425851 GCF_015228065.2 Penaeus monodon
GAATAACCAGTAAGGACAGTGTGTGTCCCACCCTAACGGACACAACGGAATGGCAATAAAGACATTATTGTAGATATTATTTACAGTACGACTGCGACTTTCCCTTTCCCGTTAGACACATTCGGGGTTATGCTCTGGACTCGCTTTGGCTTCCTCGAAACGTTACTGTTGTTAAATATATCCTTTTTTTCTATCTTCTTTCTCGTTTTTACGTGAATGTATTTTGCGATGTATTGAAAGGTGGAGACCAGCAAACGGGAAGAGACGAGAAGAGATAAACGGAGAGATTTGATTTACCTTAATTCATTTAAGATGGTGTTTGATGTTGAATTCAACAATTAAATGCGAACACCACGAGACATTTACTG
>NC_051400.1:35426168-35426251 GCF_015228065.2 Penaeus monodon
AAGGAACAAAATCCCCGACAGGAACGCCGTATTCCCCATCCATGCAGCAGAAGGATCCCTACTCACGATCACGCCGGCGACGC
>NC_051400.1:35426323-35427016 GCF_015228065.2 Penaeus monodon
AGCGGCTATGAATGGTCGGTGTTTCGCGTCGCGCTTTTTATACATCCCTGCTCCTCCGCCCCTTCGCTGCCCGAAAATCCTGCAGCCTTCTACTAAATGCAGATGATCGATAGGTGGGTAGAGATTGAATAACATAATGCGATATAGCTTAAACAGATAAGGCATATCAATATCAATTTACAGCCTAAGTAGTACACTGCTACAGACCCGTCGTTCCTCCAGGCATGATATATTTCCAGTGGCAATGTTCTCTAAGAAATAGTAGCGCCTGGAAACGTGTGCTTGGCAACAACACGTATACACCCAAGTAATATTAGTTTCTTTTCATTACATAGTACATATTACATTATTCCTGCTCGGACCATGATGGAAATGGAATACATACTCTCTGTAAAGATTACGTTAGTAGATTTGTAAGTGGATAGGAGGAATTCTACAGGCTCTTTCCTGAAACCTGTATTTGGAACAAAAGGCTTTTATACTTTTATACTATATCATTAACATGGCACTTCGCCGACAGTACTCCGATGAAGATATGTTTGTTTGCAATCGTTATTTCGTTGCCTGGTAATGCTCCATCAGCCTAATTGCAATGAAATCGTCATTTTGGGAATAATGAAGTCTAGATTTGTACAAATCCCGTATATATAGCATCTAATTTCGTTCAAACAGATGGGAAACGGCCAGCTGTGT
>NC_051400.1:35427203-35427374 GCF_015228065.2 Penaeus monodon
GCTTACAATTCCGATTATTATTCTCCATGATCATATCATAGATATGCACTGCATAAAAGTTTTAAGTCCTATTTGTTCGTAACCAGAAAATAACCAGATATTTAAACTAGATAAAACGAGCTTCAAAGCGGGGATTACAGGAACGGTTTGCATTTCTATGTTCCACTAAGC
>NC_051400.1:35427685-35429413 GCF_015228065.2 Penaeus monodon
GTTCCACTAAGTAGTGTGTTTAAAAAAATGGGAATCGCTCGGGAGCCTCAGTGGCAGGATTCCTTCTCACGTGAAAACAAGTTTTCACATGAAATCCTAACTTATTAACTCTGGTTAATGAGTTAGGGTTAACTCCAGTTAATGCTTTTTATTTACACATATATGACCGCAGGTTGGTAGTTTAAAATGTCAGTAATTGGCGACAAGAACTTTTCATCTAAATAAACTCGTACCCATATCGGCCATGTGAGCAGTTTGTTTACTAATGTGACGTCATGAAACTGTAGCAAGCTTCCTCTGGAGGTTAGTTTGAAAATGCTTGGTTTAGTTACGAAACTAGACCAAGATATCTGACCAAGAAATTTCTGTCAAAAATAGGAATGAAGAAGGTGTTCCAAGAATATCTTGCCGTCAAAAGTGGACCTTATGATATCAGTGACCTTGCCAGACAAAAGGGGCTGTACTTTTTTAATTGGCGATGTCATGATAAAGCTTTCTCTGATGTTTATTTGAAACACCAACATCAGCATATGTATTATTAGGATATGGATATAGTAAGAGAACCTTTTGTCTATAACCAGACAGCGGATAAAGTATTGAGCCGAGCCCTAAAAGTCTACGGTATCTGATGAGCTGGAGAATCGATTAATATTAGGCTCTAAACTCCTAGTTTCTTGTAATAAATGTTGTAGCTGTTATGTTTTCTTCCTATTTGAAGTGACATTAAGGTGTTTAAAATGAGAAAGGAAATGCGGCGTATGACTGTTTGCTTACCTTTGCGAACTCTTTAAATTGTTGAAACTCCTATACTCATTGGAACAAATTTTGAGTTTGAAGATAGGTCCTAGAATGGGAGAGATTGTTGATACATTAAGTAAATCAATCATATATTTCCTTCAGTCTATAGAAACAACGGTAACTCCTAAAGAGAAAAATTCCTATTCTTGCTATTATTCATTTTATTCACAGAAAGTCACATGGACGTAAGGATGAAAATACATTTATAATGCTAATAGTAAATAGTTGCGTGGGAAAGTTTAGGCTGTAATGCGTTTGTCACATATCTATTACTTAACTTTATTTTGTATAAGCTTTACAATTTTTCCTACCTCTGCTTTGGTAAATTAGATTACTAAAAGAAAATTAGCATGAATCTATTTCTCTTTCACGAGTAGAATATACATTCATTTCGTCCATTTCGCTCATTTAACCAAAATAATATGCGCGTCGCACGATTAGATTTTCTCCCAAAATATCACCCACAAAGCTACGACCACACATGCAATAGAATAAACTAACATAATTGCGCATTGCATAATAATCTTAAACGGATTCCAATAGTTTGCCAAGACTTAGAGGTGATTTAGCGAAGCACAAACACTCATAATGTAAACGTATATACAGAGTGAAAAGAATGACGGAAGTACTATGTTGATAGCAATTTGCGTTGTTTATACAGTGTGTAGAATCGATACTTATGAATATAGTATATATTTCATTTACGACACCTCTTGATAATTGTATGACATAACTGCGATGTCTTTTGGAATTGAGAAAACATGCACTTCGTTTACATATATATTTTCAAAAGAAAAAAAAAGTAGTAAATCTAAGGTTAAAAAGTTGTAAATTTTGGTGTTACGTGTTCCTCCTCCTAACTATCCAATAGAATGTCATGCAATCAGATTTTGAAAAATATTTGAAAAGAAAAATAGTGTACAGTATAGT
>NC_051400.1:35429548-35429752 GCF_015228065.2 Penaeus monodon
TCAATAAACCATTTTACGAATTACATTAGAAATTATGTAGCGAACGAAATGCCGTCGCTTCACATCTCACGCCAGCGACCCAGCCTGACCTCGCGTGAATTGCCGAACACACACAAGGGGAATAATTGATGACCTTCGCTACGTCTTCTGCTTTCTTCATGAGTGTCATGCAAGACTGACTCACCGGAGAGCACGGAGGGTTTG
>NC_051400.1:35430385-35430462 GCF_015228065.2 Penaeus monodon
CCTATACCTGGAAACATATACCGCTCTTGGAAACTAGCTTGTTTAGGCTCGTTATTCTTGTTCTGGAATCAGCTAAG
>NC_051400.1:35430991-35431118 GCF_015228065.2 Penaeus monodon
ATTTAAAGAAGGCTATAGATAAACCCAACAATGATAGCAGATTCTTAAATATTTCTAAAGCATTTCTAATTCTTTTACTTACATATTTATCTTCAATTTCTTAACCATCATAAGAATCGAAGAGTCA
>NC_051400.1:35431210-35431313 GCF_015228065.2 Penaeus monodon
ATTGACATGGAATGCTTTATGTATATAGAATGTCAATATTAATACTATTTTTTCGTGACTGTCATTAGTGATTTATGAATAATTGAGCCATTCCATAGCTGTT
>NC_051400.1:35432518-35432700 GCF_015228065.2 Penaeus monodon
CTAATTTATTGTATATTTTTAACCTTTGTGAACTATAACAAAGAACAAAGGAAAATAAGTATAACAGGTAAGTGTTTTATCTTTAATTCCACGTTTTAGCGAAGATCAGTATCGTAATATATAATTTTCACTATCATTTAGTATACCTGGATCCCCCTGTATAGCCCTCTGTACACCACCTG
>NC_051400.1:35432739-35434081 GCF_015228065.2 Penaeus monodon
AACCTCAATAGATATATGCACCGTAATTCTTTTGAGTAAGGACACTAAAAGTTGGAAAATAATGCGTGATATCATGGGAAAGAAACAACAGTAAGAAAGTGATAAAAATCTCAAGAAGATTCGGATCGTGAGTCGACCCCTTGAGCTCCCGGCGCCTCCTCAGCAGGGTTCGAATCCCTCGTTGACCGCCGCAGCGTTGCTTGGTCCGGCGCCGTTTCCCTCCTGCGACTGCTTGTCCTTCTGGCCTGCGGAGGGTTCCTGCGGGGCGTCGCCGGCCTTGATGACCTCCGTCAAGGTGCTGCCCTTCGTCTCGGGCAGGAGGAGCACGAACACCACCGCCAGGAACGACATGGATCCGAACACCACCGACGGCCCCCACGTCACCAGGTCGCCCTGCGGAGGGGGGTAGGCTCGCTCGGGAAATTCGGTTAAAATTAACTATTTTCGACGTAAATCCTCTTAAAAAGGACCCAAAATTCAACATCAAACAAGTCTGAAGAAGTTAAAGTCCCACAACTGGTTATAGAATATTCTAAAATAACCTTTTGTTTCAAACTAAATCCTTGTTTACGATCAGCTTGCAAACGATAGCAATCTCTCCCATTCCCCCCCCCCCCCCCTTTCACCTTCCTCTACCCACCGCCTCGTCCCGACTCACCAGAATGTCGTTGATGTACGGCGCCGAGACGGAGGCCAGCCTGGAGACGACGACGGACAGGCAGATGGCCAGAGAGCGGTGCGACGTCGGGAACAGCTCGGCGGTGAACACGTAGACCAGCTGGAAGGCGGCGGAGATGGCCACTTTCCCGGAGAGCGACAGCACAACGACCACGATTATCCAGTCTGAAACAAGCGCGGTGGCATGAAAATATTGTCTTTTGAAAAACATTTTCCTACTCCCTATGAATATTCTCTTCAGATATGACACTACTTTAGAAAATATTAGCAAATTTTCCCACCCCCTTTAAAAATATTCTCTTCAAAAGTTACGCCACTTTAGATTTTTTTCAGAAAAATTTCCTACCCCCTTTAAATATTCTCTTTAAAAGTAACACTACCTCAGAAAATATTAGGAAAATTTCCCTACCCCCCCTTTAAATATTCTCTTAAGTCACACCAACTTTAGAAACATTGCATTTTGTCCTCCTTCGCAATCGACACGTACCATGGAACCCCAGCAGCATGAGAGCAGCCACCACGAAGATGCAGACGGTGCACACGAGGTAGAAGGCGATGAGCGTGCTCTTCCTGCCGAAGCGAACGAGCGCCAACCACAGCAGCAGGTACGACGGGATCTCCACCAGCCCGCCCAGGAACACATAGATGTAGGGGTCGGCGCTGG
>NC_051400.1:35434112-35434217 GCF_015228065.2 Penaeus monodon
CGTGGGTGAGCGTCGAAGAAGGGGAAAGAAATGCTGTCTGATATTACCAATGCTGGTTTGACATCATTCAGGACTACGCTTTCACCAGAGGACAAACAATGTGTG
>NC_051400.1:35434562-35434872 GCF_015228065.2 Penaeus monodon
ATGTAACAGGATACGAGTTTCTATGTGGAAATCAATATGACTTTGTCTGCTAATGTAAGCGGAGGACACACCTGAGGTTGGCGGCGTTGAGGGAGACGCCGTAGTAGACGAGCGAGGCGGCGACCCAGCAGAAGAGCGTGACGGCGGTCGTGCGGCGCAGCGACGGAGCCGTCAACAGGAACAGGGCCTTCGCGCAGCTCAGCTCGCTCTCCTTCGTTCGGGACGCCGCCAAGACCTTGGGGCGCGAGGGAAGGATGGAGAGGGAGGTTGGGTATATACGTGTCAGGGCATATGTGATGGATGCATATAC
>NC_051400.1:35435025-35435667 GCF_015228065.2 Penaeus monodon
AGCAAGGCAATCACCTTGTTTCTGATGGCCTCCATGTCTTTGAGGAGACCCTTGGCGGGCGGGAGGGCGCGCCCGTTGACCCTGGCCGCCCACGAGAGCACCCGCAGCGCCTCCCGGAAGCGCCCCTTCAGCACCAGCCAGCGCGGCGTCTCGGGCAGCCACCTGCGCCGGAGGAAGAGTCTGAGACACGTCGTCTGTCGCCTCGGCTGCGAAATCGCGGCGACGGAGGCACACGCTCGCCAGGGATTAGTCCTCAGTAAGAAACTAGTCTAGAAACGACACAGCGAGGAAGGCTGACCAGAAGTAGACGAGGAGGAGCGTCATGGGGAGCGTGAAGGCGGCTTGCAACCAGGGCCAGGTGCGCACCAGGTAGGCGATGCCGGGCGTGGCCATGTAGCCCAGCGCCCATGGGATGGCGAACAGGCTGCCCACGGACGAGCGCTGGCGGGGCGCGCTCACCTCCATCACTGCCGGAAGGGGGGAGGGGGGGGGCATTTGCGTGTGAATACCTATGCGTTCTCACTGTTCGCATATAAGAAATACTTATAGTTTCGGAAAATTTAGTTTGTAGGAAGGCAAAACATCGAAAATCTCTGAAGCCCAAATTACTCCTTACTCTTTTTCTATAAATGACCCCCCCCC
>NC_051400.1:35435738-35436243 GCF_015228065.2 Penaeus monodon
CTCGAGCCAGCGGCGCCTCACCGATAACAAAGCAGCCGATGTAGGCGCCGTAGAGCAGGCAAGCTACCAGCGTCTGCAGCAGGATGTAGACCTCGTAGAAGGGTGAGAGTGCCGTAGCGAAGCCGGCGGGCACCACGAGAGCCACGCAGACCAGCACCACTCGCCGCCGCCCGAAGCTGCGCGAGATACGGTGACCTTTGACCTCTGTACTCCACTTTATCTATTTATTTATAATCTCTTTTATTTATCATTTTTTCCCGTTTTATCTGTTTATTTATGATCTCTTTTATTTTAATTTTTTTTTACCGTTTTATCTATTCAGTTATAATCTCTTTTTTCACCTTTTATCTATTTACTTATAACCTCTTTTATTTATTTTTCTACCGTTTATCCATTCATTTATAACCTCTTTTATTCATTTATTTTCTTCGCCATTTTATCTATCTTCTTAAAACTTCTCTCATATTGTTTTGCGCCATTTTATCTATTGCTTCATAGCTCCTCC
>NC_051400.1:35436271-35437076 GCF_015228065.2 Penaeus monodon
CACAAGGCAAAGGTGCACTTGACAAGATGGCGATGATCGGCTGAATATAACATGTCTTCGAGAAATCGCATTTTTCCCAATACATGATCTTCAACTTCTTAATTACCATATAATGATCCTCGCCGATCTGTCAGTCATTAATCAACATCTTCGCCTCGATGAAAAAGGATAATTATTCGTTCCTTATTGAAATAACACTCAGGTATAGTATTTCGCTATTACTGATTAGAGGTACGTCGTCCAGAGCTCACCTGTCGAGGCTTAAGCCAAAAAAGAGATGTAGAAAAAAGGGAAAAAGGCTTGATATTTACAAATAGATAATAATGGTTTTACCTGTCGAGGAGGAAACTGATGTAGGAAAAAGGGGAAAATGATAATAGATATTTACAAATAGATAATGACCTTACCTATCGAGGAGGAAACAGAAGACGTAAGAAAAAAAAAAAAGATATAAAACAGCAGATAACCATTAACAGATAAAAACAGGAGAAGGAAACGGAAGATGCAGGAAAAAGGGGAAAATGATAATAGATATTTACTGACAGATAATAACGGGCTTACCTATCGAGGAGGAACCCGAAGAAGAAGGACCCGATAAAGTTTCCGAACTGAGACACGGCCTGAGTGGTCGAGTAGAGGGCGCGTCGCTCGCACACCAGGTCCCACTGCCGACGGCGAGAGGGTTAGGCTACAAATCGTTACGAGCATATTAACTGCTCATTTGAATACGCCTGGAGTTGTTATCTGGCTCTTGTTAAAGGAGGAATGCTGAGCAAGAAGGTTATTATTCTGATTGTGGGTGTAT
>NC_051400.1:35437275-35437709 GCF_015228065.2 Penaeus monodon
CTGCACTGACAAATATATTGTCTAAAATAAGTTAGAGAACCTTAGCTTTCTTCACCTCTCCCTATAAATAGCATCATTACTGCCCAGTCACGTATATGATTGTTTCGCCATGTCTGCCTGGCCTCGTTATACGGTTGACAATATACCTCTTTCAGGTGGTATTTTGGCATCGGAATACACGCCCACTTGTATAAACCTTTGTCCTCAGTGACCTGTATACGACATCACTCTTTTTCAAGTGGTATTTTGCCAACACAATATGCGTCGACCTATGATTACTTTCAAACTAAAACCTGTATATGAAGCCACCTGTATATAAACCTGTATATAAATTCTGTATATTAAATATTATATACAAATTTTATATAAAAGCCGGTATATAAATTCTGTATATAAAATATTATATAAAAATATCATATAAAAACCTGTAAATA
>NC_051400.1:35437848-35437927 GCF_015228065.2 Penaeus monodon
CACCTTCATCCAAGTCGTATTTTACGTAAAGAACATACACCTACCTTAAAAAACCTTTACTTTAAGAAACCAAGAACCT
>NC_051400.1:35437961-35438183 GCF_015228065.2 Penaeus monodon
CACGATCACCACCATAACGTCACACCTCAGTAACGACCGTCGACTCATACTGCGTGAAGTTGAAGTCACGAGAATAGCAGGACAGAGTCTCGTTGGAGTCGGCGGAAACGAGTGCCTTGTCTGCTAGGGTCGCCTCGTAGCCAAGCTCGGCTGCGAGGGTATAGTTGTAGTCGTACATCAGGCAGCTTTCATAGCCGGGTTTGTCTGTCCTGAAGAAAATGG
>NC_051400.1:35438748-35438987 GCF_015228065.2 Penaeus monodon
TGGATGCACGAGAAACTTTAAAAATGACAGCATTCTAAACACAGGAACATATCTATCTTAGTTGGGAAAAGGGAGAGATCAGTGAGGGATGAAAGAAAGAATTAGATTAGAATTTTCCTGTTACGGATTCTGCTACCTCGATGTCCAGTCAAGAGGGTCCTGTTGTATTTAAGAAGCAGGCTCAAGAGTTTTCTTCTTTTTTTCATTTGCTGATATAACAGCACTAATGAGGATAACTG
>NC_051400.1:35439208-35440224 GCF_015228065.2 Penaeus monodon
CATTGGTGATGATAATATAGACCAGTACGGGTTCTGCTTTAGGCCGCCCGTTAGTATTAGATTTCAACAGATACGGTGATACGTTTATGTTGTGAAAGGGTTATAATGAAGTGAAAGGAAGAGAATAATACGTATTATAGAAGCAACGTATCATTTGGCCTTTTCCTGGAGGAGGACAAATAGATAGGTTGGTCAGGTTTCCCTATGGTTGAGGAGAGCTCTTAAACAGTCTGCTCTTAAATTAGTTGATGGTTAGAGATTTCTGGATTCAGAGGGTCTAATTGTGCCTAATGTAGTGCACATCCTGGGTTAGTGTTGTAGTTAATTAGTTGGGCCATCACAAGCGTTAGCAAATCTCTTACTTCTTCATTCATTTCCGAGTGGACACAAGTCATATAATTTGTTATGCACTTAGCAAACTAGACTCACCTGGGCGGAATGGCCAGACTCAGGACTTGGTGCTGGGTCCAGTTGGCGTCGAGCAGCGGCTGCACCTTGCACCAGTGCTCGGGCGTGGCTCCGAGGAACTCGTAGCTGAGCGTCTGCAGCGGGGACATGAAGGTACCTGCAAGAGAGAAACCCCGTCGGGAACTAGGAGTAGTGTCAGGATTGACATATCTGCTCCTTAGGGCAGCAGGAAAGACTTCTAAAATAATGCAGCTGCGGTATAAATCTGCGAAATGAGATGTCCAAGCGACGCACTCACAGCAGCAGCCCAGGACGAGGACAGTCACGTTCCAGCGACCGCCGGTGCCTGCGAACTCCATCAGGTCGTCCACGCTCGCCGCCTTCGCTCCCTTCTTGACTTGGGCCTTGTCTTCGTCACGGGGGCGGCCCTCCTGGTCGCGGCCGCCGGTCGTGTCGGGGGCTCGCGCACCTGCTGCTCGGTGGCGGTCTTCCATATCTCTTTTATGAAAGAATCATGAATGCATAAAAAAATGAACTTTAAAGGAAACATTGGAACATTTTCCTAATGCCTGGAAAACTGACTTTCGAAAAAAGTATGCATATATGTG
>NC_051400.1:35440706-35440970 GCF_015228065.2 Penaeus monodon
TCCACGATATGAAAACGCCACTACACCAGCACCCACGAATCCCATCTTCCACACCTGATGCCAAGGGAACGATTACCCAGAGAACAGTATGAACAAGGAGTCCAAATCGCACGCACGTGACTTCGCATGTCATTTTTCTCCACTTGTTTACGAATCGCAGCCGGATGAGAGGTGGGCCGTATCGTCACCGGCCGTTTTTGCCCAATCAGTGTTTGTTTGTGTCGCTTTTCATTTAATTCAAGGACACGAAGAGGCTGAACTATA
>NC_051400.1:35441046-35441331 GCF_015228065.2 Penaeus monodon
TAGATCTCTACCTCGAGTGGAGAGCTAAACTACTCTGATGTTTTAGATACTAGCGAATTCTTTGCAATATTTTTAAGGTATGTATTTCTTTGTTTAAATAGATCTTAAATAAAGTAACTTCAATTCTGAGACAATACCTCAGGTACATACACAACATGCTACGGATGGTGTGTGTGTGCATAATGGTTTCATAATGGTGCGATATGGATATGGAACCATTATGCACACATTATGGTGCACATTATGGAGCCGCGGGCTGAGTTATGTAATTTACGTGGTATGCTT
>NC_051400.1:35441897-35441964 GCF_015228065.2 Penaeus monodon
GGAAGGCGACAGAGACGAAATAAATAAATTAATTAAGAGGAGGGAGCAAGGATAAGATACCTGAAGA
>NC_051400.1:35442026-35442096 GCF_015228065.2 Penaeus monodon
ACCTTCGTATGACGCAAGCGATCTTAATATTTTTCTTGTTCTTTTCTGCCTTCAATCTCACGCAATTAGC
>NC_051400.1:35442125-35442214 GCF_015228065.2 Penaeus monodon
CGTTATAAACACATTTCTTTCTTTTCTGTTTATATCCTTTCTCATCTCATCTTTTTTCCCTTCAGTAATTCTCCTTACGCATTTTCGCC
>NC_051400.1:35443522-35443599 GCF_015228065.2 Penaeus monodon
ATTCACGTCGACTATTGTATTGTGATCGAACCCATGTTTCTCTTTTTCAATTTCATTTTAATCTAATTAATCAATTC
>NC_051400.1:35444017-35444282 GCF_015228065.2 Penaeus monodon
TGTCCCTCTCTCTGTGTCACAACCGAAATAAACAAAAAATGATACCTATGAATAAATAAAATATAATAACACAAAACTACCGGAAAGCGACTGAAATCCCTTGGCAGCGAGCGTCGCCAGACAGCGTGGCGCCAAGGAATCACCCGATGTCGGATTCCGAAATTTTCTCCGCAAAAACATCGCTCATTAATTGTTGAAGGAAATCACTTTTTATTTACTTTTTATTTTAAAAATGTCTGCCCTGTCGAGGAACGTAAATGCAGTG
>NC_051400.1:35445306-35445639 GCF_015228065.2 Penaeus monodon
TTTTTAATGAACGCTGAAACGAGAATAAGGGAGAGAATAACAAAATGAACAGAAGAACAAAAATCCACCACCTGTGCCGCCACGTTACGACTTCCCTTGTACATAATTTCCATATCAATGCAACTCAGCTTTGGCCCTTCCAAACTGCACATTAAGCACAATCCCCATTTGCACATTGGCCTTGTTTACAGCGTTATGACTTATGCATTTAGCGTAGGTTATTTTCCTACTGCGGGAGGTCGAAAGGCATCATGCTGAAGCCAACTCAATGCATCTAGTTCTGTCCGTAACCAGTCTGGCCCCCTTACGGCAGATAGTTACTCCACTCAAATC
>NC_051400.1:35447569-35447941 GCF_015228065.2 Penaeus monodon
TGCTCTGTTCTATATAATCAGCTGTCGACGATTTGAGTGGAGTAACTATCTGCCGTAAGGGGGCCAGACTGGTTACGGACAGAACTAGATGCATTGAGTTGGCTTCAGCATGATGCCTTTCGACCTCCCGCAGTAGGAAAATAACCTACGCTAAATGCATAAGTCATAACGCTGTAAACAAGGCCAATGTGCAAATGGGGATTGTGCTTAATGTGCAGTTTGGAAGGGCCAAAGCTGAGTTGCATTGATATGGAAATTATGTACAAGGGAAGTCGTAACGTGGCGGCACAGGTGGTGGATTTTTGTTCTTCTGTTCATTTTGTTTTTCTCTCCCTTATTCTCGTTTCAGCGTTCATTAAAAAGAAGCATTTC
>NC_051400.1:35450660-35450742 GCF_015228065.2 Penaeus monodon
GCATATCATTTTTTTGTATTAATCATCAAACAATCGTGTTGGAAACTTTGATACTAAACGTACAGCTAAATCATGACCCAAA
>NC_051400.1:35451131-35452619 GCF_015228065.2 Penaeus monodon
TTACCAATTTTCCCGAGCTCGTATCTAGGCTCAAAAGATCAATAAAATAATAATATTGGTTATGAATCCATTAAAATCACGAGTTATAGAGCACGTATTATTAGATTCACGGATCCGCAGACTAGAAGAGAAAATCAGGTCACAGTTTTACTCGGCAAGTCCATCTGTCTATTAAAAGATCTTGGACGCTCTTGCCAATATCTTCTGTGAACAAATTTAATTCTAGTCGGAGGCCCTCGGAAAGTCCATTCTTTCCTACTTTTGGAATTCTAGCGCTAACCTGGACGATCTACTGGACAAGAAGTAGAAATATTTCTCACTTCTGGAGTCAGTTATCGAACAGAAGTCTCTCTGGCAATGGCGGAGTTTGTAGTATTACATCTGCCTCTTTATGCTGGGAGGCATTCCGTCTCTGTTGTTTGGAGTGTGGTGGAAACTCTACGAGAAATACTCGACTCCTGCAGTTTCTCCCCAGAAAACAGGATGACGTTTCGCTTCTCGAGGCTGGAAAGTCACCTCATCTAGGCTCCAACCCCCAAAGAAAATGAGGGGGGGACCTATTTGTTACTTCTGAAGTCAACTATCGGACACAAAGCTAGCTGGCTACCCTCGAGTCTTTGGCGGTTGGTTGAATTGTGGTCGAAATTGTGGAGGAAAGGTTTGACTCCTGCAGTTTCTCCCCAAAATCAGGATGACGTTTCGCTTCTCGAGGCTGGAAAGTCACCTCTTCTAACATCCAACCCCATGGAAAATGAAGAAACTGGCGCATTAGTCAAAACTTCTGTGTGTGACATACAAGCAGGTGAATCCTCCTCCAAGGAAGAGGATCAGGAAGCCAGCCGTTCAGTCGACTTATCCGAGGATGTGGCACAGACAATTGTATCCTGCTCCACGGAAAAGGATCTGGAAGCCGGCCGTTCAGTCGACTTATCCGAGGATGTGGCACAGACAATTGTATCCTGCTCCACGGAAAAGGATCTGGAAGCCGGCCGTTCAGTCGACTTATCCGAGGATGTGGCACAGACAATTGTATCCTGCTCCACGGAAAAGGATCTGGAAGCCGGCCGTTCAGTCGACATATCCAAAAATGAAAACACAGCAGAGGACTCCTCCTCAGAAGAGAGGGGTTAGAAAGCTGGCGGTTCACTTGGCACTTCACCAGCTGGAAGCACGACCTTTTCAAACTCTAGTCCTACGGAACTGGGTCAAGCAGTGGCTCTGTTACCTTTCCCTCGACTTAGGTTCATCAGACTCCAGCTCCGGGGTGACGCTAGTAACTAGCAGTTCACTTCCTACTGCTCGGAATGAAAGCACGACTTTATAAGAGTCTAAGTGTATGGGAACTAGCGGTTCATTGTATCTCCCCTAGACTGAAAAAGAATCGGAATCCTCCGAGAGTGGTAACTGATCTGTTAGGGACAACTAACCCATAATGTTAATTTAACGATACAGCATTATGGACAATAAAAGAAGTGATGATTATGATGA
>NC_051400.1:35452942-35454173 GCF_015228065.2 Penaeus monodon
TCATCATAATCATCACTTCTTTTATTGTCCATAATGCTGTATCGTTAAATTAACATTATGGGTTAGTTGTCCCTAACAGATCAGTTACCACTCTCGGAGGATTCCGATTCTTTTTCAGTCTAGGGGAGATACAATGAACCGCTAGTTCCCATACACTTAGACTCCGCCAGCTTTCTAACCCCTCTCTTCTGAGGAGGAGTCCTCTGCTGTGTTTTCATTCTTGGATATGTCGACTGAACGGCCGGCTTCCAGATCCTTTTCCGTGGAGCAGGATACAATTGTCTGTGCCACATCCTCGGATAAGTCGACTGAACGGCCGGCTTCCAGATCCTTTTCCGTGGAGCAGGATACAATTGTCTGTGCCACATCCTCGGATAAGTCGACTGAACGGCCGGCTTCCAGATCCTTTTCCGTGGAGGAGGATTCACCTGCTTGTATGTCACACACAGAAGTTTTGACTAATGCGCCAGTTTCTTCATTTTCCATGGGGTTGGATGTTAGAAGAGGTGACTTTCCAGCCTCGAGAAGCGAAACGTCATCCTGATTTTGGGGAGAAACTGCAGGAGTCAAACCTTTCCTCCACAATTTCGACCACAATTCAACCAACCGCCAAAGACTCGAGGGTAGCCAGCTAGCTTTGTGTCCGATAGTTGACTTCAGAAGTAACAAATAGGTCCCCCCCTCATTTTCTTTGGGGTTGGAGCCTAGATGAGGTGACTTTCCAGCCTCGAGAAGCGAAACGTCATCCTGTTTCTGGGGAGAAACTGCAGGAGTCGAGTATTTCTCGTAGAGTTTCCACCACACTCCAAACAACAGAGACGGAATGCCTCCCAGCATAAAGAGGCAGATGTAATACTACAAACTCCGCCATTGCCAGAGAGACTTCTGTTCGATAACTGACTCCAGAAGTGAGAAATATTTCTACTTCTTGTCCAGTAGATCGTCCAGGTTAGCGCTAGAATTCCAAAAGTAGGAAAGAATGGACTTTCCGAGGGCCTCCGACTAGAATTAAATTTGTTCACAGAAGATATTGGCAAGAGCGTCCAAGATCTTTTAATAGACAGATGGACTTGCCGAGTAAAACTGTGACCTGATTTTCTCTTCTAGTCTGCGGATCCGTGAATCTAATAATACGTGCTCTATAACTCGTGACTTTAATGGATTCATAACCAATATTATTATTTTATTGATCTTTTGAGCCTAGATACGAGCTCGGGAAAATTGGTAATGC
>NC_051400.1:35454456-35455056 GCF_015228065.2 Penaeus monodon
AAAATATGAGAATTTATTTGAAAGATAATTTTACTTATACCAAGCTTTTTTTTTTGGGTCTTTGTTTAGCTGTACGTTTAGTATCAAAGTTTCCAACACGATTGTTTGATGATTAATACAAAAAAATGATATATGTTGTACTGGAAATACTTGTGAAGCTTTTTTGTGGTCAATGTTTTCCTGTTTGGTGGTTCTTCTCATTGTTAAACAGTTGGTGTTTTATTTGAAGGAATTATCTTCATTACTAACCTCCTGTTTTGGCACAATTTTCTTTCGAACATCTGCCCTGTGGGCAGGGTATTTTTTAAAAACGCTGTAAGTTCGCCTTTCCCTTCTAATACTTGTTGGCCTTTGTCAAGGGCAGGGGTATTTCGTTTTGAGATTATTTAAAAACTGTCTGTTGTTTTTAATTTTCCCATGTTTTGAATCCGTAAAATTATTAAAACTTGAAAAGTTTTTGTATTACAGACTGTGAAAAAAGCAAAAATTAAAGATTTTTAAAATTTAAAACAAAATTTTCGTTTAAATTGAAGAAAAGTCTTGGTTTTTGATCAGTACAAAAAAATTTTCTGATTAAAATTTGACAGGGAAAACTTAAAA
>NC_051400.1:35459127-35459961 GCF_015228065.2 Penaeus monodon
ATAAAATTATTCCCAGGAATGAAAACAATTAATATAATGGTTTGATGAACATTTATTTTGAAACGATTTAGATTCGTTACCCAGGAAACTAAAGCCGTCATGATTCAAAGAAAACGATAATAAAGGGTAAACTATCTTATTACTGAAGGTAGATCGTACTGGACGACAGCATTCAGGAATCTAATGGCTGTAGTGTATAGGAGGAACGCCATACACACACGGGAGACGGGTGGAGGGGCTTTAACCCTGTCCTTACCTTTTTGTAAAAAAAAAACTGAATGTTAAATAAAATATATAACTTAAATTCACCCGTTAAGTTCCTAATACTGCGTTGTATTCATGTGAAACTATTAAGTTTTTTTTTCCTTTATCTTTTGGTTTTTAAGCCTAATTTAAAAACATCAAACATTTAAAATTTTTTGTATAGGGAACAGGACAACCTATCTGCTCGCTCATATGCAATTTTGAGTTGGAAATTAAAACTGTATTACAAATATGCTTTTATAATTTCTTTTTAGCCGAAAATGAGAAAAGATAATCAAACCAAGGCAAGATGTTTTTTTATTAATATTTCACACGTTTATTTTTACACATTAAACAAGCTAGCTCGTCATTTCACTCACACGTGAGAGTTTCAGGCCTTAATTAGTAAGTGCTGTAAGAAATTACAAATTAGGATTTTATTAAAATGTCTAATTATTTCTTTCATTTCTTTATTCCTGTCTCCTTTCCCTTCTTTTCTATCGTAAGAGTTTATAAAAGGATTTTATTACAAAAAAATCAGTTTTTTAAAATTTTTTCATGCTCTATCTCCGGTTTCTGGAATGTCTGTTG
>NC_051400.1:35460001-35460078 GCF_015228065.2 Penaeus monodon
TAAAAAAATTACTTAAAGGTTTTACCCCCCCAAAAAAAATCAATTTCTGTCAAATTATCATTCTCTGTCTCCTTGTT
>NC_051400.1:35460137-35460555 GCF_015228065.2 Penaeus monodon
TTCTCCCTTTCTAGTGGCTAAACACCCATGTATTGTACAATTTCTTGCCAGAACTCTGCTATGATATTGTTCACTTCTCTCAATCTGCGTTTCTTGTTCAAGCTTTTGCATACGACATTGTTATAACGGTTTGTCACGCAATTAGAGATGGCACAAACAGGGAGCAAAAAAAATATTGGAAACTCCTGGTAGGTGTGGGAAAGGCCGCGCCGAGTGTCTCAAACTTTCTACAAGAGGACTGTGGAGAAGATGCGATGCCGACAGCGAGTTTTCGAGTGGCACAAACGCTTCAAGAGTGGTCGCGAGGAGGTGGAGGATGACTCCAAATCAGGATGGCTTTCCACCACGAGGACGGTTGTGAACACTTACGGAGCGAAACAGGTGGTGTGAAGTGGTCGCAGATTGACAATGTGGATGA
>NC_051400.1:35461183-35461267 GCF_015228065.2 Penaeus monodon
CTGTTTTTTAAAATTTAAAAAAAATCACTGTTTCTTTCTGATTTAATAAACAGAAAATATGCTATGTTATCATTTTAGAACATT
>NC_051400.1:35462058-35462148 GCF_015228065.2 Penaeus monodon
AACCACGCATGAAAATCCATCATAAAGAATATAATATTAATTTTTTTTTTTTTTGGTTCTTTCTTCATACTACTCAAGTTCCGGGTGAAC
>NC_051400.1:35463318-35463475 GCF_015228065.2 Penaeus monodon
TTTGTAACCTCAATAACGAGGTCGTTTCCCCGGCCACCCTTTGCCCTTCGTAAAGCGGGGACGTGAAGCCAATTGTATAAGGATGTGCCATGACCGATGAGAGGTATATATGCCTCATGAAAATGAAAGCTGGTGAATTTCCACTTGATCATGAGGC
>NC_051400.1:35465360-35465767 GCF_015228065.2 Penaeus monodon
GCCCATCGTCGCTTACTACAACGATTCCATAGTATCTCATTAATCAACAACAGCATCTGATCAATGATTAATATCACATCACGTTATTATTGTTTTTATAATATCATTTTTTTTATTAAGTGCTATTGTTGTTAGATTCTCTAGTAATCAAATAATTATTACTTTTTAAATAAATGAATAACATTACTACTGCTGAATACTACTATCGTTTTAGTGTCCAGTACTTTTCATCACGAACAGTGCTCTTAGTCATAACATCAGCCTTCCAATAATACGCTACAATACCTAGATTATCACCATTACATTCCCTGTCACGTTTAGTATTCAAAAAAAAAAAAACCCCCCCCCCCCCCAAGATTGAGTGAAAAAAACTGTTATGGTTATCGTTTCTAAAGTTGGATATTAGG
>NC_051400.1:35465813-35465917 GCF_015228065.2 Penaeus monodon
GCCCTACACTTGCGCTTTACCGGGGGCCATTTTTTATGTTATCACACAACTAATACCCCCCAAAACACACAAAAAAAAATTTTGTACAGACAAATGCAAACATT
>NC_051400.1:35466047-35466129 GCF_015228065.2 Penaeus monodon
TGCACACATGCACACACATACAAATGAACACGCATGGGACAGAGAGCGCTAGAGGGGTGTGTGTGATCCGTAAGACAAGTCC
>NC_051400.1:35466892-35467079 GCF_015228065.2 Penaeus monodon
AGGCCGATAGATGGATAAATGGATGCGCAGATAAACTGGTAGATGAGTAGATACACATATATGTAAATAGTCAGGCAACATGTAGACAGATGAGCGAAATTTCAGATACAGATAACTTCGAGATTTGACTTATCTTCCTGTTTATCTGTATATCCATTTATTCATCTATCGGCCTGCAATATATACT
>NC_051400.1:35467307-35467956 GCF_015228065.2 Penaeus monodon
GTAGCAGTACATAGGTAACACCTGTCACGTTATCTCATTTTATCGTTACACATATCATGTCGGCGCCCCCTATGAAGAACGGACGCTAGTGTTGAGGTATACCACCTCTCCCCTCTCCCAGGAATTGGCTATCAGATATTGTTAGATAGCTAGTGTGTTGAAAGAACGCATTGCAATAAAGCACTCAGTCATATTCGGAATTGGAATATGACTGAGTCCTATTCGTTATACAGAGTACAGTGAAATACCTTAAAAGTTTTACTACTGCTCATTAGGTTTAGTAAGGCACACTATGTTATCCATCCTGGTTTGCATAATGAAGCTGGTAATGGGATGTAGGCACTGATTACGTGTCTTGAGAATATGTAGCGTATCACCTCATGCGTGTAAATAATGAAATGTGATAAAGCGACAGGTGTTACCTACATGCTATTTTACAAAACTTAATTCATCATTCTCCGTTCGCCCTTTTGTTCAAGTGTCGGGATTTTGATACTGATAAATAAATAAAATGAAATAACACAAAACTACTGCAAAGCGATTGGAATCCCTTGGCAGCGAGCGTCGCTAGACAGCGTGGCGCCAAGGAACCACCCGATGTAGGATTCCGAAATTTTCGTTCATTAATTGTTTGCTGGACGTCACCTTC
>NC_051400.1:35468307-35468760 GCF_015228065.2 Penaeus monodon
GCATCTTTTTCTTAATCAACGAGAAGAAACCAGCTTGCTCGTTTTCCATTGTTTGATCTCATTTCATTGCTTTTCAGTGAATATTTCAAACAAAAATACGAAGTCGACGGTCTGTGGAAATCAGGTCGACGGAATAGGCAAGGCATAGGCGCCATTTTGTTTTTTCTCCGAAACGGAACTCTAGATCAGTACAATAAACAAGCGTCTTTTCTCGATGAATTTCAACTGGAATATCTTGGTGAGCTTGAAAGCAGATGGCATTCATGAAATTTGCTATGTATGGTATTTTTAGTGCGCGGAAATCAACTATAGCACGTTGGTGGCTCCAACAGATGAGGTGGGCACGGAATAAACAGGGAAATTCTGCTGGATAGGCATCGGGAACATACTGATAACAGCGATAGAGGGAAAACTACTTAGCCAGTGTTGGTTACGTCAGAAAAAATAATTTGT
>NC_051400.1:35469411-35469700 GCF_015228065.2 Penaeus monodon
GTGTCCAGTACTTTTCAATCACTACATGCTCTTAGCATAACATCACCTTCCATAATACGCTAAAACCTAGATTATCACCATTACATTCCCTGTCACGTTTAGTATTTCAAGATTGAATGAAAAAAAAAATGTTATGGTTATCGTTTCTAAAGTTGGATTATTATGATGATTATCATTTATATCATTATCGTTATTTTTCTTTCTCGTTATGCCCTACACGTGGCGCTTTACCGCCATTTTTTATGTTATCACACAAATATACACACATGTACAGACAAATGCACACATT
>NC_051400.1:35469809-35469891 GCF_015228065.2 Penaeus monodon
GCAACAGCACCATGCACAAGTACTATGACCCATGTGGGCAAGAGCGCTAAGAGGGTTGTGTTGATCCGTAATACAAGTCCAC
>NC_051400.1:35470563-35470783 GCF_015228065.2 Penaeus monodon
GATCATGGATGCGCAGCTAAACTGGTAGATGAGTAGATACACAATATGTAAATGTCAGGCTAACATGTAGACAGATAGCGAATTTTCAGATACAGATAACTCGAGATTGACTTATCCTTCTGTTTATCGGTATCTCTCGCATTTCTTCACTATCGGCCGCATATATACTAGTGGTGCCAGCCTCTCCTGCGCAGACTTTGAAGGGCTCGAGATAAACGCC
>NC_051400.1:35470986-35471632 GCF_015228065.2 Penaeus monodon
ACTAGGTAAACCTGGTCACGTTTCTCATTTTATCGTTACACATATCATGTCGGCGCCCCCTATATGAAGAACGGACGCTAGTGTTGAGGTATACCACCTCTCCCCTCTCCCAGGAATTGGCTATCAGATATTGTAGATAAGCCTAGTGTGTTGAAAGAACGCATTGCAATAAAGCACTCAGTCATATTCGGAATTGGAATATGACTGAGTCCTATTCGTTATACAGAGTACAGTGAAATACCTTAAAAGTTTTACTACTGCTCATTAGGTTTAGTAAGGCACACTATGTTATCCATCCTGGTTTGCATAATGAAGCTGGTAATGGGATGTAGGCACTGATTACGTGTCTTGAGAATATGTAGCGTATCACCTCATGCGTGTAAATAATGAAATGTGATAAAGCGACAGGTGTTACCTACATGCTATTTTACAAAACTTAATTCATCATTCTCCGTTCGCCCTTTTGTTCAAGTGTCGGGATTTTGATACTGATAAATAAATAAAATGAAATAACACAAAACTACTGCAAAGCGATTGGAATCCCTTGGCAGCGAGCGTCGCTAGACAGCGTGGCGCCAAGGAACCACCCGATGTAGGATTCCGAAATTTTCGTTCATTAATTGTTTGCTGGACGTCACCTCTTATT
>NC_051400.1:35471940-35472702 GCF_015228065.2 Penaeus monodon
GCATCTTTTTCTTAATCAACGAGAAGAAACCAGCTTGCTCGTTTTCCATTGTTTGATCTCATTTCATTGCTTTTCAGTGAATATTTCAAACAAAAATACGAAGTCGACGGTCTGTGGAAATCAGGTCGACGGAATAGGCAAGGCATAGGCGCCATTTTGTTTTTTCTCCGAAACGGAACTCTAGATCAGTACAATAAACAAGCGTCTTTTCTCGATGAATTTCAACTGGAATATCTTGGTGAGCTTGAAAGCAGATGGCATTCATGAAATTTGCTATGTATGGTATTTTTAGTGCGCGGAAATCAACTATAGCACGTTGGTGGCTCTAACGGGGGGGGGGGGGCACGGAATAAACAGGGAAATTCTGCTGGATAGGCATCGGGAACATACTGATAACAGCGATAGAGGGAAACTACTTAGCCAGTGTTGGTTACGTCAGAAAAAATACGACACATGATCACTCAAGGCTTGAAGGCGAATCTTATCGAGAAAATAATATGCATTGTAAAACTTAACACATTTTTAAAGAGCATCACAGTCTATGAACTGCGTTGAGTGCATGATCCAGTGGAAGAGAAGCTAATGAAAAAATTGGGTTTTGCAATTCTACAATTTCGTAAATTTGTAAATTTGATAATTTTGTAATTTATAACATTGCAATTGCAATTCTGCAGTGGAAGAGACGATGCAAAGCTGTGAGTGCAATGACTGAGATTGATAATAAATCATAATCCTGTGAAATTCTTATTGCGCTCGGCAATA
>NC_051400.1:35473038-35473236 GCF_015228065.2 Penaeus monodon
AAGTAAAGTAAAATGATAAAAACATCATGAATAGATAAATAAAATACAAATTAAAAAGTTAATAATGATAACAATGCAAAAAAAAATGGTTAGATGACTTTACAATAAAATAAGAAAAAAAAAAAACTTGGGTTAAAGCCCCATAGACCAGCTACAATAGTCGGTCCAATTAACAGAGTTATCACCACGATCATCATC
>NC_051400.1:35473853-35474202 GCF_015228065.2 Penaeus monodon
TATCTGCTAATTAGCGATCTACATAACAAAGGCTGCCCGATTTACCGCCACCAACCGCCACTGCATTTACGTTCCTCGACAGGGCAGACATTTTTAAAATAAAAAGTAAATAAAAAGTGATTTCCTTCAACAATTAATGAGCGATGTTTTTGCGGTGAAAATTTCGGAATCCGACATCGGGTAATTCCTTGGCGCCACGCTGTCTGGCGACGATCGATGCCAAGGGATTTCAGCCGCTTTCCGGTAGTTTTGTGTTATTATATTTTATTTATTCATAGGTATCATTTTTTGTTTATTTCGGTTGTGACACAGAGAGAGGGACATGTAAATAAATTATTTGTAGATGAGG
>NC_051400.1:35475498-35476915 GCF_015228065.2 Penaeus monodon
AGCATTACCAATTTTCCCGAGCTCGTATCTAGGCTCAAAAGATCAATAAAATAATAATGTTGGTTATGAATCCATTAAAGTCACAAGTTATAGAGCACGTATTATTAGATTCACGGATCCGCAGACTAGAAGAGAAAATCAGGTCACAGTTTTACTCGGCAAGTCCATCTATCTATTAAAAGATCTTGGACGCTCTTGCCAATATCTTCTGTGAACAAATTTAATTCTAGTCGGAGGCCCTCGGAAAGTCCATTCTTTCCTACTTTTGGAATTCTAGCGCTAACCTGGACGATCTACTGGACAAGAAGTAGAAATATTTCTCACTTCTGGAGTCAGTTATCGAACAGAAGTCTCTCTGGCAATGGCGGAGTTTGTAGTATTACATCTGCCTCTTTATGCTGGGAGGCATTCCGTCTCTGTTGTTTGGAGTGTGGTGGAAACTCTACGAGAAATACTCGACTCCTGCAGTTTCTCCCCAGAAACAGGATGACGTTTCGCTTCTCGAGGCTGGAAAGTCACCTCATCTAGGCTCCAACCCCAAAGAAAATGAGGGGGGGACCTATTTGTTACTTCTGAAGTCAACTATCGGACACAAAGCTAGCTGGCTACCCTCGAGTCTTTGGCGGTTGGTTGAATTGTGGTCGAAATTGTGGAGGAAAGGTTTGACTCCTGCAGTTTCTCCCCAAAATCAGGATGACGTTTCGCTTCTCGAGGCTGGAAAGTCACCTCTTCTAACATCCAACCCCATGGAAAATGAAGAAACTGGCGCATTAGTCAAAACTTCTGTGTGTGACATACAAGCAGGTGAATCCTCCTCCAAGGAAGAGGATCAGGAATCCAGCCGTTCAGTCGACTTATCCGAGGATGTAGCACAGACAATTGTATCCTGCTCCACGGAAAAGGATCTGGAAGCCGGCCGTTCAGTCGACTTATCCGAGGATGTAGCACAGACAATTGTATCCTGCTCCACGGAAAAGGATCTGGAAGCCGGCCATTCAGTCGACATATCCAAGAATGAAAACACAGCAGAGGACTCCTCCTCAGAAGAGAGGGGTTAGAAAGCTGGCGGTTCACTTGGCACTTCACCAGCTGGAAGCACGACCTTTTCAAACTCTAGTCCTACGGAACTGGGTCAGAGCAGTGGCTCTGTTTACCTTCCCTCGACTTAGGTTTCATCAGACTCCAGCTCCGGGGTGACGCTAGTAACTAGCAGTTCACTTCCTACTTGCTCGGATGAAAGCACGACTTTATAAGAGTCTAAGTGTATGGGAACTAGCGGTTCATTGTATCTCCCCTAGACTGAAAAAGAATCGGAATCCTCCGAGAGTGGTAACTGATCTGTTAGGGACAACTAACCCATAATGTTAATTTAACGATACAGCATTATGGACAATAAAAGAAGTGATGATTATGATGA
>NC_051400.1:35477238-35478468 GCF_015228065.2 Penaeus monodon
TCATCATAATCATCACTTCTTTTATTGTCCATAATGCTGTATCGTTAAATTAACATTATGGGTTAGTTGTCCCTAACAGATCAGTTACCACTCTCGGAGGATTCCGATTCTTTTTCAGTCTAGGGGAGATACAATGAACCGCTAGTTCCCATACACTTAGACTCCGCCAGCTTTCTAACCCCTCTCTTCTGAGGAGGAGTCCTCTGCTGTTTTTCATCCTCGGACAAGTCGACTGAACGGCCGGCTTCCAGATCCTTTTCCGTGGAGCAGGATACAATTGTCTGTGCCACATCCTCGGATAAGTCGACTGAACGGCCGGCTTCCAGATCCTTTTCCGTGGAGCAGGATACAATTGTCTGTGCCACATCCTCGGATAAGTCGACTGAACGGCTGGCTTCCTGATCCTCTTCCTTGGAGGAGGATTCACCTGCTTGTATGTCACACACAGAAGTTTTGACTAATGCGCCAGTTTCTTCATTTTCCATGGGTTGGATGTTAGAAGAGGTGAACTTTCCAGCCTCGAGAAGCGAAACGTCATCCTGATTTTGGGGAGAAACTGCAGGAGTCAAACCTTTCCTCCACAATTTCGACCACAATTCAACCAACCGCCAAAGACTCGAGGGTAGCCAGCTAGCTTTGTGTCCGATAGTTGACTTCAGAAGTAACAAATAGGTCCCCCCCTCATTTTCTTTGGGGTTGGAGCCTAGATGAGGTGACTTTCCAGCCTCGAGAAGCGAAACGTCATCCTGTTTCTGGGGAGAAACTGCAGGAGTCGAGTATTTCTCGTAGAGTTTCCACCACACTCCAAACAACAGAGACGGAATGCCTCCCAGCATAAAGAGGCAGATGTAATACTACAAACTCCGCCATTGCCAGAGAGACTTCTGTTCGATAACTGACTCCAGAAGTGAGAAATATTTCTACTTCTTGTCCAGTAGATCGTCCAGGTTAGCGCTACAATTCCAAAAGTAGGAAAGAATGGACTTTCCGAGGGCCTCCGACTAGAATTAAATTTGTTCACAGAAGATATTGGCAAGAGCGTCCAAGATCTTTTAATAGACAGATGGACTTGCCGAGTAAAACTGTGACCTGATTTTCTCTTCTAGTCTGCGGATCCGTGAATCTAATAATACGTGCTCTATAACTCGTGATTTTAATGGATTCATAACCAACATTATTATTTTATTGATCTTTTGAGCCTAGATACGAGCTCGGGAAAATTGGTAATGC
>NC_051400.1:35483981-35484364 GCF_015228065.2 Penaeus monodon
GCAGAGAAATGCTTCTTTTTAATGAACGCTGAAACGAGAATAAGGGAGAGAATAACAAAATGAACAGAAGAACAAAAATCCACCACCTGTGCCGCCACGTTACGACTTCCCTTGTACATAATTTCCATATCAATGCAACTCAGCTTTGGCCCTTCCAAACTGCACATTAAGCACAATCCCCATTTGCACATTGGCCTTGTTTACAGCGTTATGACTTATGCATTTAGCGTAGGTTATTTTCCTACTGCGGGAGGTCGAAAGGCATCATGCTGAAGCCAACTCAATGCATCTAGTTCTGTCCGTAACCAGTCTGGCCCCCTTACGGCAGATAGTTACTCCACTCAAATCGTCGACAGCTGATTATATAGAACAGAGCATTGATC
>NC_051400.1:35485970-35487705 GCF_015228065.2 Penaeus monodon
GCCTCTGGATCTGCCTATTAAATGTAAAAATAAATATTATGAATTTACTTCGACATAGAGATCATCATAATATTCGATTTTTTTTTATCATGCATTTGATACAGCGTAAAGACTAATAGTACGAATGCTTTATCATTAAAACATATCTTGCATTACTTTTTTAGTATCTACCGGAAAGTAAAGTCATAACAAAGAAATCTTTATTTGTTTGACTTAGTAAGTTAAACGTGCCTATTGATGACCGTAGACTTTACACATTTTGCTACCGAAATGCACTGTTCTGTAAATGACTCGGTTAGAAATACTGTTTTTTCATATATTTTCAGATAAATCGCTGAGCACAGTAAGCGGATCAAAATCCATATTGGTTCTCATGAAATTTTTTGATTAGAGGCCTTATTATGTCTCACTGATTGGCTCCTACACCTCTTGTTGGTGTTTATTTTATAACAAAATTAATAGATATGCAAACGTCGGATCTCCCTCTCTGTCTTGCATACTTTTTATTTTCAAAGAGTCGATATATCTGAATGAAACGATCGTTTACTCTCCTATTTGTAATTACTGGTAAACAGCCTACAAGCAGTGAACTGGGCTGTTTATATGAGGTCAAGTTACCGATTTTCGATGCGTTTCATCTCGCCCTCTGCTTCATTTTCACCAGCGAAAGACAGATTCTTTAAATTTCGACTCCGGAGATTCCCTTCACATTAACTACCATATATTGCATTCAGTTAATTAAGTATAATTTAGCCTTTCTGATTTGGTGACTGCTGATACTTTGATTCTGGTTGGCTGACGGCCGTTCGCCTCTTGCCATTGGCCGCCAGCATCACCTCGGCCCGCGATTGGTCCGAGCTGCGTGCAAGAGCGCCGACAATAGGAGAATCGCGCGCCACAACCATTCGGCCAGGTAACTCTTGCTCCCTTGCCACGTACGCCTTTCCATTCCAATTGCCAACTTATTTTTTAGGACTTTTAGCGATCGATTTTCGTGATGTTGTAAGTTTTATTTGGTAGCTGCGTTAATTTTGTCAAAACTGCACTCATCCATCCGCTGAAATTGCGCGATGTCACTCGATATTTCTGACGCCGCGTTGTACAGGTAACCGGCAACCGAGAATGAGAAGGTGGTGTCAGAAGTGTGAGTGGCGAACGGAGCTCAGTCTGCATCGTGACACCACGTAGGGAAGACCGTCGCGCTGTGTCCGCCCCCTCTCACTACCGCGCGCACGTGGACCCGGCGCGCCCGTCTTGACTGAGAGAAGCAGGTTAATGTCAGGCCTTCCCTTAGGGTTGAAGACCATGTTTTTGTGACGGCTTATTAGGGTGTAGAGACTGTTGAACATAATTTTTAGGACTGATGAACAACGTGTACATTTGAGATTACTCTCGTCCGCGGATTGGTCGCTCGTGTCGGGAAGATATGGGACTCATATAGTGGGTTACAGACTTATTGCCAAATAAAAGGGTGTCATGTTTGAGTTTCATGAATACCAAAACGCCGGAGATTGGGGCTGATCCAATAATTTCATCTCATTTGTTGGAGTGACAAGTAAAAGTATAACATGCTCTAATTCAGTACGAAAAAAAAAAATATTTTGATTTTAATTTCATGCTGTTGTTGTTTTTTCTCTCTCTCTTTTATCACTATGAAAAAAAAATCAGTACTACATTTTGCATTACCAAAGCATTACCAATCACGGCCAAGGCATCTTTGCAACGCTATCTAACG
>NC_051400.1:35487802-35488236 GCF_015228065.2 Penaeus monodon
AATAACAGATTCAAACCCCTTTCATTATTTTTACGTTAGTGTTCCTAAAAATCTGGTTGATGACTCCTCCTGAATGAGGAAGGGGACTCACCGACGCGCCTCCTCGTTAAAACATCCTTCGTAATGTCATTTAGCTGATCTACGTCCTCAAACATAAAAGAAACAGACGCGGTGTTCGGCGAGGGCAGCAATGGGCACACACGGGCAATCAGTGTTATCTTATCTTATCTTAATTCTCGTGGGTATTTGAGGTATCATGCTCCTTTGGGAGTAATGGTCCCTCTGGTTTTGGAATATCGGAAGCGGTAATGAGTAAATCGTCGACGCTAAGTTTAGCTCCTTCATCTTTAGTGCGGACTTGAGTGCCCTCACTATAAACACATACGCCTTTAACGTGAGAGCGGACATCGTAAACAAGGGGCAGGTTGGTCTAT
>NC_051400.1:35488265-35488346 GCF_015228065.2 Penaeus monodon
TCGACTTATTCCTTGGCATGAAAGTAGGCATCGAGCGAAGAAGAAATAGAAAGGAATAAAGCTTCATTTAAAAAAAATATA
>NC_051400.1:35488388-35488764 GCF_015228065.2 Penaeus monodon
AATGTCCATGCCCAGTGGTGCAAGTTTTGGACGACTGCAACTTTTAAAAATAATAAAAATAATAAAACAAATATTTTGACGAGTACGTAATAAAGAAGAAGAAAAAAGGTTTGGAAGAAATTGTGAATCAGGGAAGAAAATTAGAAAAGATATATATACAAGAAAAAGATAATAATAAATTTAAAAAATAGATAAATATCTAATAATACAACGAAGTGTAATCAAAAGTGACACAAAGGTAACAACAAAAAAAGGAAAGATAAACGAAACACAAGAGAAAGGAAACCAACCGATAAAAAAGAAGAGAAAAATAAACATAACAAACGAGACGAAAAGCAAAACAAGAAGCGAAGAAGAGAAGCACCGATATACCAAC
>NC_051400.1:35488850-35489005 GCF_015228065.2 Penaeus monodon
AGCTGGAGGCGGCCATAATGGAGGACCCGCTGTGTTGAAATCTCGGCCCCGCGAACTCTGCCAGCCGCCGTCGCCCGCCCTCCCGCTCGATCAGACGCGGCCTCGGTGCTCGTCACTCCTTCCGTCGTCTGTAGGCGTTTGGCCAAGGGTGCAGG
>NC_051400.1:35492047-35492301 GCF_015228065.2 Penaeus monodon
TTGTTTTCGAGTTAATATCCTGAAACTCTAACCCAGATTAAAAGATCAAGCAACATCTTTTCACGATTAAATGCTTATCAAAATCCTTTCACTGGCGACCAACGTTGTGTGGGTTGATTCAAGTAGCTTGATCTTGCTGTAGCTTTTTGCATTTTATGTAATAAAAATTGTCATTGTTGTCAAGACCTTCAACGCAATCTTTATATTCAGTGTCATTGCTCAATATGTTTTTCATATTTTATCTATTGCTTGAA
>NC_051400.1:35498883-35499313 GCF_015228065.2 Penaeus monodon
CGAAATCAATGAGGAATGTGGTTACTCGTTGTCTCGTCTCGTTTGGAGACAAAATCGAGCAGAATCGGATTTTTTTTTTCTTTTCGGAAATCACATTTCTTTTACACTCTTATCAAATCGGCTAATTATGCTGACGAAGTGATCAGGGCAATTTAAATACCTGGTGAAGCAGTCTAGGCAATTTAAATACCTGACCTTTTGGGAAAGCCAATGGTTTGACAAGCTGTGCAACGTTGACTTCCTTTAATTCATCTAAAATGGATCTTCCTGAAGAAGAAAACAAATAGATAATAAAATAAAATGCCATAAGACTCTCGTTGTACATTACGTTTTATGTTTTTTTTCTGTATTATTCTTTGTGTTATTTCTCGGTAAATGTTTAGATAATTCCTTCGAGACTTTTATTAAAATTGATGATAATTAAAACCTT
>NC_051400.1:35500494-35501378 GCF_015228065.2 Penaeus monodon
CTTTGGGTCTCGACTCTGGGACCAATATTTTCTTTATTTCGGCGAAAAAGATTCCACTGTTGGACCAATATCTGTTTTATTCCGACGAAAAAGATTCTACTATTAGATCAATATCTGTTTTATTCCGACGAAAAAGATTCTGCTGTTGGACCAATATCTGCTTTATTCCGACGAAAAAGACTCTGCTCTTGGGGCAATATCTGTTTCATTTTGAATGCATCTATTTGGGACCAATATTTGTTCTACTCTGATGAAATTTAAAAAAATGTTCTACTTTGGGACCAATATCTCTTTGTCTTTCGGTATTCTTCTTTGGAATTCATATTAATAACTGACATATATTCTAACTTTTTTGTTTTCTTTTTTAGTTTGATCAATATCACCAATACGTATTCCACATTGATCAATATCTACAGTACCTATACTACTTTGACTAATATCTATTGTATAATATCTGGTCTATTTTGAAATGAAAATTCAAGGAAAAGTGTATTTCTATTGTTATTCTTTTCTGTCAGCATATGCCCTGCCATCGCTTTTATTTAATCTGTTGTGTTTTATCTCAGTATCATTATTTTTTCCCCAGATAATCGCCTCTTTAAATCCATTTTTTTCTCTCTTTTTACTGTAATTCTAGCATTAAGTGAAATACTTTCCGTTAATTAATTTCTAGAGTTACGTAATGCATGGTAGTAGGAAAATGGGTGCGAGTTATGAGGAAATTTTCACTGGTGTTTGGAGAAGGAAAGTGCTTGCGTGGTCATGCTGCCTTCGATGGCGGCTGGAGCAGTGCGATGGCATGAATTCCGTCCTTTCGTGCCTAATTCACACCGGCGAAATCCTCTCCAAGTGCCACACCCACGTCTTCCCTTGCCCTCGGCGCC
>NC_051400.1:35501565-35502034 GCF_015228065.2 Penaeus monodon
TGCCTGCAGCCTCCGTCTTCGCTCACCACGCCCACTTCCGGCCCGGCCCCGCCCACCCCTGGCCAAGCCCAGGTCAATACTTCTTATCTGGGGCGCTTGCAGCCGAACTTCGTTTTACTGAACTTTGGCCCGTCCTCTTGCACCCTGACCCCGCCTCCCGGACCCTCGCTCCGCCCACGCCCTCTGCCTTGGCTGCCACCATCTCTCGCCTAAATGCCATCACCTCTGCCACCACCTGCCGCTCCCGGGGCTTCCCCAGCCCCCTGCCACCACCTGGGGCATCTCCAGCCACCGGTTCGCTGACCAACCTCCTGAGACCGGCTCTCTTGCCCTCAGTGTGACGTCATCACTCCACCCTTCTGCTTGACACCCGTTTATTCCCCCTTCCTCTTCTACATCCTTGCCTGCTTTCTTGAGTTACCCCCGTGGCTAGCATCTCGCGATCACCACCGTCGCCAACTCATACGTG
>NC_051400.1:35502087-35502314 GCF_015228065.2 Penaeus monodon
CAGAGCTCATTCATGCTCCAGCGATCATCACTCGTACCTGACGTCATCACCATTTGCCGTTTGCAATACGACCTGCCGGCCCATCTCATCCGCTGGCAATTGCAGCTTGCCTTGACAACATCGCCTATATTTCAGTCAACAGCGTGACTTTTCACTAGAACGCGTTGCATTAAACCTACTTATCCTCTCATACATTGTCACCATTGTTATCGTTACCATTTTAGAAA
>NC_051400.1:35504788-35504913 GCF_015228065.2 Penaeus monodon
CAAACGCAGGCAGGGAGGGATCTTTAGCGAGTGCCATGCCCTACAGAAGATCGCCTCCTGGCCATTACTAATAGAGGGACACCTGTTATATCCTGCCTTGGTCGATGGTTCGTCCCCCCACACCA
>NC_051400.1:35505058-35505122 GCF_015228065.2 Penaeus monodon
ATTTCCCCTCTACCCATGCGTGAATTAGGTATCATGGCCGTTGCTGCGTCGGGTGCGGGCGGAG
>NC_051400.1:35505265-35505458 GCF_015228065.2 Penaeus monodon
TTCAGATAACTTCAGCGTCTTCAGTTTCTTTAAAATGTTCCTCTTGATAGCTTTGCAACAGCTCAACAAGTAAATCATTAAAGGCGATGGCAGAGGCTCACTGGGCTGTGAGTAAGTACACAGTGCGGTACAATCCTTAAAGTGCGGTAATGACTCAATTCTCCCGTGACGAACAAACGCACACCACACGGGA
>NC_051400.1:35505683-35506062 GCF_015228065.2 Penaeus monodon
TTAGCTGGTATCTAAAGGGTTGCCATGAAGAATATTTTCCATATTTTTTGCCTTCCCTGGTCCCTACATGCAGCGAGCAATTGCACTCACTGCAGTCGAGTTGGTTTGAGATTCCGGACGAGGCTCACGCCTAACTGCTACGGCGCGCACTTGCACAGTCAAGAGCAGTGGATTCGAACACACTGACGATGATAAGCCACTGATAACAAGGCTCGTTTGGGGGCGTCCAGATGTGCTTTGCTTTGCGCTGGGCGATGAGCCAGGCAAATGAACAAGCTTTATATCCAGAGAACACGTGCTTTGGTTACTGTGACCGAGGCTTCTAGTATCGAGTGTACATTCTTCTAAGCTTCCCTTTGACATTTTCAAAGGGAAGCCG
>NC_051400.1:35506209-35507470 GCF_015228065.2 Penaeus monodon
TTATCTGTGTGTGTAGTTCTTGGTTACTTACGGATATGTGCCATTTTTCTCCACAGGTAGTAACAGCTGAAGTGTGCTGTAAGATAAACTCTGCAATAAGAGCGAGGCTGGACACTAGCCACCGACATCAGCGATCCCTACAGGCCTCCCAGTGATCAAAACCAGTGTGAAGTGATACTCAAAATCCCATCCTTCTTTAACGATACCCTCCTGGTAGATATTCCGTTCTGGAGCATGGTAGCTCTGAAGGAAGGGGGCAATCGCTAGAGGAATCGCGGCAGGATATCTTGAGAATTCCGGCCGCTTTGCTACGACACTCTTTAATACTTCGTGTGTTTCGTGTTGAGCGGAATATGATCTGACATTTTCGAACTGCAGTGTCAGGTGATCATGAAAGGCCGCTGAGACAAAGGTCAGACGTAGGGATCCTGTTGACTTCATTGCAAAAGTGATGCGATAACTTTGCGTTGTGTGACAGAAAAACGGACTTTGATATAAGATAGTGCTATTTGGATGTTCTTAGGTGCTAGACTTATATAGTTAAAGGTACGATTCTCTTCTTGAAAAGGTAGAAATAATAAGTGACTTCGGTGAAAAGAGCAGGAGAGAAGGGCTCTCCCCAGTGGTGAAAGTGAGAGTGAAAGTGAGCGTTCGTCCGTCTGAACGAAGATCCTTTTCCGCGATTCAACCGGAGCAAAGTGGGCGGCCGTAGTTCTTCCCTGAGGATTGTTATGTCCTTCCTCTGACGTCACGCACACCCACCGCGAAGCCCTCCCGACGCCCACCTCGCCGCCCACGCTCGCAACCTCCAAAATCCCGGTCATGGAAACAGCCACCCGTGCAGTCATCGTGATCCTGTTGGTGCACGCCTTCATGTGCCCCGGTAAGTAGTCCTCACGTTGCCCTCTCAGCGTGGGTGACAACACGCGGAGTTTGTGTATGTAGAAGGGGGGAGGGACGGGTTGCAGGAGGGAGGATCCGAGTTGTAGGAGAGGGGGGGTGGGGGTTCCGGGTCATTCTTAGCGACCACTTCCGAGGAGCATTCAAGGGGAGCACGCGGGCGACTTCCCTTGCCTCTGGCGGCCGGCGACGCTGCACTCTAGTGACGCTGCAGAGAGGAAGCGACAGGAGATTCCGTTCTTCCTTGAGTCTCATTACACATGCTGACACGTAGATAAGGTGTGCTTTGCATCAGAGTTGGTGACTACGTGCACGCATGTATGTGAACTCAGTCCTGATTACGGTGACATGTATTATGAAA
>NC_051400.1:35507511-35507786 GCF_015228065.2 Penaeus monodon
GAATTAGAAGACCGCATATTGCTTCGGAGGAAACAGTCTGCACCGGAAGATTAGTCCCAACACAACCGCAGCATCACTTCTCGCGGGAAGCGAACCTTTGCCAAATGAATATGGAAACCTCTCGACGAGGCCGATCCCAAGGCGACGACCGCGAGCCGCCCGCCGGCAGTTCGCGGGCGGCCCTGGGTCCCAGGTCGGCCCCGCAGGGCTGAGCCAGCGGTTGGGACGCGCTTGGGACATGGGCGTCGGGGGAGTGGGCTCGGGAACAGGGACAG
>NC_051400.1:35512368-35513176 GCF_015228065.2 Penaeus monodon
AACCGCGCCCCTTGGGCGCATGTACGCACGGGAGAAATGCTTTGTACATTTGAATAGCCGAGAATGGGAATTCCTCCTGTTCCCGGATGTGTTCAGAATGTCGCAGATGCAAAGGAAAATGAACATAGAATTTTTTTCGTTTCATATCTTTTCGAAAATTTTAAGAACTTGTTTCTTTTTGTAACTTTACTAGAAGCGAATGATACACATTGGATTTTATTAAACCTGATTCTTGGTACAGATATTTCGATTTGCCATAGCACTGTCTATCATTCCTGCTGTTTAACTGCTATATTTAGCGCAACATTACTCGCTGTTGCAGGAACGAGATGAGCTTTTACTTGGCCGACCTATGTTGCAAAATTTGCCTGTACTATGCTCTGCCCCCCACGAAGAAGTTCTTAAGAACGAAAATACACGTAAAAGATTATTCCTTATAAAGTGTCATTCGAGATTTGAGCTGTGTTCATGCATGAGTACGGGAATACACACGGGGTTGAGCACATACTTATCGATCCCTTGGTGCGTGTGTACTCAGTGTTTTCTGTGCCTCGAGAAGAATTATATATGTGGCGATGTATAGTTATGATCTGATGCGCGCTTTCTCAGGGCGTGGCATTATTAAATTTTGTTTTCTCTATTGCACGACATTCTATCTTTCACGCTAAGGAATCTGACCTTTCCATTTCACTTCTTTCTGCATCCTCTCTTTAAGAAGAGCGTGCCGGATGCTGTGCTCCTACCGGAGGGCCTTGCCTCATACGCGGATGTTATAAGTGGCTGTGAAGAGCAATAGAATGTTGCCCTT
>NC_051400.1:35513326-35513949 GCF_015228065.2 Penaeus monodon
TTAGTCCAAATCTCACGCCTGATGCTTTTCACGTTTTACTATGAAGAAATGCGAATTTTATACATTTCTCTAATAATCATTCTCACAAGTTTCTTATTAAGTTCCTTCTTCTAGACGTAAGATTACCATTTTATTCAGGACATCGCAGCACGGTTTTGCTATAAAACAGCGTCAGCAATCTCTCTGACTGAGGGTCCTCGAATCACATCGAACAAAGTACATTCTTGTACGTAATTTTCCTCCAAACTGAATCTTAAACATTTTTTAGATTATGTGTTACTCCATACGTTCAAAATTTACTTTTTTCACGACTTTTTCACTTTTTTTTGCGGTTAACTTGAATCCGTGCTAAAATTGGGAGAGGGAGACACACACACGTCCTTAAGAACATCAAAAATCAAGAGGAAGATCTATCTTTGGGAAAAAAAATAGGTAATGTTCATATTACAATGCTGTTTTTTGTCGACGTTTTCTTTTCACTTCATCCATCTTTTTGTTTTTCTTCTTGCTTCGTATTATGTCACACTTAGCACTTAGTCGACATCCATGATATAATCCGGGTAATAAGTAAAATATGATATGTTCTAAGCTGGTGATAATAAAACGAAGTATATCACAGTACA
>NC_051400.1:35514275-35514712 GCF_015228065.2 Penaeus monodon
ATGAGAAAAATTATTTATCCACAATTTAGTGATTCTTTTTCGTACTGTTTATATTTATACTTTCCAGCGCCTTTGTGTTGGCACCTCTTGGACATCACCTTGAACTCCATTTCTTTATTAGCAGCTTCAATTTTAAGTTCATCTCCATCGATTTCCTTTGGTCTATCTTACCCCTTTCGTCACCGCCAGCGCCTCCCTAAAGCTGCTTCTCCGCTAGACAAGCATGCCTCTTCTTATTTTTCTTGTGATTTTCCTTCTATGGTCTTCCTCTCTATGTATTTACTTTCGGGGTTCTTTCTGATTTTTTCTTTCGTTTTTTTTCGGGAAGAGGGGGGGGGTTAAGTGACCTCGTCCAAGGCACAATTATTTCGCGAACACTGGAAATTATATTGTATTTGGTATAATTTGCGTGTGTTCATGTGTTCTTGATATTCATT
>NC_051400.1:35515775-35516143 GCF_015228065.2 Penaeus monodon
AGAATAACAGGCAGGGCGTCATGAGGGGGGGGGGCGTGGCAGAGTCTGAGTGAGTTAGTTACTTATGCATTCCGTCCCGTATGACCCTAGGGAACTAAAACCTGGACCACAGGGATAACATGACATAAGGAATAACGCAGATAGGGAGGCACCAGCGTAGAAGGTTGTGGCAGAGGGGGCGTGGAGCAAAACCTGTATTTTTATGAAGGAAAACTTTATACACTTATACTGCCTAATGCTACGCTTTAGTTCATTGGGGTTTCACTTTGATATGAAGAGTGACACAGGTAAGAGGACATCAAAGAGGGAAGTGACAGAGAGTGGGTGGAGCAAAACCTGCCTCTTTATTATATAAAACTTTGAAACCA
>NC_051400.1:35516961-35517032 GCF_015228065.2 Penaeus monodon
TATTTGTTATTGCTGCGTGTTTATACTTGCCTGTGTGGTTGTGTGAGCACGTGTATATGTTACCTTTCACA
>NC_051400.1:35517483-35517791 GCF_015228065.2 Penaeus monodon
CATACCTGTGCTTACGTGTGAGTTTACCCTTTTTAGAACGCACTCAAGGCCTTGAAAGGTCTATGGTAATATTTCCCTACGTTATTCCAGTCATAAATTCTCCTCACATCACAAATAAAACACCGTCATCCATTATCGTAAGCATTATTAACGATCACACTTAATAATATCGTTCCTTCTGTTCTCGCAGAAGTATTTGCAAACATAATTAGCGCTATTGGGCTTTTTGTCGCCGCCATGGCAGTCAATAGCGTTTCGTAATAGCAGCGGATGACGTCACACCGCAATACCAAACGGAAAGGGGGGGA
>NC_051400.1:35517826-35518254 GCF_015228065.2 Penaeus monodon
TTCCCAATCAATAGCCTTATTTGACCACGTGATGACTGCGCTATTGCCGTTATTAATGTGTTTGCCCTCCGGTAATTTGTTTGTCCTTACAGGATATATTGATGCCTGAGGGGTCTGCAAGAGCCTCTCGCCCTCTTTACCCTCTTCATCCCCCCCCACATCACCCAATCGCCTCGCCTGCTGCTGGTTACCCTTCGTCACCCCGAGCTTCCTTGGTCGCATTTCCTCCTCACCCTTCGTCACCCTGAGCTTCCTTGGTCTCATTTTCCTCCTCACCCTTCGTCACCCTGAGCTTCCTTGGTCTCATTTCCTCCCCACCCTTCGTCACCCTGAGCTAACTTGGTCGCATTTCCTCTTCACCCTTGGCCCTGTCTACACTGACCCTTAGTCGTCATCACCTTATCCTCATCTTAAACCCTTCCCCCTTC
>NC_051400.1:35518446-35518697 GCF_015228065.2 Penaeus monodon
CATAAATTGCCTACTATTTGATCATCGACAGAAGCTAGTTTCGGTGCAGTGTTTGCAATGGGTCACACTGCAGGGTGCAGCGAGTTCGCGCGCACGCACATTAGGGTGAAGAGCATTGTTTACACGCACCCTGTAATTGTTACAAGGTAGCGGTGTCAAGTAAACAAGGCATTGCTCTTATGCTTGGCAGCTTCCTAGCCTCCTCGCTCGGCTACAAGGCCAGCTACAGGATTACTGGACTTAATGCTGTC
>NC_051400.1:35519405-35519520 GCF_015228065.2 Penaeus monodon
AGTAAGTAGGCCGCTTTGCGATCTGTTGATTGATTGCTGGATAGACAAAGGTAAAGTCCAACGGTAAGGAAGCTGAGGGAAGGGTAGAGAGACCATACAGCTGACGAGCAGGGGT
>NC_051400.1:35519707-35520646 GCF_015228065.2 Penaeus monodon
GGTCGCAGGCTATGTCTTTTATGCAGATTAAAACAAAGGAGGAGAGGGAGACGAAGAAATGGAGATGCGGAATCCTTCTCGCTTGATCAGAGTGGTGACGTTTTCAACATTATCATCGGTTGCTTCCTAGTGTGAAAACAATACCTATGTGGATATGTATATGTTCATAGCAGATGTGTTTGAACTAATATTGAATGCGTAGTACTGAATGTGTAATGTATTGTTATCTGTGTGATAACAATGGATTGCTAAATAAGGTGTGGAATATTAACAATGTATAAAGAGGATATACAAGTTGCTATAAGGATGTGTGTGCCTGTTAGTAAAGAAGCAACAGACACTACGATGATAAGCACTTACGAACTATATGCGAGGTTAACCTGACATCCTCTCCTCTCTCTCTCCTGTCTCCTCTCCTTCCCCCCTTTCCCTCTCTCTCCTCTCCCCTCCTCTCCCCCTCTTCCTCCCTTTCCCCCCTCCCTCTCTTCCCTTCCCCTCTCTCCCTCCTTCCCCACCTCCCTCTCTCCCTTTCCCTCGTCCCTCTGTCCCCTCCCTCCCTCTCTCCCCTCCCCCTCCCTTTCCCCCCTCCTCCCCCGTCCCTCTCCCCTTCCCCCGACCTTCTCAACTCTGAATCGCTTGACCAAAAATAAATCCTGAAACCGATCAACAATAAAGCAGCGATAAAAGTATGATAACTTTCTTCCCTCCTCCAAAGGCTCTCGGAGAGCAACAGGCCAACTTAACCCTTGCGACCGGGTGTCACAGGGGTCATATCCGGCCACGTATTACTAGGACTCTCGCCCTTATAGGTAATTGGATAAAGGTTGTTAATAGTCAATGGGACGCAAGAGTTCCGATGATTATCATTTATTTGCCGAAGGTCGTGTTTCTCAAATCAAATAATTAATTACGGAATAACGGAAAGTAAATCAGCAATTG
>NC_051400.1:35520961-35521220 GCF_015228065.2 Penaeus monodon
TAGATAAATGAATCAAACATAAACAGACAAAATTAATATATAAAACATCTTCTGAAAATATTACACCCTTCTCGCTACTGCAACATTGCCACCTTCAACACCAAAAAAATTCAATTTCAACACCAAAAATGAATTCAATATTAAATACGAAAATATACAGTCACAGTTTTCTGTGCATCCTCCCATGCAAATCATTCAGAGGAAACAGGTAATATTTGCCGAGTCAATACGACGGCCAATATGCATGTTAGCAATTACG
>NC_051400.1:35521255-35521557 GCF_015228065.2 Penaeus monodon
GTACATACGCACATGAATTTTAACAATAGAAAGATAAAGTAGAAGACTGAATATTTCGTGTCCGTGTTTTAAGAGAGAGGTCAAACATACGCATGCATTATACCATATAAATAAATAAAACAGTTGTGTGTCTAACGTGTATCCATTTCTCATAAAGCTCGCAAACAGTCGCGTGTTTTAATCGTTGAAAAAAAGTAATGGAATTCCAAATGGCAGTAAAAGGATTTTTTTTATTGACTATTTTCATCTTTATTTACTTCAAAATCTGTTTTTTTCTCGATATTCTCGATATTTTTCGATAT
>NC_051400.1:35521979-35522089 GCF_015228065.2 Penaeus monodon
TTATCACTGTAAAAGACTTAATCAGATTCTATTAATAGTGATACGGTCTCTGAGTTGCCGGTTGGTGTTTATTGGCTATATACTGACTGTGTTTATCTAATGCTGAATAA
>NC_051400.1:35523280-35523479 GCF_015228065.2 Penaeus monodon
CCTGGAACTATTACCCTATTATTTTTTTTTAAAGGTTGCCATCTGGCTGTGCTATGTTAAGGGAAATTAAAGTTTCATGACGCTTTTCATAAGTGAAAATGTGTTTTTCGTCGTTCACACAAAATATTATAAGAGTTTAATCAGTTTCGGTCCGTGACATTTATATTTAGCGTAATGGGAGAAAGAAAGAAAGAGAGAA
>NC_051400.1:35524809-35524978 GCF_015228065.2 Penaeus monodon
CTACCAAATCACCATTAAAGTATAAGGGGTAAAATGGGGTGTGGTGTGGGGTTGTTTGGCCGTGGTTTTTCCCGGTTTTTTTTGGGGGTTTTGTTGTTTTTTTTTGTGGGTTGGGGGTTTTTTGGTTTTTGGGTTGTGTGGGGTGGTTTTTTGTTGGCATTTTCCAATG
>NC_051400.1:35525053-35525502 GCF_015228065.2 Penaeus monodon
CCCCCCAAGGAAATTTAATTGGCAAAGAGAGGAGGAGCAAAGAGAACAGGGGAAGTTAAAGTGGGGAACCGGGAAGAATTGGGGCCCTTGTTTTACCTCCCCCCCTTTTGGGGTTTAATTCCCGGCCGCTCCCTTTTAAAAAAGTTTCCTTCCCCTTTTTGTTTTGAATCTTTTCCCTTGCCCCTTTGTGGGGGCGGGGGTTTTTCCATTTTTTTCCCAAAACCTTTTTCCACCTTGATTTTGTTTTGTTTTTTGGGGGTGGCCCCTTCTTTTTCTTTTTTTTTTTCCCCTCCTTCTTCTACTTCCCTTTTTCCTCTTTTTCCCTTACCTTTTTCCCCTTTCCCTCCCCTTCCCCCCCTTTTTTTCCTTTTTTCTTCCTCTTCCCCCTTAACTCCTCCCTATTTCCATTTTCCCCTTCCTTTTGGGGTTTCCCCCTTTTGGTCCCTCCC
>NC_051400.1:35527650-35527806 GCF_015228065.2 Penaeus monodon
AGAGAACTGCAATGATAATTTCTCGGAATAAAAGGGGCTGCTGATTAGCTTCCCCGTCGCAGAAGGAGGCAGCTGCTACCCCGCCCAGGGCATGAAGGAGGCTGGAGTGAGACAGAGATTAGGGGGTAGGAGGGAGAGAGGGAGAGGTGGGGAGGA
>NC_051400.1:35528076-35528191 GCF_015228065.2 Penaeus monodon
GGTTCGCTCTCGTAATGAGGTGAGTGATTGTGACGAAGCTAAATGTCCCGGCGGCTTGTGAGGCAGTCCTCATTGTTGAGTTAATTGCCTTTGGATTTCACACATGGCACCTGCC
>NC_051400.1:35531932-35532361 GCF_015228065.2 Penaeus monodon
AAAAGAGATAATTTGAAAGAAAGCGTTTCTAACTAATCTGATCCGACACAAAACCCCCTTTCTTTACAGCAAATTCACTGTCTTGTAAGCACCTTTCCCAAATACCCTTATCACGCAGATCTTTTTTAACGACCTTTCGCAAGAGACCAAAATCAAACACATCACCCTATGTCTCCATCCTCAACTTACAACGGAGCCGTTCAGCATACAAAAGAGCCAAAGGAGGGCTTTCGTGTGCCAATTTCGAGCTGAGACGCAACACTGAAAAAGCTTATCAGTCAAGCGCCCCCGGAAGGACCTTTTTGGGTTGACAAGCCACTAAAACCCCTCAACTCCCTTTGGATAAAGTCTCCACTCCCTTTTAAACCTGCCTTTCGTCCAAGGCACTCTTCCGGGAAAACCTTTATTTTAAACATTACTTGCATTGTA
>NC_051400.1:35532389-35532496 GCF_015228065.2 Penaeus monodon
CGGGGGGTTCTTCCTTTTTTTTTTCCCTACCTATTTGTTTTCTTCTCTTGGGCTTCATTTTTAAAACATTTAAAACCCAAAAACCCAAAACAAAATCGTATGTATTA
>NC_051400.1:35532837-35533495 GCF_015228065.2 Penaeus monodon
GGAGCCAAATCAAGAACAAAGCCAGATTTTTGCGAGAGTCAACGCCGCGAAAAAGTGATACGTCTCGAGTTTCCTTTGACTTTAAAGGGGATTATTTGGGCTCGTTCCCCTTTAATTGCTCCGCCTTTAAAAGGCCGCCATCTCACCTCCCCATCGCCCTCGGCCGGAGGGGAAAAACGCCCTTTTAGTCAGCCTGTAGGGCGTCGTGCGAAAACCCCGGCAGAGGAGGCTCGGACGAGGTGGGAGGGGAGGCATCGCGACGGGGTGGGAGGGGAGGGAAGGGGACGGGGGGAGGGAGGGATGGGGAGGTGTTTTGGGGGGGGGAGTGTGCGGGGGGTGGAAGAAGGGGATGAGGGGGGAAGGGGGGTGGGGGAGGGGGGAGAAGAGTGTGGGAGGGGGGGTTGTGCGGGGGGGGGTGGAGAAGGGGGTAGGGGGGGGGGAAGGGGGGGGAAAAAAGGGGCGGTGGAGATGAGTGTGGGGGGGGTGGGGGGGAAAGGGGTGAGGGAGGAGGGATGGGGAGAGGTGGGGGGAACTTGGGGGGGGATGTGGGAGGAGGGGGGGGAGGGGTGGAGGGAGAGAGTGTGGGAGGGAATGGGGGAGAGGGGGAAGGGATGGGGGGAGAGATTTTGGGAAAAAGGCTAAAGGGGGGGCGTGTGGG
>NC_051400.1:35535606-35535915 GCF_015228065.2 Penaeus monodon
AAAGAATCTAAAAATTCACTATTCATTACCGTCCTTTCTCCACATAATGCTATTTTCCCTCTAGTAGTTTTGTTTTTTTATCTCTTCAATTAAGCAACTGTCCCATTTTTTTTGTCTCCCGTAGTTGATTCTTTGGAACTGTCATAGTTTCTTTTATGGTCGAACTTTTGCCCTTCAAAAAATACGTTTAAAATTGATTCAAAGGAAAGGTAAAACATGTGATCTGGGTTCAGATGGGATCCGTGTTTTAAAATTGTCCTTGCAGGGGAAATGTGTGATCCGGATGAAAAATTTATTTTCATAATGCGT
>NC_051400.1:35536229-35536691 GCF_015228065.2 Penaeus monodon
AGTGAAGTGGGACAATTCGTGTTACAGGATCTGAGAACAGAATCTGAAAGCAACCTTCTTGTTCGCTCTATAGAGAATGTACAACACTTATGAGATGAAAGAAATAGCGTAGCCTTATGTGGTGACTTTTTTTGATTAGATCGATAATAATTCCGTTGGGTTTTTTATTCCAAAAGGGTAAAATTTCCCTGGTGGTCGCGTGATCCAATACTCACCCCCGCCTGGACTCTTGACCATAAAATGAAAGGGTCGTCTAGGGAAAATACTATTATAGTACCGTAGGAGCTAACAAAAAAAGTCTCGTCCCTGGGAATGTCCCCGGAAAGGTCATATAATATCCCCTTTAAAACAAACCCCTGGTAGGAAATTTTGTATCCGTAAGCGTAAGCCTTTTTGTAGATGGTGGTTTCGTTGGAGCAGATGGAAAATTACTGTGTTGGGTTGCCAAAGGGGACACGGCCC
>NC_051400.1:35536732-35537682 GCF_015228065.2 Penaeus monodon
AAAACTACCTGAAACCAGTATGGGTATGGAAAAGCTTTAAAAAAAAGAAAATTTTGAGAGCGTTAATTTAAAAGAATTGTGGTGAGGAGGAAACATCAAATTCTCAATTTTAATTAGGTATTGAAAAGATAACCAAGGGATTAGAGATAACAGTGTGGATGATGGAAATGACAGTGGGAAGCAGTGCGTATTTTGTCATGGGCATGGTGGAGAGAGCATGAAGGGACTAGAGGCTAATAAATGAAAAGAATGGGACAAAGAAAAGGGTGAAAGGGCAGAGTTGCAGATGCGGAAGGGAGAAAACTAGAATGGGAAAGCATCTTGCAAAAAGAGTGAGTGAAGGGGATGAAAATTTATTGGGATCTCAGTTTAAGGATGAATTTTTACTAACACAGGAACTCCCAATGAAATATAGCCACTTTAAGAACAATTCATAAATCTGATTTTAAAAATAAAACATTCTTGATATGAATTGTGCATAAGGAGCATTTATACCTTCCGCCTCGATATCATTCAAAGATAATAGATTGAACAATAAGGCAAATACCTTAAAAGCAGCAATTTAAGGGAGATTTTAGAGTTCTATCCCACCATCGCCATCAAGTTAAACAAGCAGCAAAAATTTTGGAAACTTATCAAACCCCCTTAAAAGGGATAAAAAGGAAAAATGAACCATAAAACAAAATATGATTTCTTTTTTGGTTGGCAGTTTTCGTTCAACTTTTATGCACCTTACTTTCCATAAATTTAATTCAAAGGGCTTTTATACACCTAGAGTGAGAGTGATCAAAGAGGATATATTTGTAATTTTTGTAATCTCTACGAAGCAAACAAGGTTTTTTTTGTGAAGGGTTTATATGATGAATAATATGAAAAGGGAAAAAAAATAGTAAAGACTTTATGGTTATTCTAGTCCCCCCCCATCTCTCTCTGTACATCCCGCCACACCC
>NC_051400.1:35538971-35539070 GCF_015228065.2 Penaeus monodon
TAGTTTATTTGTCTCCCTAGCTGCCTCCCTCTCGTGCTCAGGCTCTCTTCCCCTCTTGCATATTCGCCTTGCTCTCATGGTTTCAAAGATGAGAGAAAA
>NC_051400.1:35539729-35540664 GCF_015228065.2 Penaeus monodon
GACATTTCGGTCAGTGTAACGCGAGCTTTCTTGGTGAGCCGACCTTTCCTCGCGGTCGGTCGGGAAGGCGCTTCGGATGTTCGGCTGAAGGGGGGGTGAGGGAGGGGAAGAGGGGGGGGTGAGGGAGGGGAATAGGGGGGGAAGTGAGGGAGGGGAAGAGGGGGGGAGGGGACGGGGGGTGAGGGAGGGGAAGAGGGGGGTGAGGGAGGGGAAGTGGGTGGTAGAAGGAATGGTGGAGGGAAAGTGGATAAAGCAGGGAGGGAAATGGGGGGGGGTAAAGCAGGGAGGGAAAGAAGGGGCGGAATAAAGCAGGGAGGGAAAAAAGGGAAAAGTAGGGAGAAAGAGGGAAGCAGAGAAGTAAAGGCGGGGTAAAGCAGGGAGGGGAACAGGAGTGAAGCAGGGAGATAAAGAGGGGGGATACAGCAGGGAGATAAGTGGGGGGGGGAATACATCAGGGAGGGAAAAGAGGAAGAAAAGGCGGAAGGAGGGAGATGAAGCAGATGAAGGATGGAGAGAAGGAAGAGAGAAAGGAGGATGAAGGGAGAGAGAAAGGAGAAGGTGACGGGAGGGAGGAGGGGGAGGAGTGGAGGAAAGAGGGAGGGGGGAGGGTGGAGGAGGAGGGAGAGAGGGAGGAGGGGGGAGGAAAGTGGGAGGAGGGGGAGGGTGGAGGAAAGTGGGAGGGGGGGGAGGGTGGAGGAAAGAGGAGGAGGGGAGGGTGGAGGAAAGAGGGAGGAGGGGGAGGGTGGAGGAAAGAGGGAGGAGGGGGAGGGTGGAGGAAAGAGGGAGGAGGGGGAGGGTGGAGGAAAGAGGGAGGAGGGGGAGGGTGGAGGAAAGAGGGAGGAGGGGGAGGGTGGAGGAAAGAGGGAGGAGGGGGAGGGTGGAGGAAAGAGGGAGGAGGGGGAGGGGGGAGGAAAGAGGGAGGAGGGGGAGGAGGG
>NC_051400.1:35540767-35541910 GCF_015228065.2 Penaeus monodon
GAATGGGAGGATAAAGGAGGATGGAGAGAGGTACAAGGTACTAGGGTACAAGGTGAAGGTACAAGCTGAGGGTACAAGCTGAGGGTACAAGATGAGGGTACAAGATGAAGGTACAAGGTGAGGGTACAAGGTGAGGGTACAAGGTGAGGGTACAAGGTGAGGGTACAAGGTGAGAGTACAAGGGAAGGATACAAGGTGAGGGTACAAGGTGAGGGTACAAGGTGAGGGTACAAGGTGAAGGTACAAGGTGAGGGTACAAGGTGAGGCTACAAGATGAGGGTACAAGATGAGGGTACAAGGTGAGGCTACAAGGGAAGGGTACAAGGTGAAGGGTACAAGGTGAGGGTACAAGGGAAGGATACAAGGTGAAGGTACAAGATTAGGGTACAAGGTGAGGGATACAAGGTGAAAGTACAAGGTGAGGGATACTAGGTGACAGTATAAGGCGAGGGTACAAGGTGAGAGTACAAGGGAAGGGTACAAGGTGAGGCTACCAGATGAGGGGAATCAGAAGAAACCGTATAGCAGGAGGACAGAGATGAGAAAAGGGGGGGGGGGAGGGAGAAGAGAGGTGTGGGGGGGGAAGGAGAAGGGGGTTAGAAGGGGGGGGAGGGAGAAGAGAAGGGGTGTGGGGGGGAAGGAGAAGGGGGTTAGAAGGGGGGGGGAGGGAGAAGAGAGGTGTGGGGGGGAAGGAGAAGGGGTTAGAAGGGGGGGGGAGGGAGAAAAAGGAGGGTGGGGGGGAAGGAGAAGGGGTTTAGAAGGGGGGAGGGAGAAGAGAGGTGTGGGGGGGAAGGAGAAGGGGGTTAGAAGGGGGGGGGAAGGGAGAAGAGAGGTGTGAGATGTAAGGGGAGGGGAAAAAGGGGTTTGGGGGAGAAGGGAGAAGGAAGATGTAAGGGGAAGGGAAAGAGGGGGTGAGGGTGGGGGGGAAGGGAGAAGGGAGGTGTGGGGGGGAGGGGAAAAAGAGGGTGAGGATGGGGGGGGGGAAGGGAGAAGGGAGGTGAGGATGACGATCTCACGAGGGAGATTTTAATTCAACTCCGAGATAAAAAGTGAAGACGCTCAACTTTTACTCCCTGAGGCGTCTTGGCCAACTGTGCTTAGGGGGATTAAAAGGGGGGGGGAAATAAAAAAGAGGGGGGGGGG
>NC_051400.1:35542793-35543640 GCF_015228065.2 Penaeus monodon
AACCCTACATAATGACTAAAAAAAAGGACTTATTGAGCTTGTTAACCGAGCCATAGATAAATTCCGTTGCATATAAATAACTCTCGCCGTGTTTCGAGATAATGTCCTTTTTTTAAGCTCTTCTCCTAAATAAGCCACTTTCACCGCGTGAGTTTTGAACCTGCCGCTTTCGGGAAGAGAAGTGACTAAGGCTAAGACTAATCCAGATTATCCCTTTCGCGTTACGCCCGTACATAATCCAAATACTAATTACTTATAGGTTGAGGGAGAGCACAGCGTGTCAGGGTCGCGGGCTTCCTTGGCGGCACTGACGTTGGCGTGATTCAGATTGTCCATTTCATTGAGGGATTTGTATAATCTTGTGTCCCTAAGGTCGGCGCTCCCTCTAATTATCATTTAATGGTAGACATTATTGCGCAGCGCCTCTTACTCTCCTTCATTCGGACGGAAAAATCTGTGGTTTCGGAGCAAGAAAGGGCTCTCCAACGGGAGGCCAAGAGGCGAATTCCCGAGGAGAGGGTGGAGAGAATGAGCCATGAGTGCGCGGAGGCCAATGCGCACTTCGCCTTCGCCGCGGCTCATTTGGCAGTCTCCTTGGCGGCTTATCGGCCTCCAAGGAAGAGAGGCTTATCAGCTTCCGAGAAAGAGGGGCTGTAGCGCCGACTTCCTCGCCTCCGGAGGGTCTCGCCGCGGCTCAGGTCGCATCACGGGGCAGGGATTGTCCTCACGCCTCTCCTTGTCTGCAAATGCCGGACGAGCTGCTCTTTTGACGGGTTTTATATTCCTTTGTATACGGAGACATGTTTGTGTTGGAAGGGGTACCTAATGAGGCAAGGGCACTTTCCTG
>NC_051400.1:35544533-35544963 GCF_015228065.2 Penaeus monodon
ATCTCACAGCACGATCTCCAAAGTATAAATGCCCCTCACGTACAGCCCTAGGATATGGCTCTGCATATGCATCAGAAATCCCATAATAAAAGGATGCACAACTCTGAGAATAATGTCCCACGTCGGTCATCTGGCGACCGACATGTCATGACGTCGCTGCTCTGACGTCACAGAAGCAGAAGCAAAAATAGTCTTATATGAAAAATCTCCTTATACTCTCTACTTGCAGTGCTAGACTTATCTCTTACTTTTCAATTGCTTCTTTCTTTGCTTTGATGACTAGATTCTATTTTTGCAAAGGGTATCAATCATATCAGCAAAACATTATGTTGCCAGCACACCATAGAAGCTGATATGATCAATCATTCCAACGTACACACAAACTGAAGTATACTGAGATTCCTATTACTGAAAACATACATTTTCAAAA
>NC_051400.1:35545067-35545466 GCF_015228065.2 Penaeus monodon
GGGGCAATTCCAAAATGTGGCATGATAAATCACATCACACACTAAATTTTCTCCCACAAACGAGCGCTTTCGACAGGTGACTTCAACACATTTTGTAATTGGTCGAGCGTCAGTTAAGCTTCACTACGATTGGGTAATTAGTATGAATTTCAACCACCAGATGGCTCTAGTGACCAGGTACATCGAACTAAGCAGAGTCGCGCACCGTTTTACTGTAGAATACGTAAGACAGATGACCGAATGTGAAACAGTTATCGCAATAGATGTTATGCAATATATCAAGTATGATATATATGGCGATCACAGTCGCGACACGCACTTTGCAAAATCTTTTATGATTCTTATCTTGAAATGTCTTCAAAGCCATTCGTTTTGGGTCCGTTTGTTTGATTGCAACGA
>NC_051400.1:35545785-35546052 GCF_015228065.2 Penaeus monodon
TCAGTGCCCCCCCCCCCCCTCAGCGCCCCCGTGCCATGCGAGAGCCACATAAAGGGCGTCGCGTGCCTTCAGGTCCTGACCTTCTCTAACAACTAATAATATAATAACCGATAAATCTCTCTGGTGAATATTGCAACTGGCGCTTGCAAATGATGATCACGGGATGCAAATAATCAGCCGTTTGAGTCGTAATGAATTAAAATTGACTTCGTGCCAAGGGCCGGGGCTGCAGTCGGTCGTGTTCGTGCGTTTGTTTGTTTGGGAAGG
>NC_051400.1:35546105-35546203 GCF_015228065.2 Penaeus monodon
TGACGGGTGGCAAAGGGGGGGGGGGGGTTGGAGGTGAAGGTGCGTGGAGACGATCCTTTCTGCATACGTACATTCATCTAGGAGGCAGTAAAAGCGTT
>NC_051400.1:35546492-35547832 GCF_015228065.2 Penaeus monodon
GGGATCATCCGTCATTCCGTTCGGCCGCAATTGAGTTCATATCTCAACTGCCTTCGAGCACCGTTGCCATTTTCGCCGACGCTCGCACGGGAATCGCGTAATCTCGTCACCAGACCAAATCGCGACCCTCTTCGAGCCGAAAGAAGGGCTCATCAACGTTCCCTGTTCTTATGCCGAGAGTATTTCGTTTTTTCTCTATGTTCGAATATCTTAGAATCGGGGAATTAGAGTGCCGAAGTCGCCCGGCCGGCTCGTCCGCGGCGCCTTGGCACCACTGATCTATTTCGTGGCACTTGACAGCCAATATGGCGCCTCACGCCCGCGGACTTGTTGCTCGCACGCCCGCAGGAGCGCCCACGACCAGCCGCCCGCAGAATCCCTACTCTATTCGCACTGTTTCGGAATTTCGCTTAGAAGATGGCGCCCACTCATCCTCACTGGGTCTTCCTTAGACATTTTTATCCTTTACTTAGTCTCACTTACTCAGTTTTACTCTCCATTATTCGCCCTGCCTCACTCCCTCTTCCTCTGGCATTCAGCCATTTACCTTGCATCATTCACCCTCCCTCCATCGTTCACCCTGTCTCACTTCACCCTTCCTTGCCACACTCGCTGTAATCTAAATAAGTTGGTTAGAATATATCGGGGATCATGACAGCTGGTTCGTTCCCCAGATGAAGTGCCTTGCCTTGAGATGGGATTCTCGTAGCTTGGGTGTTGTAGGATGAGTCAGCTGAGTCAGTTGTTGAGTCATATGACCGGTGTCCGTGAAGGGGGGTGGGGGCAACTCCATGTCCTGACACCCTTGTTTGGAGGAGCGGCTAGTGGTTATCCACATGTAAACAATGCATAACAACCTCATCTGTAATCCATGAAAGGGTAGAAAGTTAAAGACTGCAAATTGATATAATACCTTGCAGTGGAAGATTACAAACAATTGGAAGTATGACTGTACTTTAGTGGGGGTAGTGAAGCGGTAAAAAGCAAGTAAATCCCGTTAATGGAGCTTTAGCGGGGTCAGTTCCAGTGGCAGTACCCCATAGGATGGTGTCTCTTGGGCGAGTAAACAATGCTACAGGGTGTCAGAAGGTTGAAATAGGACGCGTTGGTTCAGAATAGCATTTGAGTATATTCTAAAACTATTCAGGGAGTATTCAGAGGTTATACACATAATATTTTTGATAGCGAATCATGGAACTTCGATCATGCAGCAATCACTACGTACTCACAATAAAAAAAAAAGTAATGATGAAAAGTAAAACGATTCAGAGCACATACACGTATGTACCCAAAGCATATATTGATTATCCATAACATTCATAGAATTATTAAAACATAGT
>NC_051400.1:35547851-35548122 GCF_015228065.2 Penaeus monodon
TCAGCAGTAACAAAGCAATTTTAGCAGTCACTAGGTACGCATAACGAAAAATAATATTTTGAAACTATTTGGAAGGTATCCAAGAATGCATCCAAATTGTACAGTGATTATTCATAACGTCCATTGAAGTTTTAAAAAAGTAAAAAAAAAAAATCGACAAAAAGCCTTACAACTTCGATATCACAGCAGCCACTAGATACTCATAATAAAAAAAAAGTATTTTACAACTAAAAAGAAAGTATACAAAGTGTATTTTGCTGACCCACAGCTT
>NC_051400.1:35548148-35548579 GCF_015228065.2 Penaeus monodon
CACACCAAATCAAATTTTAAAAATCATCGAACTTACACAACTTCGTCACATTTTTAACTCGGAGTGATTTTCAATATCATTTGAATCTAAAGCTTTGATCAAAGACGAAGTATTGATGATAATTATAATGCTGGCAGAGCGGCAGATAAATTGATATCAATACAAGGAGGCCATTAAAGTGATTAATGTGAATATAGATAGATGGATTAATTAATTGATATGAAGTAAGGCTATGCATTAAGGGAAAGAGATACAATTGGATTAATGAGTAGATAAAATGTGAAAGATTTATGAATTATATATATTGCACTGTTGTTGAAAAGAAAAAAAAATCTATCTCAAAATGCAAATTACATTTCTATTCACTTGTTGACATGACACGTAGTGTATGATGCATGTACATACATGCATACAAACACATGTTGAATACA
>NC_051400.1:35548871-35549048 GCF_015228065.2 Penaeus monodon
CTGTCTCCGCAGTGCTCTCTCGCTCTCACTTACTGAGCGGGACGCCTCCTGCTTCATCTTACTTCATCCTCTTCTCCTGTTTTACTGACGCAGCATTGCATGTCTGCTTCTCTTCCATTAGTGTAACCATTTGCCATTCTATCATATTGTTCATTCTTTTGCTCTAATTACCTCTCG
>NC_051400.1:35549114-35549442 GCF_015228065.2 Penaeus monodon
GCTTTTCTCCTATTGAGTTGATTGTTATTTTTAGCTTAGTGTTTATGATACCGGCGAATTTATTTTTTTTTCATTAAAATTTTTGTACATTACTTACATTTTCTAGTTAAATGCAAATGTCAACATTATTATAAGTAATTATTGTAAGGTTTCACAATACACAGAACGTCAGATCCTTCTTTTGCAGAATTGAGTCTAGTCCAGGAGAGCGAAAAACAAGATCTAACACTATCTCTCCGTTGCGTGAAGTCTCTTGTGCGTTAAGAAGAAAAGATGTGTTATTATATCGTATAACTTATAGGCGTTTAACAAGTTATTTGAACTCCAT
>NC_051400.1:35550131-35550468 GCF_015228065.2 Penaeus monodon
CCGAAGGAAACAGGAAAAGAGAAAGAGAGACCCCTAAGAAAGAAATAATTCCATAACTGGCAACTCCGGCCGCCGGTCTCGTGGCCGGAGTATAAAAGCAGCAGTTCCGGCTTAATCACCCCGAAGCCAGCAGATCTGAATGGCTTCGTTCTCATTAGTCGAGAATATTATCATAATTCTGTAGTAATTCATCGAATCAAACGATACGGCCTTCGTTAAGCCAAACAATTTGGCATTAATTTATAATCCAACGTCTTGTTTCGGTTTTATTGGGAATATGGTTTCATCTTCTTCTCCCATATTATATAATTCATAATTTGGTTTATAATTTTGAAAA
>NC_051400.1:35550604-35550849 GCF_015228065.2 Penaeus monodon
CTAATTTCGGTCTGAAGTGAACCAATATGGAAATATATTAATTGTGTATATTCATTTCAGGTTATATCGGATCAAAGATTATGTGCAAACAATACTGTCGTTTTACTGAAGTGATGAAATTAATTCCATAATTTACGGTACGTGCAATCGGGTCTCATTGCCGATATATCACTGCCGATCACTTTGCAACCGGAGGAGGCCGGTTCGGAGAAATGGTGTCACTGGCAACGCATATTTGCTCAAGG
>NC_051400.1:35551035-35551338 GCF_015228065.2 Penaeus monodon
GGTTCTCACCATAACGCAGTCACCATCATTATCGCATGTCCACCCCCCCCTCCCCCTCCCCATGCCGTGTTCCATACCTGCCTCTCTCCGTGCAGTTGCCCCATACCCTATGCCCACCCCAACCCTAAAGGTAATCATTGCAAGTGTGTTGAAATTGCTGCCAATCAGTCACTCAAGACAGAGATCTTGATCTTTTTCTCCGCCTTTCATTTTTTTTCAATTATTTCCTCATTACTATAACCCCCTTTTTAATCGTTTTTTTTTATCTCCCTTTTTTGTTATCTCCGTTCAGCATATCTCCTG
>NC_051400.1:35551509-35551787 GCF_015228065.2 Penaeus monodon
TTGTTGTTGTTGTTTTTTTCATTATCTGACTTTCCTCTGTGTGTCTCCTTTTTCCACTTTCTTCCCTCTCTCTATATCCACGGGGTTATCTTCTGTTTCCCTCTCATTCCCGTTCTCGTTTGTCCACCTTCTGTTTTATCTCGATTCTTTCTTCTCCCCTTTCGCATTATCCTCTTCACTTATTTGTTTCTACTCATTTACCATCCCTTTCTTTGTCTTCGTTTATTCTGTGTTCTCAAACAGCTCACATTTCTCATCTATATTACATCTGTCTCTGT
>NC_051400.1:35551993-35552115 GCF_015228065.2 Penaeus monodon
CTCCCGCTCTTCGTCTCCCTCGCTAATCACTTCAAGTATCGAGGTCGTTGTGTTAGTCATAGTCGGCGCCTCTAATGGATTGCTCATTTTGCTGCGACGCGCACCTGGATTATCTCATGCTT
>NC_051400.1:35552766-35552894 GCF_015228065.2 Penaeus monodon
ACAGCCCCAAGGTCAGCAGGTAAAACAGGGCCGCTTATCATGTAAGCTGCGGCAGTATCGGCGGGGAAGGAGAGGATGTTCTGTTCCGATTGGCCACGAGATAAGCGCGGCCACGCCCAGCGCCCGGC
>NC_051400.1:35553449-35553967 GCF_015228065.2 Penaeus monodon
AGCGTTTCTAACTAATCTGATCCGACACATAACCCTTTCTTTACAGCAAAATTCACTGTCTTGTAAGCAGCCTTCTCCAAATATCCTTATCACGCAGATCTATTTTAACGACCCTTTCACAAGAGACTAAAATCAAACGACATCACCCTATGTCTCCTTCTTCTAAACTTACAACACTGAACAGTTCAGCATACGAAGAGCCAAGAGGAGGGCGTTCGTGTGCCAATTTCGAGCTGAGACGCAACACTGTAAAAGCTTATCAGTCAAGTCGCCCCCGGAAGGACCTCTTCGGTTGACAAGCTCACTGAAACCTGCAACTACCTGGGATAAAGTCTCTCACTGCCTCTTAAACACTGCCATTTTCGTCCAAGGTACACTCTCTGCTCGGAAAGGCCTGTTATCTTAACATTACTTGCATTGTATTTGTTTTTCGTTTTTCGTTTTTTTTTTCGTGGATTCTTTCGTTCCTTTTTTTCCTACCTACTTTGTGTTTTCTTCTCTTGGGCTTCATTCTTAAA
>NC_051400.1:35554368-35554622 GCF_015228065.2 Penaeus monodon
ACGGAGCCAAATCAAGAACAAAGCCAGATGTTAATGCAGAGAGTCAATCGCCGCGAGTAAAAGTGATACGGTCTCGAGCTTCCTTTGACATTAAGGGAGTTAGTTCGGCTCGTTCACCTTAATTGCTCCGCCATTAAGAGCCGCCATCTCACCTGCCATCGCCCTCGGCCGGAGGGGAAAGAAGCGCCCTTTTAGTCAGCCTGTAGGGCGTCGTGCGATCAATCACTCCGGCAGAGGAGGCATCGCGACGAGGT
>NC_051400.1:35556709-35557064 GCF_015228065.2 Penaeus monodon
ACAGTAAAGTTTATGAAAACATTAGCCACGATAACTTGATCTAAAAATATCACTACTTCTATTACCGTCCTTATCTCCATCAATAATGCTATTTTCTCCTCTAGTAGTTTTGCTTTTTATCTCATTCAATTATAGCAACTGTCCTATTATCTTTGTCTCCTGTAGTTGATTCTTGGAACTGTCATAGTTTCTATTGATGGTCGAACTTTTGCCATTCAAAAAGTACGTTTAATATCTGATGTCAAGGAAAGGTAAAACATGTGATCTTGGGATTCAGATGGGAATCCTGTGTTATAACTTGTCCTTGCATGAATATGTGTGTATCTCGAGATGAAAAGTTGATTATCATATATGC
>NC_051400.1:35557482-35558991 GCF_015228065.2 Penaeus monodon
AGTGGGACAATTCGTGTTACAGGATCTGAGAACAGAATCTGAAAGCAACCTTCTTGTTCGCTCTATAGAGAATGTACAACACTTATGAGATGAAAGAAATAGCGTAGCCTTATGTGGTGACTTTTATGATTAGATCGATAGATAATTCAGTTGGTTTTGTTATTCAACGGGTAAAATTCTCCTGTATGGTGACAACGTGATCCAATACTCAGCCAGTGCCTCGGACTCTTGACCATAAAGATGAAGGGATCGTCTAGGAAGATTCTATTATAGTACTGTAGGAGCTAACAAATAAAGTATCGTCCATAGGGAATGTCCACGGAAAGGGTTCATATAATATCCGCTTTAAGCAACCATGTGTATCCTGTAAGCGTATAGCCTTCTGTAGATGGATGTGTTTCGTTGAAGACAGATGGAAACATTACTCGTGTTGGTTAGCCAAAGGGCACACTGGCTCAGGAGGTTTATTTGTTTTGCTGAAAGACGTCTTTGGCAAGAAGGAAAGCTGTAGAGAGGCGAGAGGAACCTAAGCTACACTGAATACCAGTATGTGGTATGAGATATGCATTAGGAAAACCATGCAGTTTCTCAGAGAGCTTTGTTAATTAGAAAGAATTGATGCGTGAGGCAGGAAAGCATCAAATTCAAGTAATTTTATTCAGTCATTGAAAGAGATAGGGACGCAAGGTGGATTCAGAGATAACAGTGGTGGATGATGGAGTGACAGTGGCAAGTTAGTGCGTATTCATGTCATGGGACATGTGGTGGAGAGAGCATGAAGGCACTAGAGGCTAATAAATGAAAAGAATGGGACAAAGAAGGATGAAAGGGCAGAGTATGCAGATGCGGAAGGCAGAAGTCTAGAATGGGAAAGCAATCATTACAAAGAGAGTGAGTGAAGGCGATGAAGTATTTATTGGTATCTCAGTTTAAGGATGAATTGTTACTAGTACACAGGAACGTCACCAATGAAATATAGCCACTTTAAGAACAATTCATAAATCTGATTTTAAAAATAAAACATTCTTGATATGAAAAATTGTGCATAAAGAGCATTTATACCTTCCGCCTCGATATAATTCAAAGATAATAGATTGAACAATAAGGCAAATACCTTAAAAGCAGCAATTTAAGGGAGATTTTAGAGTTCTATCCCACCATCGCCATCAAGTATAAACAAGCAGCAAGATTTAGGAAACTTATCAACCCACTTAAAAGGGATAAACAGGAATAATGAACCATAATAACAACACTATGACTTCCTTTCTGAGTTGGCAGTTTTCGGTTCAACTTTTCATGCACCTTACTTTCCATAAATGTTAATTCAAAGGACTTTGACATCATCCATAGAGTGAGAGTGATCAACGAGGATGATATTTTGTAATATTTTGTAATCTCTACGAAGCAGAACAAGTGTTTTGTAGGTTTATATGATGAATATATATGTAGGAAAGAAAACTAGTAAAGACTTTATGGGTTACTCTCTTAGTCCTCCCCCAGTCTCTCTCT
>NC_051400.1:35561226-35561481 GCF_015228065.2 Penaeus monodon
GGTAAACCATTATACACCCCCATAGATACAAACACATAATAGTTTATTTGTCTACCTAGCTGCCTCCCTCTCAGGCTCTCTTCCCCTCTTGCATATTCGCCTTGCTCTCATGGTTAGCAAAGAGTGAGAGATAAAGAACATCTAACAATTAGCGTTATCTTTGCACAGCCATTGACGTTGCAAATATTGACAGGAAGAAAAGAAAAAAAAAACTATTGAAACTAAACATAGACATAACTGCAGGCCATATAACCA
>NC_051400.1:35561645-35562159 GCF_015228065.2 Penaeus monodon
GTAGCCGTCCCGTCCCGTCCAAGTGCCAATTAATTAATACACTCCCTCGATATATCTGCCTCCCTTTTTTTTCCCCATCGCTCCCTTCCTTGCCACCACCTCTCCTCATGCTGCAAAGGTCCACAAGAAGGATATTTCGATATTGGCCTAAACACTTTAAAGCAGCCAGTAGAAGCGGCGCGATCCCATTTGCTTAATTGGCAGAGCAAACAAGCTAGGGCGGGCGAGGTCATCCTCTGTTTTGATGGGGTCAGCCTCCACCCCGGCCTCTGTTTGGCTAACGGAACTGCAAATAACACCAAGGGGAAGGGATGGAGGGAGGAAAGGGGGAAATGGGGAGAGGATGGAGGAAATAGGGAGATGGAGGGGAGATAGGGAGGGGAGGAGAGAAAAAGGTGGTTAGATGGCGTAGCGAAAGGGGGTGAATGGGACGTATAACAAGGGAGGAGAGGCTTAGAAAGAGTGCGTGGATAGCGATGAAACAGGAGAGGGTTGTAAGTGAATGGGGGATAAA
>NC_051400.1:35562529-35562636 GCF_015228065.2 Penaeus monodon
CATCGGCTGCAAGACAAGACCAGATAGACTCAATCATGGGAGCGACAAGGCCATCCATCACTAGCAAGATAGTCGGGGTATGACTTGCATATGAACAGTCACTTTTC
>NC_051400.1:35563083-35565219 GCF_015228065.2 Penaeus monodon
GTGTCATCTTTCCCGTTCATTTATCCAGCCATTGCAATCTATGTAAAAGCTTTTTTTGAAAACATCTCTGTTTAATCTTTCTCCCCTCTCTTGTCACCATCCTCTCGCGCTCACCACCAGCCCCTCTCAAGTCCCTCTCGCTCATCACCAGCCCCTCTCAAGTCCCTCTCGCTCATCACCAGCCGTACTCAAGTCCCTCTCGCTCATCACCAGCCCCTCTCAAGTCCCTCTCTCTCATCACCAGCCGTACTCAAGTCCCTCTCGCTCATCACCAGCCCCTCTCAAGTCCCTCTCTCTCATCACCAGCCGTACTCAAGTCCCTCTCGCTCATCACCAGCCCCTCTCAAGTCCCTCTCGCTCATCACCAGCCCCTCTCAAGTCCCTCTCGCTCATCACCAGCCCCTCTCAAGTCCCTCTCGCTCATCACCAGCCCCTCTCAAGTCCCTCTCGCTCATTACAAGCTCCCTTTAAATCCCTCTCATTTTCCACCAACCCCTTCCAAGCTCTCAGCCCTTCATACGTGTCACTTCTCCCTGTCACCTTCCCTCTCACTCTCGTCACCAGCCCTTCACACGTGTCGCCTTCCCTCTCATTCTCGTCACCAGCCCTTCACACGTGTCGCCTTCCCTCTCACTCTCGTCACCAGCCCTTCACACGTGTCGCCTTCCCTCTCACTCTCGTCACCAGCCCTTCACACGCGTCACCTTCCCTCTCACTCGTCACCAGCCCTTCACACGTGTCGCCTTCCCTCTCATTCTCGTCACCAGCCCTTCACACGCGTCACCTTCCCTCTCACTCGTCACCAGCCCTTCACACGTGTCGCCTTCCCTCTCATTCTCGTCACCAGCCCTTCACATGTGTCGCCTTCCCTCTCATTCTCGTCACCAGCCCTTCACACGCGTCACCTTCCCTCTCACTCTCGTCACCAGCCCTTCACACTGTCGCCTTCCCTCTCATTCTCGTCACCAGCCCTTCACACGCGTCACCTTCCCTCTCACTCTCGTCACCAGCCCTTCACACGTGTCGCCTTCCCTCTCATTCTCGTCACCAGCCCTTCACACGCGTCACCTTCCCTCTCACTCTCGTCACCAGCCCTTCACACGTGTCGCCTTCCCTCTCATTCTCGTCACCAGCCCTTCACACGTGTCGCCTTCCCTCTCATTCTCGTCACCAGCCCTTCACACGTGTCGCCTTCCCTCTCATTCTCGTCACCAGCCCTTCACATGCATCGCCCTTTCCTGTCTCTCTCGTCACCAGCCCCTCAAAGCCTTAGCCCCAGAAGGCGGAACTGTTTGAGCGTGTCGCTTACATGAGATTAATAAGGTTATCTTAATGACATTAATTGTGCAAACGTCGAGTAAACTTGGACGCTTTTGAATGTTACTTTATTTTTTAATGAAGTTATCTGGCTTTTAGTGAGGATGTCGAGCTGCATCGGATAAAGCGAGAGTGAAATCCGCCCCTCTTAATGCCTGCGACGTCGGGCTCCGAGAATTCCCTGCCTGGTGCACAGGTAAGACGGGAGACTACGTGCTCAGATAATGGGGAAAGGCGATTCCACTGCAGTCGTGTGATGGTGAAAACAAACACGCCCGGATACGGGGTGTGGAAAGGATATGCAGAGGCTGCTGAAAACCAGAAGAGCGGGCAGCAAGGGAACGCCGACAGACATGCAGCTTGCGTGTCCCGTGCCCATCATCGTCTGGAACCTTTCCGGAGTATGGAGTCGGAGAGCCTTCACTCTGGGGCGCAGCGTACGCACCACGCTCTCGCCCCCGACGCCTCCTTCTCACTCTTCCAACCCCTCCCCCCCCCACCCTCCCCATCTGAACCAGCCTCTGTCCCTCCCACCCTTCCTGAACCAGCATCCCTCCCCCTCCAACTGCCCCCCTCCCCCATCCCCCCGCTCGGCGAACCACCTGCCCCATCTGGACTCCCTCGCCAGTACGGCAGCTCTCTAACCCTGCCATTAAGACGTTCTTAAATCTAAGCTGCCACACGTATCGACCGGGTATTGGAAACAACATAAACTGTTCCTCTGTTTCCCGCTGCCTCTTTCCCCTCCCGACACCTCGTCTCACCTGCTGTCACGACCAGCGGGCCCGTGCAGAGGCCGTGGCATGCTCTGCTACGAGG
>NC_051400.1:35565489-35565624 GCF_015228065.2 Penaeus monodon
GAACATATGTGTAAAAAGTCTATTTATATATGAACGTGTAAAGGGAAGTGACAATCTGTCTATCATGGCTATCTACTTTCATTTTTCTCCTTTTCTCGCCATATTCCTTATTTGCTTCATCACGATGTTGACTTC
>NC_051400.1:35565833-35567118 GCF_015228065.2 Penaeus monodon
AGGGAGGAGGGTGAAAAAGTGACAGAAAGGGACAGGCGGTGAAAGGGTGACAGGAAGAGGCGGAATGCAAAAGGTTAACAAAAGAAGTCTTAGGGTGAAAGGATAGAGAAGGAACGGGTGTAAGGGTGAAAGAGTGAAAGGGTGACAAAAAGGGACAGAGTGTGAAAATGTAATAAAAGGGAGGGAGTAAGAGAGTGATAAAAAAGGGCGGAGGAGGAAACAGAGATAGGTAGAGGCAAAGGGCGAAAAAGTGTCAGGAAAATGTAGAGAGTGACAGAGTGACAAGAAAGAGATGGTGATGAAAGGGAAACAGAAAGGCGGTCGAGTGAAATGATGATAGAAACAGGAGACTGAACGAATGACAGGAAGAGGTGGAGGATGAAAGGGTATTAGACAAAGGCTTAGGGTGAAAGGGTGACAGAGTGAGATTATGAATATAACCCTGAAAAATGAAGGTTAAGATTGTAAGGGTGACAGCCAAGGGCTGAGGGTGAAAGTTGCTAGAGAAGGGGTAGAGGTGAAAGGGTACCAGCCTTCATCCAAGGGTGAAAGGGTGGCAGACGAAGGGTGAAGCGGCGCCAAGCTGTAGGCTTACGCCCCATGCAGGTCGTCCGCTTAGCGGGGTCCTCATGGCATGCTCATTGCCTTAAGCGAATTAAAGCGAGCCGCGCTAACAGAGTTTAAGAGTCTCCTTTTAACGAATGGACAAATTGAATTCTGAGTCTTAAATTGAAAGACGACATATTCTAACTTCACAGCGCGCCCGGACCGCCGCCCCGGAAACGAGATTAGGCTGACCTGCCTTGCATAGCCGAGCGGGCCAGCCAGACCCGCCGCGGGCTGGGCCACGCTTGCCGGGCCACGCCGGAGGGGCCACATCGGAGGGATTCATTCATGGGGTGCGCCTGTGGGGCATGCCTGCTGGGGTTCATCTGGGGGCCAGACTCAGCGGGCCATATCTGGAGAGGCACACCTGGAGCGTTACACCCGGAGGGCCGCACACGGAGGGCCTTGCTGGTGAAGCCACACCTGAAGGGCAGCATCGGGAGGGCCACCCCGGAGGAGCCACGCCTGGGCCCACCCCCCTGCTCCCGGGCCGCCCATCCCCCGCGCAGGAGACTCTCCCCGCCTGGTCCGGGCCGCCTCCTCCCTCCCTCCGGCGGGCCATAACCTATTTTCCTCGCCACGCCCTTCCTGCGGCAGCGTGGCCTCGCCGCCTCCTTCGCCCTGGCTTACGAGCCGCACTTCCCTCCCGCCGACTCTCCGCAGGTATCTGGGTGCGGCA
>NC_051400.1:35567173-35567476 GCF_015228065.2 Penaeus monodon
TGGCCACTTCGGGGAAATTCCAGAAGGATTTCTCTCATTCTTTAAGACTTCCCCTTATTTTCCGCTGCGCTGGATATTGCATCGCGCTTCATCCTCATTCTTTGCTGTGCCAGATCGCACTGCTCTCAAGAGAACTTTCGTAACATGATTCTTACTACAACGGGGCTGGGAAAAAAAAATAAAGTTCAAAAGTCGATACACGAAGATTTTTGTTCCGAGATTTTAATCCGTTTTGCCTCCAGTCGACGTACGTTGTGTGCGCTAGATTAGATCAAGTGAATAAGCAAGTCGAAATTATCTTAA
>NC_051400.1:35567572-35567883 GCF_015228065.2 Penaeus monodon
CGACATAGCTTGCACCCAAAGCTTCCTTCGAGAGAACGAAATCCTCCCAAGCGACAGTCCCACCGCTGCAGAAGGCGCTGCCACAGTCGCACTCAAGACGTCGCGGGAGCCAGACCGGACGGCCAGACCAAGTCACCCTCGTAAAAGGTGTCAAAAGCCGGAATTATTCAGCCGACCACCTCGTCCGAAATCGTTCATACTCGAACAATCCTGTAGATACGAGCGCAATTCAATATTCGTGTCGTAAATTTCCCATCTCGACCTCATTTTCGGCTCATACGCTATTCAGTAGGACCTTCTCGCGCCCCGAC
>NC_051400.1:35568079-35568191 GCF_015228065.2 Penaeus monodon
AAATGTGGATATCTGTGTATGAGTATGTACAATGCGTTAAGACATTACGTAGCCTTTGCCGTGTGTTAACTGCTTCTCTGTTTCAGAACTGTCCTAATTCAAAGACTGTTCG
>NC_051400.1:35568277-35568694 GCF_015228065.2 Penaeus monodon
TACTAATTGTATTTTTATCATTTGCGTCACTCTTTTTTTATGTCGTTATACATATTCCATAAATGTTTTGGATGAGCGAAGAAACGTTTGCCTCGATGAGAATGTTAAAGAAAATGGAATCAATAAAACACGTATTTTTTTTTTTAATCTTTTGTTCGTTCTCTTCTTGAAATGACCATTTTTCATTAATTTTCGCTGTTTCACTATCTTTGCTTATCACTTTAATATTGCGGATTCAAGACATTTTTTTTCCGGCTTGCATCTTCGCACACACGCACACACTTTCTCTCTTTCTCTATCGATAGATGTACTGATAAATGATACTGACGCATTTGTTTATAAAAAAAAAAAAGTTATAGGTCTATTTATATAAAAGGGAAATAGGTAAAGACCCCAGTAAGATTAACGTAGACATTT
>NC_051400.1:35569031-35569369 GCF_015228065.2 Penaeus monodon
AGAAAACAAAACGTTTAGCACTGATGGCGAAGTGAAGTCTTTCAAATACGTCCCGTTTCGCAAGCCGATGCTCTTTTGATTGCCAGTCTCCGATTTTATCCTTTGACCTCTAATGACCCTGCGTCTGGATGGGGAAAACGGGAATCGAGTCTCGTTTGATATGCTCGTTCGACTCCGATTAATCAAGACTTGCGGGGATATCAGCGAGGTCGAGGGAGACCCGGCGGCGAGGGGGCGGGGCTTCGCTGTGTTGCGCTGTCCTGTTGTGTGCACGTGTGTAGGGGCACAGATGGAGGGATGGCTGATGGCTAAATATGTGCTCTAAAAAGTACCTAATA
>NC_051400.1:35569567-35570184 GCF_015228065.2 Penaeus monodon
ATGTTGATATATTTTAAAACGAAAAATTACAAAATCACTTTAAGAAAAATATGTTATACAATAAAAAGTTCGTTCCTTAGGCATGGATTTCTAGAACAAGCACACTAAATTTCTCAAAACAATTTGGAAAACAAAAAAAAAACACATTTAAGCAATAATAACAACTAAAACCAAGTTTATTGCAGATCTACAAACTTTTGCACCTAACTGACGTAAAATTTCTGGCCATGTACCAAATAAATAATTCATTTATTAAATATAATATTTTCATATCATTTCTGAACAATAAAGTAATAAATTCTACGAACATTATGTATTAAGTAACACTGATATGAGAATTTAAACAATGCACATATTCCCCAGTGTGTTAAATCTAGATATTTATGGCGTTTATTTGTGGTCTTTAGTTTAATAAGGCAAGAATGATTATTACTTAATCATTATGGGAGCAATTTCCTTTCGAAGTGTTTCCTACTCTCATCCTATTTTTGTAATCCATTTTTCCTTCCATTTTTGCAGTTTTAAAACGCATACAAAAATATTTTATATCACGAAATATGCACACCTCTGCACACACACACACGCGCGCGCGCGCAGGGACGTTCACATTATGTTTT
>NC_051400.1:35571410-35571637 GCF_015228065.2 Penaeus monodon
GATTGGATGACACTATACAGACCTTGTTATCGATTTCCATTGCGTTTCAGATTCGATCCTTTCACCCCTATTTGTTCATAAAGCTGAAACGTCGTTGTTCGCAATATTTTTTATCTTTCCTGATACGAATTATTAAAGCTTAAGAACACTTTAATGGTTTTTCGAAGGCACTCATAGGCCTACTTGCCTTAAGTGTGAATTAATTACCGACTTTTCGAAACGGGGAA
>NC_051400.1:35571715-35571807 GCF_015228065.2 Penaeus monodon
GACACTTTCGATCAAAGAAGCAGATATTATTACACAGCTAACTACGTAGACAAATGAAAGTGAAGTAAGGCATTTCAATTTCGGGGAATATT
>NC_051400.1:35571945-35572248 GCF_015228065.2 Penaeus monodon
AGAAAGCGCTTCCCACATGTGCACTACGCCTGGGTGAAAAGCTGCCGTGATATCCACATACATGCTTCATGGAACTTCATGGTGTTTTTGAGTGTGACAACGAACTAGTTAAGTGCATTATAAAGTATTCTTCCATGGTAAAAATGTATATATTTAAAACTGATGCTGGATGTAGCTTCATGTTTGTTATGGTGTTAGTATTGGTGGTATACTAGGTTTATGCGTGTTATTGTTATTATGTTATAAACATATGTGTTTGTTTTTTGTTGTTGTAACACTTTTAAAGCTGAATAGTAGTGGCAT
>NC_051400.1:35574707-35575967 GCF_015228065.2 Penaeus monodon
GCGGGAATATCCGCCGCCCATCAGATCACTTACAAACAATGATAGGAAAGCCCCCGACCCCCCAAAAAGGCCAAGAAAAAAGCTCCCCAAAGAGAGAAGAGGACCGCGCCGGGCCGACGAAGAGGCGGCCGCGCGCGGGCGTCGCCTCCCGCGCCACAACAGCTCTCCAAACACACTAACAAGGCTGCCATCCTCGCCAAAAAATATATCCCTAATGAAAAACACACAGTGTCAAAGGATAACCAAACAGGACAGGAATCACCAAGCATGAAATAAGAGTATAGCCTATTTCCTATAGTCAACAGCGAATTGGCTCAAGGTTAACATAGACCTGATTTACAAAGCGCTTCTGACAAAACAAAATCGAGATGCGCAGGGGAGCAGCGAAAGCAAGAAAACAAGAAACAGTCAAGGCGGAAGTCGAAACATTGTGAACGAGGATGAAAACTTGAGGAAAATTATGATGGATTTGGATAATGTGATTGAAACCCCGACACCTGAGACTGGGGGCACCGCGCGCGCTCTTTTCATATTTCTCACTCAATTTATATCTAATTTATATCTAATTGTGTGATATACGGGGAAGTCTTTATCCTCCACAAGGAGTTATAACGACATCCGCAGTGTTTCTTGGAATTTCTTGGTTACGGGTTTCGTTATGAGGGCTAAATTCTCCATAAACATATACAGCACAAAAGTCTATATACTTCTTATCGAAAAAGAAGAAGAATATAAATACAATGCCATTCCGATGAATTGAAATAAAGGGAAATCTCCGTTTGAAAAGGGTTGAAAGAATCTTCGATATTTTAGCAATTACGCTAACTCTAAATTTGCTTGGCACTTTTCCGCTGTCATTTAGATTTTCATTGCAGTGATAGACAGATTGCTTCATTATTAAACAAACCTCCACTATACCGAGAGTCTTCCATCTCTAAAGCCCTTTCTCTTTAGCTCCATTTAACTGATTAAGGCAGTTAATTAAGCCTAATATTAATGAACTTTTGTACTATTCAAACGTTAGACATATATAATTTTTTCGCGACCATACATATACTTCGCCCCAGTTTCTCAGATACTGTGTACGGAAATAAAATATTAACTTGATATAAATGTACATTAAGAAGTGATTTTCTGGTATCATAAATATAATTTCAAGATTATCTGCAGATCCTGACGGTGATTTTCAATCAAAGTGTCATATTACTGGACACGATTTCCCGTGGGGTTGGATCCTCTGTTACTTATTGACGGAAATTG
>NC_051400.1:35578295-35578677 GCF_015228065.2 Penaeus monodon
TTGTCAGGCGATCTATCTGCCTATTTGTTTGTGTCTGCCTGTCTGCGTGATATCATGTCACGTATAAAAACAGTAAGTATTTTCATATGACATAGCGTGTATTTTGTTACTCTTTCTTCATATTTTATTATATAGTTTTTTATTGTTTTTTGTCAACGGTTGTTGAAAAGAAGAAAGGCGAGTTGAAAATTCGTAGCATTATTGCAGGTTGCATTAACATTAATTAGTGCCATTGCAAGGAAATTGAAGCAACATGTAGATTTGTGTGGGTGCATGTGAAAGCGTATATTGTCTGTGTGTCAGTGCGTGTCTTTAAATATACATGCAAGCAGGAACATAGCGGGAACGCCCTTACTTGGTTTCCTTACTCATGACGAAGAAG
>NC_051400.1:35579082-35579849 GCF_015228065.2 Penaeus monodon
ACGTGACCCCTAAGGCCGATGCAAATGAAGCTGTTCTCTCCCGAGCTACGGATCTTTGTCTTCCCCTCAGATGCATTGAGATCCGGGGCAGACATTATCAAATTAGTGAAGTTACTGAATCAATAACGTGTGGTTCGGTAAACGCTTTGTTGCTGTTCGTTGCAGCGCTTTCTGTGGCGTTGCACGGGATGGGTTCATGATGCTCGTGTTGTTAGATGGGTGAGAGCGTCGGGTGGTCTACGGTATGTTCTGCAGGCGATTGGGAAGGTGATGCCCGCTTGCTGGAGCCACCTCCTGTGACTTCGCCGGATTTCATCTTAATCCCTGACGGAATGAATTCTTGACATTGAACTTTGACCTCATCGCAGTCCCTCTTCCTTGTCTTCGTCCTGGTGACTTCATCTTCGTCATCACTGGAACCCCTAACCCTTGACCTCATAGTCGTACCTTGTGGAACCATCACCTTGACTTCCTCCTGGTCCTCGCTTCAGTCCACCCTCTTTGACCTGACCTCCGACCTCGTCTCAGTCCTTCCCTTGACTTCACCTCCGACCTCTCCCTTTGACTTCACTTCCGACCTCGCCTCAGTCCTTCCCTTGACTTCACCTCCGACCTCACCTCAGTCCTCTCCCTTTGACATCCCCTCCAACCCCAGTCTTCCCCTATTTGACTTGACCTCCGACCTCTGAGTCTTGACCCCGCGGACAAGCCATGAAATCGAGCGTCGTGAGATCCCTGACCCCTGATCGCTTCTTTGTTACCTCAGG
>NC_051400.1:35579884-35579966 GCF_015228065.2 Penaeus monodon
CCCTCGTCACCGTCCCCTCGCCGGGCTAATTTCTGGTCGGGTTACGTTTTGTTAATTCACTTTCCACCTCTTTGTTTGTTTG
>NC_051400.1:35580545-35580747 GCF_015228065.2 Penaeus monodon
CAGCTCCTTGCCCTTCACGACAGCTGGTTTACACCGGGTGCCTTTGTTTCACCACCTGTTATCAAACCGCTTTTCCCACCGCGGAGAATTGAGTACAAGAAGTGACTCTACCTTCGCTCTCTGCACAACGACGGTTTATTTACGCGCATCGAAGTATATTCCCAAGGAGGCCAAGAGAGTAGGTGCAGTTATGGCGGTTCTT
>NC_051400.1:35581030-35581260 GCF_015228065.2 Penaeus monodon
ACCTCGCCAACCAACACCGATCACAGATGTCCTCCTATAAATCTCTTTAACGTTATCCTCTTTATGCCAAATCAATTACTTGGGCGCCGGAGGAGTGATGGAAGTGGAAACTTCCGCGACGCAAGTTTTGTCGTAGTGATGTACACAGGCGAGTGAAACGGAAAAAGAAATTAGGTGTTGGTAGCGCAGTTTGAGGGAAGACATTTTTCGTTCTTAATCTTCTTATTCTA
>NC_051400.1:35581443-35581552 GCF_015228065.2 Penaeus monodon
TATAGCTAGTGATATAGTAATAGTTGCAGAATAGTGTATAAGTAGTAATAGTTGTAATAGTAGTATATATATACGCTAGACTCGCCCACTACCTTATCTCCCTTACCCG
>NC_051400.1:35582624-35583010 GCF_015228065.2 Penaeus monodon
ACGAATGCATGGACATCCACCCATCTGCCCTCAGCCTGTCTCAGAGAAGTTCCCTTTCTGCGCGGCGAGTCATAGCGTGGGAGAGAGTGAAAAAAGAAGCGGGGGGGGGGGGCTAGAGAGGAGAGTGACTGTTTGTGTAAAGCATTGCTGTTTATTTCTATCTTTATGTAATCTTATTCTGAACATGAGGTGAAGGAGTTTTAATAATCAACAGCAGCAATATTGAATAATGTTGCATTACTCTAATTCCGTGGCATTATGTGAAAAGGATTAACACCAAGCCTTTCACCTTAAATAGCGGCCACAGGTGAAGGTGACTTTAGAAGCGGAGGAGGAAGGTTACTAGATTCCACACGAGCTAATATAAAGTCTTGTAAAGGGCTTTG
>NC_051400.1:35583037-35583266 GCF_015228065.2 Penaeus monodon
ATACTGAAAAAGCGTCAACGTAGATATGGTTGGTATTTATACAGAATAGTGTTCTCCTATAATAGCTTATGAGGGGTGTCGTTACGATGTCAACCCATAGGCACAGACGTCAAATTGATGTTCCTCGGTATGTCTAGACGAAGGTGTAAGCATGTCGGGATCTATGACAGACACATCAGATGAAGATGACGTCAGCAGAAGTCTCGATTTCCCGCCAAATTTCCCGACA
>NC_051400.1:35583517-35584189 GCF_015228065.2 Penaeus monodon
CCATAATATATTATATTATATATTGTCATCTTCACCTATGGCTGCTACATAGGTCGTCAGGTAGGCCTTTTCATACAATGTTATGAAGTTAGTTTTCGTGATGGGACAGCATAGTGGATGCTTAGAGGATATACATTTGCGACTGACTCAAACAGTTCAGTAGTTTATCTGATATCGAGTTCGGAAAATGTTTTACCTTATATCGAGTTCGGAAAATAGTTTACCTGATATCGAGTTCGGAAAATAGTTTACCTGATATCGAGTTCGGGAAATAGTTTGCCTGATATCGAGTTCGGAAAATAGTTTGCCTGATATCGAGTTCGGAAAATAGTTTACCTGATATCGAGTTCGGAAAATAGTTTGCCTGATATCGAGTTCGGAAAATAGTTTACCTGATATCGAGTTCGGAAAATAGTTTACCTGATATCGAGTTCGGATAATCAGATTTTTACATAAAACCTACTGATTCCTGTACATTATTCTGCTCACAAGTCAGGTTATTAGATAAACACAAATATCCAACTTAACGAAAGTCATTTGTCACGGCAGTAAATATCTCCCGCGAGCCAGCACATGATAGCACCGCTTATCTAAAGCCGGTTTTTAGACGCATAATTAAAAGATGTTTCCACAATTGATCATTAAGCCTCATTTAATGCATAATCTGAATGG
>NC_051400.1:35584521-35585135 GCF_015228065.2 Penaeus monodon
ATGTTCCATTAAGAGATTAGCCTTAAGATCAGGACAAGCGGCTGTCGATTGGAAAGGATGTATAGCGTCGACTTTGAGCCTCACCTCACATTTCATCAACGAAATGCTCATCTGATCGCTTCAAAAGGTTTATATCTTCTCACTTCTGATTTGTTTTAGATGTTATTTAAAGGAGATGTTGCCTTCGATTAGACTAGCTTCGACGGACTTTCACTTTTATAAGGAATTTAGGGAAAATATTTCAAATGTGTGTGATTCTCTCTCTCTTTTTTTCACGTTAGAAAGACTTGCTTTTTTTCCCGTGGGTTATAAGTGAGGGTTGTAAGTAAATTTGATGTTTACTTTCCTATGTTACCTGGTGTTCTGTTCGCAAGGTGTCCGCTTAATGTGTGTCTCGTGCAATAAAATAAGCAATGTCAGCTGTGGAATTACATGTATTCGCTCGTAGTTCGTGTCTTTGTAATGTAACTCTGCACTGCAGTAATCAACGATATAGTTGACACAAAAGTTTGATCTCAGCTAATTACCTGCTTATAACTATTACAGCAAGAGAATTACAGGAAACAGTTTTTAAAAAGTTTCAAAGTTCAAGAGTCAAGAGACATTTTTCCTCA
>NC_051400.1:35585270-35585874 GCF_015228065.2 Penaeus monodon
CCTCCCCCGCACGAGCTGCCATAATCTCCCCCGCTGATGTATGCAAGCGTAGGGAAGCGGGACCTGATCCTTCACATAGACAAAAGTTCCGCCAGAACACGAGCGAACCATCAGCGTAAAGAGAGCGGCCAGCGCGGCAGCCATTAGAGACCGCTGGAGGTCAACTTGGATTACGTTGCATCGTCTGCTTTTGGCCCCGCGGTCTCTCAAGGATTTGGCGCCATTTTTTTATCTACTTCTCTTTTTGACGTTTCATAATAAGATCACAAAGAAAATCATCACCGCAATCAGATTATAACGTAAAAAAGCAGGTGGTTTATGTTTATATAAGATGCGATATCATGCAAAATCATATATTTTTTGTGGTAATGACGCGATTTCCAAGCTCAAAATGCCGTGTCTCTAAAAGTCATTTCTTTTGCATGCACAGAATATTTAGGCTCCCCTGCTTTGGTGTCGCCGAGCCTGAATGAGTTTGCTTTAAGTAAGACAATGCTTCTTGCATATGCAGGCTCCAGTGAAAATATCTTTGTATATTCTTTGGGCACAAATATGAACGCGTATGTGTGTCAGTTCGTGCTTTTTTACATGTGTTGTGTTTTGT
>NC_051400.1:35586811-35587132 GCF_015228065.2 Penaeus monodon
TTCCATCTCCATCATAGTTTACAGGTTGCTTACCATACTTCCTGAAAGATGGCTTTACCTGCCAACTGTCAATTCTGCAAATGTTATTACTGCAAACGCATTCTCCATCAGCGTTTCCTCCCCTGTTCTCCCAGCTTTAACGTGATCGTCTGTTGCACGAAAAATAGACGTTAATGCCACACATCGTAAAGGTCACTCACATTTGCATTAACTCTTCGAAAACGGCAAATGACTCATTGTCCACCTTCTTTTTAACTGTGCCAAATACCGTTGCAAATTTCACTAAATCAAAGGCCTTCTGTTGAAAAAAAAATTGCGTGA
>NC_051400.1:35587154-35587527 GCF_015228065.2 Penaeus monodon
AGATTTGTCGGTTGTAGTATAATATTTACTAAAGGAGTTTGAGTTTATCCTGGAAATGGAAATACGTATGATAATTGTAATATACATTTATAGATTATTCATCATTTATACGTTTTTTTTTTTCAACTTCTCATTATATGTGTTTATAATTTGATTACCTATTCATTCGTTGATTTGTTTGTTTACATTTTCGAACCAGGCGTTGTATGAAAGTACTCTCCATATCCTAGAGAGAATTATTGTGCGTGTGTGCTTGCAACTATAACTGAGCCTCAATCATTATCTTGATATTAAAATTTACAGACTTTTCGACATTCTACATCTCATTACGACTTCATGATTCTCAGTCATGCTCTGTCTCCCTTTGTGTCTG
>NC_051400.1:35587771-35587919 GCF_015228065.2 Penaeus monodon
GAAAAGGTGGCTCTGAGAGATAAATTAGTGCTGTTGTTTTTGACCTCTGCTTGTGCAAAAAGATGTGATGATGTTTTTTTTAATATAATGATATTAATGCATTTAGGAATGACGTATATGTGGATAAGATTGTAAATACGCACACCAC
>NC_051400.1:35588193-35588507 GCF_015228065.2 Penaeus monodon
TCACGATGTTACCATGATTATCAACAAATGGCAGAGCTTTGTTGCAAAAATGCTAAAAAAAACGACATTATCTCAATAGGAAATTAAAGTTAAGAGAATAGTAACTTTTTAAAAATGATATCAGACAATATGCAACTAACATTAATATCAAAGAATAAAGTAAGCGAGGAAAGATTACAAGAATATTAAATATGCATCACAATGACAAGATTTGCATATTTATGGATTTACGAGCCAATCAAACTATGGATACACACTTTTCATAAATAGCGTGAAATGAGAATATTTTTTACTCACAAACAGACAAGATTTTA
>NC_051400.1:35588633-35589066 GCF_015228065.2 Penaeus monodon
CTTGACGAAAATAGCAAGTAAAAAAAAAATGGCAAGACAGAACAATTTAAGAAACTGTTATAAAGATGCGAAATATATGAGAAGATGGAATATGAATTTTTATTGAAAAAAAAACTACGAAAATAACAACTTACCAAAACGAAAAGAAAAAAAAAACGCTTTTAACAGACAAGAAAAGCAAAATATCTACAATAAAGATATGAAACAATAAAAAAAAGAGGTTGATCTTTATTTTGAATAGCTTTGCGAAAATAGCTAACTTATTAAATCAAAACCAAGTTAGACCTGTGAAGAGAAAAAAACCTAATTAGCTCCACTAAAGTTGCAGTACCTTGAGGTGAGGAATTTTCAATATTTGCTTGTCACTGGACCCACTTCCGCCGGTTTCCGAGTTTGCATTGGAAGCACGAACAAATAACTGCTTGGATCCAAT
>NC_051400.1:35589124-35589314 GCF_015228065.2 Penaeus monodon
TCGATGAAGATGAGGTTAAACGATCACGCGAACTTATTTGCAATTGCAGTGTCGTTTTGAATGGATTTGAATTGGGTATTTAAGGTCAGGTCAACTATTGATTTCAGAGGTTTAATCAGGTTAACTAATAGTTTAGTTACTGGGTTTATTTATGTGATAATTTATTCATTTCGTATCGGCTGGCGCACGC
>NC_051400.1:35589336-35589584 GCF_015228065.2 Penaeus monodon
GTTTTTTTTTCGCTAAAGTTCATTCCGTAACATTTGAAAAGTGAATAAGATTGTTCTAAAATACAGAATTTCACTGTAAAACTATTGGCAACTACAAGGCATCACTATAATACGTGATCTTTTCTTCTTTAAGTAAAGGTTAAGAGTCAAGTCCTTTTTATGCTTTCGAGAAGAAATATTGATAAATATCTGCGTTGGCTAAGATTAGATTTAATGCAAGGGAGATGAAGCGGCCAGATGAAGTGATG
>NC_051400.1:35589817-35590028 GCF_015228065.2 Penaeus monodon
ATAAAAAGGACAATTATTCTCTCACTTACCGAACAAGATAAAGAAATTACCAAAAAGAAAAATCTCAGAAGGAACAGGAATACTCTCTAATTTGTACTTTCGGGGTGTACGACCCTATTTTTTTATTCAAATTTATTCTAATTTACCTATAGAATCAACTTTTTTAAAAGAAAAAACAAAATTCTACTAAAATAACATATGGAATCTGGTA
>NC_051400.1:35590793-35590894 GCF_015228065.2 Penaeus monodon
GGAATCCACAAATACACGCTGCGTACAAAAAATTATATATTTGTCATCTAGATATACATCTATTTCCACATGACTCAGTGACTTCACAAAATGACCTTCAG
>NC_051400.1:35590926-35590996 GCF_015228065.2 Penaeus monodon
GGGGTGCAGGTCACAAGGGTCTCTTTGTCTCACACTTCTTGCAAATAAATCATGAGTTCTGGCTACCTAA
>NC_051400.1:35592085-35593420 GCF_015228065.2 Penaeus monodon
CCACACATATACAATCACACACGACTGCTCACTCAAACACCTGCCTTGTTGGGCAGACAATGGCCGCCTCAGCTTCCCTCAGAGCAATTACTGGGACTGTCGCCGCTGCATTCAGCAGTTACAATGACTGCATATCACCGCTGAGTGAGACGCTGAATGGAGCAGACCGGTGCTGAAACTGCGGCTGGCGAGTCGTCCTTGACCTAATGAAAGAGAACACTGCCTCTAGAGGTTATGTTGATGTCAAACAACCCCGAAGTCCTGCTGATACATCTTTGGGTGACGTCATTTCTACTGCTGGCATTGTCTCGCTGACCCGCTGCCCGATGAGGCGCTTGAGAGGCTGATAGAGACGTCCTCTTGCGCTCACAACTGGGATTGGGTTTTGTTCGTTCCTTGGAGGTCGTGGTTTAAGACGTTCCCTTTTACCTCGATCGCGTGAAGGTGTATCACGTACCACGTCCGGTGCTCTCCGCGGCAGACAAAGACTAACATGGCCCTTCCCTGCCCTTCGCCGGCTTGTCCCTCGCTGACCCTCACCTTCCCGGCTGACCCGCCTCGATCTAAACTTATATGAGAACACTGATGGCGTCCGTCACGTTCTTCCGTCATTAGCCTTTTGTTTCGTCTGTCGCCCCTCCTTTCTGGGCCACCTCGCCACGACTCACAAACACGGAGGCAACAGGAGCGAGGCAGTGGTGTCAGAATAACTAGCGGTTCCTCGCAGGACATCTAAAAGCTTTTCGGTGTTCAGCTTAAATCACGTGTTAATGAGTTTGTGAGGGCCCTTAGGGGGAGCCGATGGGCTCATGGCCTGAACCTCGGACTCAACGCACCCAGAACCAAACAAGTCTCTATTATTATTCTAGGCTTTCGCTGGACTACATTATACACTGTTGTATCAGGTCATAACATCCACTCTGATTAAGGTCGTAAACTGAAGCATCTAAACGTACACTTAACTGGAATTCAGGTTAGATTTCAGGTTCCCATGCCTTCGCGCTTTTGACATCATTGCAGGAATTTGCCTTCTTGAGAATTGCTTTCAGAAAAGGGATAAAGCATCAAATCACACACTTACCTCGTTAAAGAAATAGCGAAAATAACGGCTCTGTCACACACCAAAAAACACTAACTTTAATCCCTGTGTCAAAAACCCTCGAACGGGAAGCGAAGCCGCGTCTTTTGCCCGAATAAGCCGCTCTTCCTCGACGCCGACGAAGGACACCTGCCGAAGGTGACGCAGGAGGCAAGCGGTGTCTGCGGCGGAGGAGCGAACCCGCCTTAAAAAGGGAGCTCTACGGGGGAAGAATCGTTGCTACAAGCTTTAAAGAC
>NC_051400.1:35593629-35593749 GCF_015228065.2 Penaeus monodon
ACTTACTCTGTTCTCTGGTATTGCTCTGAGCTTCATATCTGTTATCGTTAGATTGATTGAGTTTGATAAAATCGTCCTCGGTCACGAGGGTCAAGTTTTGCTGCGCAGGAGAATTAGAAA
>NC_051400.1:35594174-35594394 GCF_015228065.2 Penaeus monodon
GGTACCTGTTCTTAGAATTTTCTTAAAGTAATGAAAAGAACAAATGTTTATGTAAGAGCCAACACTGCGCCGTATGTCTACCTTGGAATTGAATTATGTAAATACACATCTTGCCTCGGCCGCGCCTTCCCCTCTCCCCCCTCCCCTTTTAAAGGCATCGTTGCAAGCCCTTTGCTGGTGGGGAGGGACGGGGGTAGCGCCTTCGGGGCTCACTCGCCGG
>NC_051400.1:35595468-35595891 GCF_015228065.2 Penaeus monodon
AAATGAGACGGATCGCAGGCCGTCATATGTGCCTTTCCGGAAGCCGACCGACCGCACCTCCAGCCGTGCCCAGCCGGAGCGACGCTGACGCCCACTCTCGCAGACTCCAGCCGAGGGGTGAGCACGAGAGGTGGGCGTGCAACGGTGACCCCGTGCACCGTGCAACGGCCCCCCGCAACTGTGACCCCGTGCACAATGCAACCGCCGATAATAATTCAAAAGAAACTATAACGCGGAGAGAAAAATTTAACTGCGTATTTTTATCTATTTATCCATTTTTTTCTGGATCTTTGTTTATACATATTTACGTGCAGTTGTACCATCTGAATATATATCATTATTTCATATCAAAGAACATCAAGAAAACTAAGTTAGCAAAAAAATGAATAAACAAATAGATAAATAGATAGAGAAAGAGTGAGG
>NC_051400.1:35596037-35596132 GCF_015228065.2 Penaeus monodon
GTCCTTTTGATTTACATATGCAACGAGACAAAGAAAAATAAACAGCAAGAGCAACAATGAGTTGTTTTGATTTACATATGCAACAAGATAAAGAA
>NC_051400.1:35596518-35596619 GCF_015228065.2 Penaeus monodon
CGCAAGCACCAGACATTCCAAGTTGCAATGAACCCAAAGATGTTGATGACGGAAGCAAAGGGATTACAATAACTCTATTAATCACAACACTACAACCCGAC
>NC_051400.1:35596813-35597027 GCF_015228065.2 Penaeus monodon
AGATATTATCACAACAGCCTAAGAGAGACGGATAGTGAAATCTGTTATTTAAAATTAATGATTAGTATATAGTATTCGTCTGACCTTTGAGAATGTGATGCTGGCGATTAAAACTTCCCATTAGCACACTTGTATTAATTAGGTTAATAGTGACGGGTAGTGATAATATCCATCAGTTTATATGATAAGGGGTTTGTGATATAAGGTTTGTAGA
>NC_051400.1:35597247-35597402 GCF_015228065.2 Penaeus monodon
AATGTGAAAACCAGCAGGTGCGAATGGGTGTGTTGCCAGAAGGCTGTCTATAAGAACACATTTTTCTTCGTAAAAACATGCATTGTGTGAATTCCCTGCACGTCTTCACGTCTTCGTCTGTCCGCATGTCTGTCAGAAATTGTTTCTGAAACCGT
>NC_051400.1:35599725-35600267 GCF_015228065.2 Penaeus monodon
ATACAAAAGGCTGCTAAATGAAGGCATTACCTTTCTCCCTCCCCTTTTTCTCCCTCCCCTTTCCCCCCTCCCTTCCCTCCCTTCCTCCCCTCTCTCATCCTCCTTTTTTCTCTCTTTCCCCCCTCATTCCCGTCTCCTCCCCTCTCTCCCCTCACCTCCTCCCCTCCCTCCTCCTCCCCTCCCTTTCCTCCCTCTTTCTCCTTCCCTCCCCTCTCTCTTCTTCCCTTCCCCCTCCTCCTCCCCATTCCTCCTTCCCTCCTTCCCCCTCCCCCTTCCCCTCTTCCTCCTCCTCCCCTTTTCCCCTCCTTCCCCTCCCCTTTCTCCTTCCTTCCCTTACCCCCCTCTCTCTCTTCCCATTCCCCCCTCTTCCTCCTCCTCCACCTCCTCCCCTTTTCCCCCCTCCTCCCCCTCCACACCCGCTCTTCCCTCGTTCCCCTGGATAATTCACCGGATAATCTGTGGCCAGATAACGCGTAGTGTGATATTAATGCTAGTGGTCAGCACTTCATGGTCTCTCGCGTTATGCCTTACCTTCTGCTTCA
>NC_051400.1:35600398-35600785 GCF_015228065.2 Penaeus monodon
CTTGCGGTAGCTCCGGAGGTGCCAGACATTCTCCTTCTGTAATTTGAGATATTAGATAATGAAAATCAATTAATGTGGCAGGAATAATTAATGGTCAATCAGGAGGTAGCGAAAAATAATCGTGAGGGAATTCGTGATAAGAACGAGAGTGGGCATCTTCATTGTTAGTAAATGATAATACCGTTTCGAAAGTAAAAATAATCATCATTATCATCATCCCATGTCTCTCCCAAGCAAAAAATCTCTCTCGAAGCCAAACTGCATCAGATTCTTACTACTTATATTTATTTCATCTGACATTATGCAGATTTTCTCTACATGTGGATCAATCTTATCTGTCTGTTTATTTTCCGTCCATTTTCGGGGCTGTGGGCTTTCCTCGACAGT
>NC_051400.1:35600810-35600926 GCF_015228065.2 Penaeus monodon
CGTGTTAGATGTCCGTCTCGCTTATTCAGGGATTAATCTTGCACCGGTCGCCTTGTCTGGCTCAGCGGGTCGGGGGGTGGGGGGGTGGGGGGCATTAACCGCACTGACACAAACAC
>NC_051400.1:35602183-35602413 GCF_015228065.2 Penaeus monodon
GTAGCACAGAATACTGGTTGGTATCTATTGAGGATAGAAGGAGGGAGCGTGCAATCCACCAGATTATCGCACCGCAGGCCACAAAACTGGGAGGCAATGTCTAAAAGAATGTCCAGTATTTGCTCCGCCCGCCTGCTAGACGGAGTCATGGCAGCGCGCAGCCGCCTGCACCCCTCCGCCCGATGTCATCCGCTCCGCCCTCAAGCGCCTCACAAAAAACGGCCTCTTCC
>NC_051400.1:35602661-35602928 GCF_015228065.2 Penaeus monodon
CCTCCTGTGATAGAAAATGGTTTAATTGGCATTACCTGCGCTGACCAAGCTATCTAAATCACGCGGAAGTTATCATGATAATTGCGAAAAACAAGCGGAGAAAGAAAGGCATGTTTCTAATTAGTTAATTAAAAATCGCCATCAGGAAAGAAACGGATAACCAACGCTCTCTCTTTTAATCATTCTCACGTTCCTTTAAATGGCAAAAGTTCCTTAAGATCCCACGTAGAAAATGTCACTAGATTTTGAAATGATTCACTCACACCT
>NC_051400.1:35603064-35603160 GCF_015228065.2 Penaeus monodon
TCCAATATTCATGTCCATATACTCATATGACTATATTAATAGTAGCCTTCGTACATATATCTACTGCTACATCGCTTTCATACGTACTTACGAAAT
>NC_051400.1:35603537-35603811 GCF_015228065.2 Penaeus monodon
ACCCTAAAAAAAATCATACATACAACATATACATTTATAAACCCCCCCCCCAAACAGATAGACAAATAAATATATAAAAGATAACACTTTCGAGATAAAGAAAAAAAAATTTTTTCCCTTTCCCCCGCGTTCCCGCTGGACGTGGAAGGAGGGGGGGGGGGGGAGGGGATTAGACTCCGGCAAGCAACATATAATCCGGAAGAGCAATAAGTTTGACTCAAGTGAGATTTAGGAATCGCGCCCATCTGGTCCGCCTCGACGGCATTAGGAGCGC
>NC_051400.1:35604215-35604351 GCF_015228065.2 Penaeus monodon
AAAGGGGAAAGAGAAGGAATAAGGGAAAAATTTCCCAAAAAAGAAGGGTAAGAAAAGGGAAAAAAAAAACCACGTTTAAAACACGGCCGGGTTTTGGGGGGGGGGGGAATTTCCGGGAGTAATTTTTTTTTTGGGG
>NC_051400.1:35604533-35604783 GCF_015228065.2 Penaeus monodon
CGCTCGGGCCTCATCGTGTATAATCGAATTCCGATGAAGAAAAGCAAAGAGACAAATTACCCGGATGTCAGAATCAACATGGCGACACGGCGTTGGTGCGTTCGTGCAATCAGCCTTTGGCTCCTGTGACGTCACTGAGACAACACGGTGAGACGGCGACTGCGTTCGTGCAATAGGATTAAGGCGGTTCGTGAAATCACTGTGATACAGGAACGATCTCGGCAGGGAGAGGGGGTGTGTTGGTGTGCCG
>NC_051400.1:35604982-35605297 GCF_015228065.2 Penaeus monodon
TCGTAGTTGCGTAGGTACATAGAACTGTACATTCTACAGATGCATCGATGTATATTTCCGTTGCACTAACAATAGCATGTAAATATCTACACCTGAAAACCTGACTATGGTTATGCGAACAGAAAAGAATTCAAAAATCATAAAAAAAGGCATCGTGATAACAAAAGCGTAACTAAAATCCTTTATCCCTGCGAGGACCGGAGAAGAGAAATTTTCGTAACAATAACCTAGCATTTCGTAGAATTTCTGGCTCGGCGATTATTGCAAAGCTGATCCTGTGATTCGGTGAATTGCAATGTGATGCTTCGTTATGTG
>NC_051400.1:35605338-35605536 GCF_015228065.2 Penaeus monodon
GGATGGTATCCTCGCGGCCCGAGGGTAAGCAAAAGACATATATGTTAAAATCTCGAAAATTATTGTAGCATTATTTATATGATTATCAATTTTCTGCGTAAAGTTTGATCATGTTTTCGCTCTCAATCACCTTTTTTTATGCGATTTCCTCTATTTTGAACAGTTCATGGAAGTGTGTTTCTCTCTGTATATTTCTCT
>NC_051400.1:35606062-35606147 GCF_015228065.2 Penaeus monodon
GCCTCCACCATCAGCACAGCAGCGGGGCATTGCACAATCCAGCATTTATTGCCGCTAAAATGCGACCCTCGCCGACAGCGCCGAG
>NC_051400.1:35606178-35606675 GCF_015228065.2 Penaeus monodon
CTCGCAGGAACAGCCGTAACAACGTGGATGAGGCTACTTCCTGGGACTAAAACTCGCTCTGCCGGACTGCTGACTTTAGCGATTTTCATTTCGACTGCTTTCCCTGCTGCATATCCCGCTGCGTCCTTTGCTGTGCGTCTTGCTGTGCGTCCATCTACCTGTATCCTCCTGCGACCGCTGTTGAAAAGTTGGCCTGCGAGCCGCTCTGCTTTATGGCCGCGCAATATCACGTGGACGCCGCTCCTCTGCCTCCGCGTCGGCGAGCGGGGAATGCTAAACCTAGCAAAAGCAAACGAAACGAGACAAAAAATCTGTAGCGAATATATCCGCTCGTTTGATGCTAAATATGGTGCGAGCGAGCCTTGGGGTGTCTGCCGATCGCGTCTTCGTCAGCGCCGCCCCCGCCTCCTGCAGATAATCCAGTTCTGCTGCTAAGTGATATTAGAATTCTCTCAGTCGAGCTGCTTTTGCAACGCGCCCACAGGGGAGGCTGCTAA
>NC_051400.1:35608883-35608956 GCF_015228065.2 Penaeus monodon
TCGCAAAAAAAAAAAAAAATTCACATCAGCCAAAATCCAAGTGTTGCTACATCTCTCCCTGTCTCTTGCCATG
>NC_051400.1:35608980-35609070 GCF_015228065.2 Penaeus monodon
CGGCCTTTAGCTCTAGTGTTGCCTTTCGCTGTGACTGAAATATTCCCTCTCCCTCTTCCCCCGTCATCGCTTTTAAATTATTATCGATTA
>NC_051400.1:35609196-35609519 GCF_015228065.2 Penaeus monodon
GCGAGTTTTTTTTTTTTTTAAGTGGTGATGGATTTCTTCTCTCCCTCTCTCCTATTTTTCATGTTTTTTATTTTTCTTTCTATTTTTATTAATTTTACTTCCTTTTTTTTTGGGGGGGGGGGAAATATGTAGTTTTCTCTTAATTTCTATTTTTTTGTACTTTTTTTTATTTGTTTATATATATTTTTTTCTGTCTTTCTTTCGTTTCACAATTTAAGTCTTTCTTTTGTCGTTTTCTTTTATTTTAGTTTGTAAGGCTTTTTCTTTTCATCCATTTTTTTCCTTTTTCCTTTTTCTGCTTTTTTTTTCTATTTCCCTGGCAT
>NC_051400.1:35609873-35609960 GCF_015228065.2 Penaeus monodon
TTGTTTATTAATTTTCTTAAAAAAAAAGGAATATATTATCAGGCACATACTTGCATGGACGAAATAGAGAGGAAAATAGACAAAGAC
>NC_051400.1:35610116-35610433 GCF_015228065.2 Penaeus monodon
CCTAGAATGAGTAATGGAAATGGATAGACGATGTTAGCAATGTCTGCTTCTCATTTTCTCTCTCCTCCTTCCCTCTTTCTCTTACTCATGCCTCTCTCTCTCTCTCCTTCTTTCTCCTCCCTTCCTCTTTCCTTGCTTCTCCCTTTCCTTTCATTCCTTCCTCTCACTTCTTTTATTCTATCTCCACTTTTCCCTCTCTTTTTTTTTCCTGTCTCTCCTTCCCTCTTCTTTCACCTGTTTTTCCCCTGCCTTTCTTCTACCTTTCCCCTAGCATTCTCCCTATCCTCTTTCCCTTATTTAACAAGTCTTTCTCTCTA
>NC_051400.1:35610927-35611091 GCF_015228065.2 Penaeus monodon
TGGCTTCCACCCGCGGTCATCCGTCTCCTGTAATGAATGCCAGTTGCGTCGCTGGCCTCCAGGGGCGCCACTATCCCCTCTGGGCTCTCAGGAGGCGAGGCATAGGGTCCTGTGACGACGAGGGAACAGGAAGAACTGAAGGACGTCGAGGGGATCCGTCTTTT
>NC_051400.1:35611758-35611887 GCF_015228065.2 Penaeus monodon
TTATGTAAACAAAGGGACGCCATGTACATGAAGGATATACGCCAATAGTGTACACCTTTTATTGCTGAATCGGCTGGGCACACACACGGCACAGTTTGGAACAGTGCAAGAGCCTTTTCTTCCTTTTCC
>NC_051400.1:35611991-35612530 GCF_015228065.2 Penaeus monodon
CTGCGAGTCTTTCTTCCCGCCAGATGGTGGTATTTGTTTTAGTCATTTGTTATTTTATCCATTCACATATTCAACTGAATCAGCTGTTTATTCATATCGGTATTTACTCATATCTGTTCTCGCGAGTTCCTGACTCTGCTTCCCACTAGATGGCTCTGGAGTGACCGTTTCGGCGGAACATGAAAAAGATATTTTGTGTTTCTATCTTTTTGTTGTTTCTTTTCTATTTCTGTTCGTCTATATGCTTATATAGGCCCTTTTATATTAGTCTGATTAAGCATATATTCGTTCGTCCATTTAACTCCTTTTGTCTCTGTCTATCTATTTAGATATTTGTCAACTAATCCGAATATCTTTATTTATCGATTTTATTCAATCTATTGTCCACGTATCTATTTATCGATGCCTTTATCTAACTGTAAATTAATTTTATCTATCTCTATTATAGTGTCTATCTTTTTAGGCACTTGGTTAATTAAAGAGATAGGTAACACTATTTTCATTTGACCTGTTGATTCCGAAAATAAATTCTATCGAAT
>NC_051400.1:35612653-35612787 GCF_015228065.2 Penaeus monodon
CTAGACCCGCCCATTTTCACTCTATGTGGTATGTGCTATATCATGTCTTTTCTGGGTATATCGTCTTTGAAAATGTCCAATGATAAAAATGGTTTTAAAAAATCATCGAAAAAAGACAAAAAGATTAAGAAATC
>NC_051400.1:35613462-35613769 GCF_015228065.2 Penaeus monodon
CTTGGCGTAAAGCGTATCTTTATTCTCCTTCATTCAATATCCTTAATTCATTTTTTCGAGAATTCGGACAACTTTAAATCTTAAATGCAATAAGGAGGTCGAATAAAATGCAAATAGCTTACCAACGTGAGAGATATGATAAAATAAAAACACACCTAAGGAACAGAGAGGAAGTGAAGTGAAGAAGTAACACTCAGATTTATAGAAATGAATTTAAAGAAAACTTCACGAAATAACACACGTTCGCAGGGCAGCACCACGCAAGGAAGTTTAGGGAATATGGAAGTTGGCGTGCAAGGGTTGCCAG
>NC_051400.1:35613798-35614430 GCF_015228065.2 Penaeus monodon
TAAAGGGAGCTGGGATGACGGTCATTACTGTGCTGAATGGAGAGTTAATCCCTGACAGGACCTGCCTAAACCTCCATTGATCTATCTCGCCCACCTGTCTACTCTGCTGACTCTCCCCCGCGCTCATTGCTGACTACTTGCTGCTCTATAAGGGATTATGGGGCTCACCGCTCCTGCTGAGGAGGCGGGCCTAACTGAGTAAGACTGTTTTATTGTTTGTTTACTCCTTAGACTGGCAGGTATATGAAAATTTGCCGTTCTTTTGACGATTAGATTTTAAGTCAGCGAACCAATAAATGATTCTGCTGACTATCCCGCTGAGAGATCCAATCACAGCCTCTTACGCCAACTCGCCACCTCCTACCACAATCGCTACGCTGACCACGCTTCTGACACTGATCACGCTGAAGGCTCCGCTGATAATGACAGCTGAGCATTCGCCTCATTGCGCCGGGATGAGGTGCCGTACGAATGCAGTGCAACGCCAGATTTGCGAAATGGTTTGTCATCTGCCATACGCTTCCGCTGGCTCGCCCTTTTCATTTTTTTTTTCATTGCATTTTCCTTCCTTTCTTTGGTTTCTTTCGTTTGTTGACTTTCATCGACGGAGGGGCTTGTTATCCTTGCCCATA
>NC_051400.1:35614530-35614972 GCF_015228065.2 Penaeus monodon
CCCCCCCTCCCTCCCTTCCGCCCTCCTCCCCGCGCCCTAACCCTCCTCCCTCCCTCCCTCCCTCCCCACCGCCCCACCTCCCCCTTCCCTTCCCCTCCCCCTGCCCCCCTCCCCCGATCCCTTTCCCTCCCCTCCCCCTCCCCCCTCCCCAGCCGCCCCTAACCCTGCTCCCTTCCCTCCGCGCCCTCCCCAGCCGCCCTTAACCCTGCTCCCTTCCCTCCCCCTCCCCTCCTCCCTCCCCAGCCCCAAACCCCCCCCCTCCCTTCCCTCCCCTCGTTCCTCCCACCCGTAACCCGTTCCCGGTCTTCCTCGGCCCTCCTGCCTACCCCCTGGCCCCTTCTCCGTCAGTTCCGCAATTCCTTCTTTATTTTCCCCCTCCTCCCTCCCCGTCGTCTTCCAACCCCGCCCCCTTCCCTCAAGGTCGCCCGGAGGCCCTTGCCCC
>NC_051400.1:35615645-35616248 GCF_015228065.2 Penaeus monodon
ATCCATTTTACCAGCTTTATTTGTGTCTTTCTCAGTCTGTCTTGAATATCTCCCTTTTGATGTCTGATTCCGGGTCTGTTTATCTCTCTTCGGTTTCCCTCGGTCTCCATCGGTCTGTTTCGGTCTCTTCTTTTCTTGAGAATGCTTCGTTCGGTCTTCAGTGATTTCACTCGGTCTCCCTCACCCGTTGCTTTGGTATCCTGCGGTCTCTCTCGATCTCCCTCTATCGCCGTTCGGTCTCTCTTGATCTCCTTCGGTCTCTTTCGGTCTTCTTCTTTCCCTTTCGATCTTTTTCGGTCTTCTTTACACTCCTTTGATCTCCTTCGGTCCGCCTCGGTCTGCTTCAGTCTCCCTAACACTCCTTCAGCCTCCCTCGGTCTCCCTTACACTCCCTCGGCCCCCCTCGGTCTCCTTCGGTCTCCTTCGGTCTCCCTCGGTCTCCCTTACACTCCCTCGGCCCCCCTCGGTCTCCTTCGGTCTCCTTCGGTCTCCCTCGGTCTCCCTTACACTCCTTCGGTCCTTTTCGGTCTCGCCTCGCCCTCATCGGCCAGCGTGGCGGCGTCCGGTGTCATCGAATGGCCCTCTTTGTCACTCTCTCCTATC
>NC_051400.1:35616621-35616796 GCF_015228065.2 Penaeus monodon
ATCACAGACAAGATACGCTTGTTTTTTTATAAAAATTGAAAAAGAAAAATGATGATAATTTGAATACTGACAGGTCGGTGATGATGCTTCTTTGATGATTCCTAAATTATTGTTAGAAAAAAGGGATTTATTTGGATATGTTGCTTTCGGATTAAGTACATATTTGCCTAAAATT
>NC_051400.1:35617376-35617452 GCF_015228065.2 Penaeus monodon
TCTCTGCATATTTCACTTATTCCTCTACTCATAATTTCTTATTTCTATCCCTTCCTTTATCGCCTTTTTCAATAAC
>NC_051400.1:35617514-35617731 GCF_015228065.2 Penaeus monodon
TCGTCATCGATTATTCTTCCCTTTTCCTTGTTTTCCCCCCTTTACGCACATTCGTTCACACCGCTGATGGTGTCCCTTCCTTTTCCTCTTCTCGTCTCTCGGTCTCTGTCATTTCGTCCTTCCCCATTTCTTCCCTTGTCGCATTTTGCCTCTTCTTTTTTTCGTTTCTTTATTCTGTTCTCGTCTCTCTTTCTTTTGTTCTTTTTCTTGTCTTGTC
>NC_051400.1:35617770-35617925 GCF_015228065.2 Penaeus monodon
TTTCGTCATTTTATTCTCATTTCGCTTTTGTCTCCTATCTGTTTTTTTATTATTATCTTGGTTTCGTGTTTCTCTTTTCGTTTTTATTTTCTTTGTCTTTTCGTCTCTCTTTTGTCCTCTTCTTCTCGTCTCTGTTTCACGTTTCATTTATCCGT
>NC_051400.1:35620961-35621080 GCF_015228065.2 Penaeus monodon
ACAAATAAATCAATAAATAACATTTTACTCTTCGATTGTTAGTTGATATTTCTTAATCTTCATTTTCTCTTATTTCTTTTACGTTCGTTTGTTTTTCTTTTTTTTCTCATCACCGTTAT
>NC_051400.1:35622586-35622674 GCF_015228065.2 Penaeus monodon
TCGTCACCGTTGTCGGCCCCTTATTGTTTCCTTCGACCGTCTTCCTTCCCTTTTAGGTTGTCTCCCTGTCAGCCGTGTCCCCGAAACG
>NC_051400.1:35622997-35623157 GCF_015228065.2 Penaeus monodon
GGCCACCTGATCCTTCGGCCACTTCATCAGCGCCAGACCCACATCCGCCGTGACAAAGTGCGGCCGTTTCTCAGGTCCGCAGCGTGAATGGTCCCACCACATTAGCGGCGTGTGAGCTGACCCTCGCTGCCCCACTCTGTCTCCGCTCTTAACCTGTTCC
>NC_051400.1:35623868-35623949 GCF_015228065.2 Penaeus monodon
AATTCCCTCAGTTCTCCCTATTCTGCCTTTTCTTTCTCGGGAATTTTGTCTCCATTTTCGCCCCGCCCCTTTTGTGGTTAT
>NC_051400.1:35625684-35626295 GCF_015228065.2 Penaeus monodon
TAATCCAAAGAAGGAGACTCATCCCTGACGCATGAAGCAAGATTACGTAACGAACACTGCTCCTAAACAAACACGCGACGGCACAATGGACGACAGGCAAGTAACGCTGTCTAAACCAAACAAAATGATATCTGAAAATAAACGCCCCAGCACGCAATGTCAGCATTTACCTTTCCTTGGCTGTGTGCGTCGGGGTTTCCGTGCGTTTCGTGTGCGTAAGGCCTGGCCAGGTGTACTTCGTCTGTACATGTGCTAGATGGCTATATATTCAGCCATAATGTACCTGTTGGATCGGTCATATATATCCGTGTAAGTAGGTTGTGCTGGGTATATGTATAGGTGCCAGGGACTCGTGTGCTTGTAAATGGGTATTTCATACGAGGGGAGACTTAAATATTTCGACAATTAAAAACAAAAGAAAAATTAATGCTATTATGTTTATGTGCGGGTGTAATGGCGGTTGTAAGTGATACGGAAACACAGTTCTTTTGATATTCAATTTTCATATGAGGAGCATTACATTTCCTATTCTTTATTACAAAGGTTATGCAAACAGTGATTGCATAAAACGAACATGGGGTCCATTGATTATCGGAAAACCATATGAAATA
>NC_051400.1:35626325-35626500 GCF_015228065.2 Penaeus monodon
AGTACACATTTTTTTTAGAAGGAAGGCTACATTCCTTGCAAAGAAAGACACCATAACAGCCACTATCAAGTTCATGTAAACCCGAAACACTATATATACAGTGCACAGAGGGTGGAAGTCTACCCAGTTGTGTGGTAATATATACTAGCCCTAGAGTCGCATAGAATTATACCGT
>NC_051400.1:35626666-35626898 GCF_015228065.2 Penaeus monodon
ATTTATTTTCGATGTGCATAACGCGAAGAAAGGCAGGTGTTAAAAGCCCGACTGCTCGAGTGCCTTTGACCCCCCCTCCCAGTCAGATCACTCCTGCCCCCTCTCCCTCCCCCCCTCTCCCTAAATCTACCGTAACGTCGTAAAATTTGGATTATGCTCAGCTTTACGAATGTTTTATGGCACGTTTTAAATAGAAAGTTAAATGCTCCCATAATCATAAAGTTTTTCATGA
>NC_051400.1:35628510-35628837 GCF_015228065.2 Penaeus monodon
ATTTCTCCAATACCAATTCACATATATTATAGAAATTATGTTTCTGGCTGTGATTTGTTTCCTTAACGATATCGTCAAGAAAATGAAGTTATGTTTTTTCCTTTCGAACTGTTCCTTCGCCTCTGCTGTTCGCGCCCATGAAAATGTCATCCATTCCAGCCACAAGAAGACAAGAGACTGGCGAACACAGCCGTAACTCTCTTTCGTAATATTCCTTTTACATGCGACTCCCGAACATTGCGAATAAGAGGCCATGGCCATACATCGCGGGCCATCAGACTGTAATTAGAATGGCTACCGAGGCTATCTGATGTCGTCTCTATTAAA
>NC_051400.1:35629189-35629666 GCF_015228065.2 Penaeus monodon
CGGCCTTTCTACACTTTTTTTTCAACACCAAGGAGCCAATTCTTTTTCATTTCTGGCCCCTACACGCCGTCTGTTCTCTCTCAGTCTGTCCTCCATCCGTCACATTTCTCCTCATCACGTTTTCTATGGCTAATAGAAAACGTGACGAATGGCCACGACGAGGACGCAAAGCCGAGAGGAGGCAAGACGAAGGAGCAATGCAACGAAAACACAAAATGTACAAAAACAACAAGACAATATGCAAGAAACGCGGCCGGCCTAAGGAAAGCCAAGAAGAATGGAAAGGGAGGAGGAACAAGAGGAGAGAGAATAAAAAAGAAGGGGGGGGGGTGTTGGGGGGGTAAGGTAAGGTAAATGCCACGAGCGCAGAGAAAAGGTCGAAGAGAAGAGATGGGATGAGAGAAGCACTCCATCATTTCCGCTGCTTAATTTGTTACATGTCACCGGCCAGCACCTGAATATGGGTTTTCTTTACTA
>NC_051400.1:35630137-35630356 GCF_015228065.2 Penaeus monodon
CCCGACAGGAGAGCAACGCTGAATATTCGTTAGATTAAGTACAATTCACCAAATAAAAAAGAAGGATGGACTTTAGGGGAAAAAATAAAGCAAGATCAACTTTGTGTAAACAGAAGTTGTATTCACTTCAGAGGTACTTTTGTGGCCATTTCAACGTCCGTGATGATTGTGGTATTTTTATTTATTCTGAAATTGATGGTCGTTATCTAGTTAATCGGA
>NC_051400.1:35630767-35631149 GCF_015228065.2 Penaeus monodon
CGCAAACAGTTACCTCTCTGTCAGTATGTACAAACGCTTGCATGATTCAGCGAACAAATCTCAAAATGAACTGTAAAAAAAAGGGAGTTTAATCAACACAGGGCACATCAACCCAACCATGACAACTCGTGCCATGTGGACTAGCCCAGCATATGCGGCACTGTCGTTAATCCTGGCTCATGTTCTTTGTAATTATATCAAGCGGAGGATTAGCAGTGATTTATGCCAACGGGGAACGAGCGAGGTATTGGTGGCTGTCCAGGGACGGTAAACAGTGATCTTTTCTTTAACACGTATTGGTTCATTTTGGGAAATTGCTCGTCCTTTTCTGCTTCTACAATGGCAGTTGGAGGGGGGGGGTGAAGAAGAGGGTAAATGTGTG
>NC_051400.1:35631457-35631590 GCF_015228065.2 Penaeus monodon
ATGAAATAATTCACAATTCCATTCTTTAAGTTCCTCGTGGTCAGGATCCACCCAATTCCCGAATTCGACCCAAGTGAAAATGATTCCAAACATTCGCACGGCATTTTCGAGTCAATATTTCTCCTAGGCTATT
>NC_051400.1:35631797-35632693 GCF_015228065.2 Penaeus monodon
GCCCTTCCCTTTCTCCTTTTATTTTTAATTTTGTTGATATTCAATTTACCGCATAGACTCAAAAGTACACCGAATAAACATGTGGAGTTATGTTGATGTAATAATACTAGGCATTAAGCACTAACACCCAGTTAATTTAATATAAAAAAGATGGCTCAGTGTTGAACAGAATGATAAAACAGTAAGAAAGGTATCAAAGTTTTTATTTTTTATTTCTTTTATTCACATGTAGGATCTTTTTGTCATATAATTGTGCATTGCGAAAGCCTTCTCTGTGTTCGATCACATTACAGAAACATGGAATTGTAAAGCCAATGTAAAACTTACAAAGCTTGGGTGGAAATCGCATAAAAAAGAGAGAAATAAACCGAGGGTTCAAACACGTTTCCGAAACGGTAGATACGTATAAATTTCGAAAAAAAAACAGACGCGAATGAGTAAGGAGAGTATGCATAACCTATTTCGAAAATCGAGACTTGGATCAATGAAGCGACGATGTAAAGCTTTGAAAACGCCGACACGGGTTGATAAAGCGAGGGTGTAAAGTCGAAATCGCCGACACAGACGAAAGGGGCTTCCGTGCCGCGTCTCCGTCACGCCACGGCCCAGTGACAAGCGCGTCTGAAGCTCCGTGCCGCTGTGTCTCAATCCGCTGCCGTGGAAGTCGCTGAGGGAGGGGCCCGCGATGGACCCTTATGGTGTGCTATGTTGCTTTATGCTGACTATCTGTTCTATGTTGGTAAGGCCAGGAGGAGAAAGGAAATGAGGATCTGGGAAGGCTGTGGGTGTTTCTATCTCGGGGTCTCGTGGGCTGTGGAAGAGCGGGGGAGGTGTTATTCGGACAACGATTCATTGTTAACTAGGCAATCTTCGGTGGTGAATTAAGCATTATAGAA
>NC_051400.1:35632778-35632941 GCF_015228065.2 Penaeus monodon
GTACCCCCATGGCGTGCCTGTTCCTGGCGTGCGTCGCGGCCCATTGCCGACTGAAGCTGTCACTGCGGCGAGCTCAGGTGGCAGCCCGCGCCTCGAGCTTCTCCTCCCTGTCACTCTCCGCCTCAGACTAAAGCGCCCTAGTGATTGTCTGTCGCGTTTATGC
>NC_051400.1:35633022-35633176 GCF_015228065.2 Penaeus monodon
GGGTTCTTTGGTTTCCGGTTGTAGATTGGTCTTGTTTGAAGCCTGTGCCTGATGGTTTTATATGTTTTGTGTAGTTTTGTTATTGGGAGTGGAAAATAAACCACACTGTAGTGGATTTTATATCAAATAGTGACGGAATTGAGCCTGATTCGGG
>NC_051400.1:35635246-35635808 GCF_015228065.2 Penaeus monodon
TATTCAGATAAATTGTCTTCACGTCCGGGAAAATGACGGTGCGTCAGGCGACATTACTCTTAATCATATAGTAAATACTGTTGCCCTTTGTTTACAGCAGGACAAAGTTATGAGGGCAGAACACCGCAGGCCGAGAGCAAGATATAATTGCTGTGAATTTAAACATCATATCAAATATATTTAACCAAGCAATAAACATGTTCTCTGTGAAAATATATTTAATATTTGATTGCATAGAATTATCTTTAATTTATGCTGCACATTAAAAGAATTATGACAACAACAGTTGGGCATTCTTATAGATATGATTCTAATGTCTTGATAAAAAGGTGAATGCGTAATGACACGATGCCCTCGGGAATTTATTCTATTTATCCTAGAAGGCAATAAGTGAAAAACTAAATGAGATATGCTGATTATAAATAGCATAGTCCCTGTAATGTCAAGATACAGTATAAGGGAATTTCAGCAAACTGGCCGTGATAATAGGCTGTATGGTATAAAGGTTGCGTGTTATAGTTGTACATTTTTTTTTTCACTGGGAACTCTGTAGAATATAATC
>NC_051400.1:35636042-35636264 GCF_015228065.2 Penaeus monodon
ATTTCCCTTTGCCGTTTTACTATAATTGAGTTGAAATTTATACTCACTGTATTTTTTCTGAAGTTGGAAATTCTATTTACAATTATACGACTCAAGCCCCACGAACGCCTGTAGGCACCTCCCTGTAAGCCGCTTGCCACGCCCATTCTGCTCATTCTAGGTGCCAAAAATATTCCTGAATGTCGAGAATTTGTCAAGTCCCGTTGTGTGTGTGTTTGGTCA
>NC_051400.1:35636904-35636970 GCF_015228065.2 Penaeus monodon
AGTGACGTTATATAAAAGAAAAATCCCCCTGAATGTATAAAACATTCCGTTTCATATCATGAACGG
>NC_051400.1:35637009-35637197 GCF_015228065.2 Penaeus monodon
TAGTAAAGTTCGTATCAAGACAAAATAATAAAAAAACACAGAAATAGAAGAGATATTGCAACTTAGTAATACAGTGAAGTGAATGTAACAAGAAACAAATATACAGGCTGCAATAATACATAAGTTAATGCATAAGAAACAAAAATATACAATAAACGTGAAAATAAAAGATAACGCTAATAATCGCT
>NC_051400.1:35637231-35637377 GCF_015228065.2 Penaeus monodon
GATATCGATAAACGGATGTTTGAGAAAGGAAGGAAAGGTCAAACAGACAAACAGACAGTAAAAAAAATATATAACAAAAATATACAATCAACTTAACTTTCTAAACTAAGAACACAAAAACGCAATAACAGGTTTTTAAACTCCCT
>NC_051400.1:35637517-35637632 GCF_015228065.2 Penaeus monodon
GGGCGACAGCGACGGGTGGGCCCAAGCGAGAGATAACACCCTGAACTAAGTTACAGCTGATCCTAACAAGGTTGTCGCGGAAGAAGCGCGTTCGGCCTCCCCAAGATGCTCGAGA
>NC_051400.1:35638121-35638641 GCF_015228065.2 Penaeus monodon
CATCCTTCCGTTTCCGATATCACTGCCATCCGGATATCCAAATTGTAACACGCTTGTTTTACACTGAACAAAAAAAAACTGTTCCTCAGCAACACAAATTTTAAAATGTTTGTACACTCCATAATTAATCCTGAATTATGCTTCCATTCGACCCTTGGCGTCTGTCGCATAAATGAAAGGCGCGCCCATAAAGTTTGCAAATGAGATAAAGCCAGTGCGACCCGAAGTGCGCAAATTTTAGATTAAATCGAGCGGCTTAACAAGGCAGGTGGCGGAGGCATATGACGAAACCCTATATTAATGACGTCATCAGAGCGAGTCCCGGATAAATGGTGCGAGATCAAAGAGGATTATGCGAACGCTCCTCAGATTACGGCCCCTTAACACTGATGAATGGCAGTCGCTTGAATCCGGCTGCAAGAACGGATGAACGATGCTCGGCCCCCAAACACCGGTGCCAAACGTGGATTTAATGCCTTGTTATTCGGAAGGTCGGAAAGGTGTTCTGACGCCGAGTCGG
>NC_051400.1:35638666-35639070 GCF_015228065.2 Penaeus monodon
CGCATAATCCCTTTTTTTCTTCCTATTTCACAAGGGTAATTGCGACGAATGCCTCGCTGAGCTATAAGAACGGCACTTTGGGATCCCCCCCCCACCCCCCTTTTCCCACCCTGGACGCGCAGGAAAACTTGAGAGTCCGCGCGCGCCCTCCCGATCGCCCCCCCCCCTCCCCCGCCTCGCATGCAAGACCCGTCGGGGGATGTCCTACTGCAACATGTTGAGAAGGATGCAGAAGAGGCATTCCTCGCGTCAACTTTACTCTTCACTTTATTCTCTTGGTCGACATGCAATGAAAGTTCTTTTAACACTGACGAAGATGAAGAATTATTCACGAAGGATGAAAGAATTCTTTCAAGGATTTCAAAAATCATTTTCTTGTCGTTTTATTCGTTAGACGATGTCCT
>NC_051400.1:35639689-35639850 GCF_015228065.2 Penaeus monodon
TGGTCTGTGGCTTTCCCCAAGTTGGACCAAGTTGGGGGCCAAGTTAGAAAGCGTCGGAGAGAAAAAAAAAAAAAGCTTTCCGTGGTGGCGGATAAAGAGAAGTCATTAAGTTTGAATCAAAAAAGGGAAGGGATTTTCCGCTGGAAACGGAAGAACCAAAA
>NC_051400.1:35640724-35641022 GCF_015228065.2 Penaeus monodon
ATCCAAACTTACTTCGACTCGCAGCTCGGCACCGGATCTCGTATTTCTACGGGGGATTTTCGCCTGGGATTTCTGAGGCGATTAAGAATCCACAGATTACTTTGAAGGACGAAAGATGACTGATCGCTGATGTGCAAGTGAATTTTCTTCTCTATTTTTGTATCTCTCTTTCTTTCTCTCTCTTTTTATCTCTTTCTGCCTTTCTTTTACTTTTTCTCTATTTTTATTTTGTGGGTTAGTCATCAGTGTCGTCAATCTATTTTTTTTATATAAATAAAAGGATTTCTTTTCTCATACG
>NC_051400.1:35641082-35641315 GCF_015228065.2 Penaeus monodon
TGTATGTGCATAGAAGTCAATGATTTTGCAATGGCATTATCAAAACCATTTGGTGTCGTAATAATATATTTGAACTATAACGCTAAGAAAATTTATTGTCTTTTCACTAAATCTCAAAAGAACCAGAAACATCCTTACATAATATAAAGGTAAGAGTTAACGCTTATGCTCTGAAATTAGCAATCATTCTGATGCCTAATTCCCCTAAAATGCATGGCACTACTATGTTGATT
>NC_051400.1:35642321-35642440 GCF_015228065.2 Penaeus monodon
GGTGAATTAGAACGAACTTAAAGAGTATTTAGATAAGGACGGAGAAGAAAAAAAAGTTAATCTATTTAAAGCTGTTTAAATACGTGTTTTTACGTAAGTTTTTCGTTTATTCGTATGTT
>NC_051400.1:35643438-35643545 GCF_015228065.2 Penaeus monodon
AGAAATTTCCGTCTTCCGCCTCCACTTTTTACAACATCCTCGTAAAGTTTGCGAAGGTCAAGCGGGTAATAAAACAATCAACGTGGAATCCGAGGCTGTTAAAGCGA
>NC_051400.1:35643656-35643721 GCF_015228065.2 Penaeus monodon
AAACCAGAAGATGAAACGAATAGGAATAAGAGAAAAACAAAATTACTAATTATGTATGTCTTGTC
>NC_051400.1:35643853-35644032 GCF_015228065.2 Penaeus monodon
AATAGGCACGTAGCCCGCGGGCGCAATTCGTCCGCGAAACAACCAAACAGCGTCAAGCGCAAAGGAGTCATTCGAACGCCAAACGGAGCGTCGGCGGCCTGACTGAGCCCCCTCGGCAGTGTGAGCAAGTTTACATAATTTACAGATCAGATAATGAAGAAAATCGAACGGGGAAGAAA
>NC_051400.1:35644591-35645164 GCF_015228065.2 Penaeus monodon
ATCGTATTTCATTCAAGTGGTCCCTTGACCTTTTGTCTGATATACCTGCAAATTCCCAGGACCTTTTAGGAACTTTGAATGGGATTTATGACAAGGGACAAGCAAGGGGCAAGCAAGGGGCAAGCAAGGGACAAGCAAGGGACAAGCAAGGGACAAGCAAGGGGTAAGCAAGGGCAAGCAAGGGACAAGCAAGGGGTAAGCAAGGGGCAAGCAAGGGACAAGCAAGGGACAAGCAAGGGGTAAGCAAGGGACAAGCAAGGGGCAAGCAAGGGGCAAGCAAGGGGCAAGCAAGGGGCAAACAAGGGACAAGCAAGGGGTAAGCAAGGGGCAGGCAAGCGGCAAGCAAGGGGCAAGCAAGGGGTAAGCAAGGGGTAAACAAGGGGCAAGCAAGGGACAAGCAAGGGACAAGCAAGGGACAAGCAAGGGACAAGCAAGGGACAAGCAAGGGACAAGCAAGAGGCAATCAAGGTCCAAGCAGGGTCCAAGCAAGACGCAATCAATGGGCAAGCAAGGGGCAAGAAAGGGACTCGCCACAAAGAGTAAAGGAATATATACACGCATATAAACAACCCC
>NC_051400.1:35645239-35645894 GCF_015228065.2 Penaeus monodon
ATCCAGCTAGCATGCATATACATTGCTCTCCAACGTTCACCCATCGATAAGCCCACTATGTTTCTCTAAGCCCACCCTTTGCCTCACAGCCTACCGTCCTTTTCAAGCCCACTCCTCTCCCTCAAGCTTAACCTTCGCCTTGAAGCCCACCCTTCCTCTCTAAGCCCACCCTTCCTCTCTAAGCCCACCCTTTGCACCATAGCTTACCCTTGCTTTCAAAACACACCCTCCCTCTCTGAGCCCACCCTTCGCCTCATTGCCTACTCCCCCCCCCTAGACCCACCTTTCGCCTCAGAGCCCACCTTTCCCCTCCAGGCCCACCCTTCCTCCCAGACCTCGTCCTCGTCCTCCCTCCTTCCCACCTAAGCCTCTCCCCCCATCCTCCTCCCTCCATCTGACGAAGGAGCGCCTCCCTCTGCCTCCCTCCGCCTCCCTCCGCCTCCTCCACTCGGTGGCCTCCGCACTCGCTCCTCGGGGACGGTCGCGCCTCCTGCAACATGCATGAGTGAATTTGCAAATGTTACGCCGCTCTCCTGCTCGGATATGTGGCATACTTAGAGCCGAATAACCTGCTCTAACGGATTTTCTACCTGCGAGAATTGTATCTTGATGCGCGGTCGGATTCAGGGAGAGTCGACCACGGGAAGCCAGCACG
>NC_051400.1:35646128-35646513 GCF_015228065.2 Penaeus monodon
ATCAAAGCTATATAATCAAAGCTTGTCTCGAGGAAATGTCTAGGGTTCTTTCGAAAAGTGATCCAAATATGCATATATCTGTAAATCAATTTTCTCGCCGTTAATTGTCTTACTCAGTACCCTGCCGTTGTTGCTGTCTTTCGGCAAACGTTCCTTCGTCGTGGATTGCAAAACTCTCTTTGGTTCCTGCAGTATTCAAGGCGCCTCCAGTCTAACACGAAGAAATTGAATCCCATGTTTAAATCGCATGTTCATGTCTTCGAGTTTATGAAGAGACGTGTCTGTGTGAAGAAATGGGTGTCAGTGCGTGTATGTGGATTTCCATAAAACGTATATAGAAAATGAATCTCACGTGTATTTGTGTCGTGTGTGCCACGTTGTGTAT
>NC_051400.1:35646635-35647392 GCF_015228065.2 Penaeus monodon
CCTGCATAGGTCTAGATCTCTTCATAACTTCATAATCAACAATAACATTACATTTTCGTTTTCCCTTCATTTTAATCCTTAGTCTTTCTAATTTCCGCACATTTATTCATTTTTCCACATTTATTCTTCAAAATCTCTCCTTCCTTCATCCCATAAAACTGTCCCAGCATTCTTCATTTCCCTATTCTTAAGAGCAAACCCGTTTTGTGTTCCTATTCTGAAATCGTTTTTGTATCCTATGTTTTTGAGTCTGTTTCCATCTCTCTGCCTTTGATCCTCTTACCTGTAAACCTTTTATTTCAGTTCGTCTGTGCTCATTACTGACATATTTTCTGAAACAATATCTGCACCTGGGAAGTTCCTTTTTTTATTTCATTTTTCTCCCATTCCTTTGATACAAAATGCGGTCTGCTTCTGCTCTTTTGATAATATTGCGGTATTGTTCGTATTGTCTCGAGGGAATTTTGGCGTGAATGATTGTCTGGGATAATGTTGAGCTCTGTTTTATATAACGAATTTTCATCCCGTAAAACTCTACGGGGAAATTAGTTTCGCGTTTCACTTACACATCGTCAGGACAAATATCTCCTCCATTTACATTTCATTCTAGTTGACCCAATTTTAGCAGCAGACACATCATTCTTCATCGTTACTCTCCTAACGTGTTCCCTTGAGAAAAAAGTATGTTGTTCAAGGCCAAGAATCCTGAACTTCCCTTTTCGAGGTGGTGTTCTTGGTCCTATGATATTCAGGGCCT
>NC_051400.1:35648092-35648766 GCF_015228065.2 Penaeus monodon
ATGTACGAGGTGAAGACATTTAGAATCTGTCTACTTACCCAGGCTGATATTCATGATTTCTCTAATCATTATCCTCAGTGGCATTTAACGCCCCTGAAAAAAAATATCTAGAAATAATATAATAACCTTAAACTACAAAAGTCCTTTAGTAACCTGTTAAGTAGTTTCGAACCCGTGCCTTTTATATTTTTTTCTGAGCAGACATTTATTACCATGAATATCTAGCATATAAACATAGTCATGAAAGTTTTCACATATATTCAAGAATTTAAGGATTTTTTTTTCCGTTGGTAACTTTTTTTTTATAATGTACTGTAATCGTTCAGCGTAAATTTACATTTACTGCTTTCAGGGAGTGTACTATCAACAGCATTCCCACGTTAATTAATGGAATATATGATATGTTCACATCATGGAATCTTTTTTGAATTGAGATGCACTAATTAGAAAGTTATTTTGAAGTAATGGTTGGTTATCCTCGCAACATTTTTTAAAATTCTATATTCTTCTGAAATCTAACCATTGACCGTCTATAGATATCCCCATTATCCCCAATGAAACGTTTGTCAAAGTGCCATACTCTTGATCATTAAGAATCCGTCTTCGTTAACAATTATTTAAAACACTGAAACATTCCTTTGTACAAGCCAGGTTTGTAATATTATGTATTTTTT
>NC_051400.1:35649010-35649391 GCF_015228065.2 Penaeus monodon
GAATCATATATTATCTTTTTGTTGTGCCTAAATTTCCCTCCTCCATTTTTGAAAGATCATAGCCTATGTAGTCTTCAGGTCAGCTTAACCACTAAACTAAGCACGAACGGACTATTTATCCATTGTTTTTACTACGAAAATAACTCTTAAGACATCGTTCAACAAGTGTTCAAAGCCCTTCAATAAAGCAACCTTATGTTTCTCTTCGTCCACCTTTGTCAATTAAGTGTAGCTTGGTTTCCTTTACATTTTTGGATATAACTGTATATGTTAATTATAATACAGTCAAAGGAAGCGCTCGCTCATTATGCATTGTTGAGCGCCCGACCTGGTTATCTGTGTTTACATAAACGTTCAAATTGTGTAACGAACGCATCGCGC
>NC_051400.1:35649572-35649967 GCF_015228065.2 Penaeus monodon
GAAGTTGATGGCATATTGATATTGACTACCTTCATAAGGCTAATAATAATACGTTTTGCAGACATCTGTTTTTTCAACCTCGTTTCTGCTCCGTGTCTTAGATGAAAGGTCATGTTTACTGGTTTCTTTGTATTTCTTTGTTATTGCTTTGTAGTTCCTGTTGCCGTTCATCACAGGAAGGAACATCTGTATATGGATTTAGATATGGTGGTACATGGATTATGTACGTCTATGTATAAGGCATTATGCATCATGATTAACAAGCTTAAAACGATGAAACAGAGAGATATAGATTCCCACATCGTTAATTATCATCAGCTATAATAACATATTATCATAATATTATCATAAGATACAAAATATAGATTCCCACATCGTTATCTATCATCAGCCGT
>NC_051400.1:35649997-35650306 GCF_015228065.2 Penaeus monodon
CGAGATATAGATTCCCACATCGTTAATTATCATCAGCCATTATAAGATAGACGAGAGTTGCATCAAGCGAAATCGAATAAGTTTATTTGAGATGAAAGCAGTTAAATACAGTCACTAGGTAATCCCTTATGCTGACATTCACGAGGGCAATAAATTTTGTTTGCCCGTGGGATGAGAGATGCGCGGGTGACATTTGAATAAGTTAACTGCGGTAAGTCAATAATCCTACCAACGGCAAGTTCAAATTATCAACTTTCTTTTCTCTCTCTTTTCTTCGTCTGTTTGGCTACTTCTTGCTCTTCCTTCAGA
>NC_051400.1:35650343-35650435 GCF_015228065.2 Penaeus monodon
CTTCTTTTTAATTCTTTTGGTTCATGTTTTTCTAAATCTCCTTTTTCTATCCTCATTTTCTTGTCTTTTTTTATCTTCTTTTGATGTTGCTG
>NC_051400.1:35650810-35651079 GCF_015228065.2 Penaeus monodon
TCCTTAGTTCTAGTTTTCAGAATTGGCCCCGAACACACGTAGTCATTCCCTTCGCCAAATAAACATTTCAGTCTTTTCAGAATACTTAGCTCTCCGCCCTTTGTTATATAAGTAAACGTTCGATATTTTCTGAAAAACGATTACAGTGTCTTCGAATACGGATTACAGTTTCTTTTCGCTTTGTATACACGTTTTCGCAGCAGCATTTATCTTCCACAAGTAGTTTAGCAATAGAAAATGATAATTATAAAATAAATACATCCTGTTAA
>NC_051400.1:35651143-35651294 GCF_015228065.2 Penaeus monodon
ATAAGGCAAACCGATATATAACATTTTTCCGTCAAGCAGTTCAGTGAACGAAAACAACGTAAATAAAACACATGGACGAGTCCAAAGCGATATTCTACGAATTACTTTGAATAATTCGGGTTTATATATGTAGAAGAAGGATATTGTTACG
>NC_051400.1:35651371-35652076 GCF_015228065.2 Penaeus monodon
GGTACAGTGAAGTGAGGATAAAGGTGGATTGTGATGAAAATGAGGATGATTGTGCTGATTGCAAGAGTGGAGTGAGGAGAGAATGACGGTGGGTGACGGTGACGGTGACGGTGGTATGCAATAATAGAATGAGGGGGTGATGGTGAGGATATGATGATAATGGGGGGGTATGGTGAGAAGAGTATGAGGAAGATGGAAAGGGTATAACGGAAGACGATGATGCTGAGTGGATATTGGGCACGAAAGAGAGTGATGGTGAGTATTTGATCGGAAAATGAGGATGACGAGTATAATGAAATTAAGATTAAGAGGATTGTGATGATACACTGGGTAAAGAATAATGGTATTTTATAGTGAAAGAGGATGAAAACGAGGATTCCACGGTGAAAATCATAAGATAAGATGAAATGATGAGAAACAAAAAATATGATAATGAGGATATGGTGACAGGAGGACAAGAATAATAGTAAAGGCAGGCTGAAAGGAAGTGAAAGATGGTGAGCGTATGATGACAGCAGGAAGGGAAAGATAATGAACACATGGTGAAAGGAGGAGGCGACTGACAATTGGGGTATAGTGATAAAAACAACAAGGAACTAAGGCAGATAAATATAAGAATGATATGAAAGAGTGATGCCAAGAGACTGTTGTTTGACAATTTGGCGAATACGAAAATTGATGAGTTAATGAATCTGATTAATACCT
>NC_051400.1:35652289-35652532 GCF_015228065.2 Penaeus monodon
TTCCGCAGGAGGCGTCCCAGGGCACCGTGTCTCCTACGGCGGCGCTCGGCAATCGTCTCAAATATTTACGCCATTATTTCAGTCCACGGACAGAGCTGAGAGCGGGAGGGGAAAAATTAATGTGAAAGTTCTCGGATGTATAATGAGCAGCGCCCGCGGTGGTTCGCCCAATTTCGAGAGAGCAACGTCTTAATTAGGAAGGACCTGTTTTTTCCGCTTCGTTTTGAGAATCGGGGTTGACGC
>NC_051400.1:35653215-35653279 GCF_015228065.2 Penaeus monodon
ATCTATGGTTATTGAAAAAACGAAGAGTTAATTCCGTTACGAAAAGGAAATGACAGACGTAACC
>NC_051400.1:35653720-35653875 GCF_015228065.2 Penaeus monodon
GGGTAGGGAGGGGGGGATGAAGGATGACACTCAATATAATTAGTTCCTCCTCTGCTCTCTCACCACATTCCATTTCGTCACCGGAATAAGTCGCTTCGCTTTTAGTGTTAATACACAAAATTAATTTTCTTGAAATATTGTTTATCCTCACATAA
>NC_051400.1:35653971-35654181 GCF_015228065.2 Penaeus monodon
TTGTCCCCGGAAGGTACAACATGAACAAAAAGAAAACGAGGTGACCTGTGATGACCTGACTTGACGAGCGAAGAGAGAAACTCGAGGCTTGCTATTACCTGTGGGGACCTGCAGGAGACGCATGACCTTCCCTGCGATCATAGGGTCTCGCTTTTATCAGCTGATCTAATCTACTGTGATCTCTCTGCTTCTTAAGTGGCCAAAGTAGGT
>NC_051400.1:35654342-35654538 GCF_015228065.2 Penaeus monodon
ACAAGAGATCCAACGAACGTTTCCGTAGAAACACGCACACACCTGCGGCCCCAGATACACACCCCTCCCCCTCCCCCGCCACCCCCCTCGTAGCAAGGGTCTAACGACTTGCCCTTTGGAGAGGGAAGGGGGGGGGGAGGGGGGAAACAGAGAAAGATAAAGGAAGTTAGAGAAAGGGAGGGAAATAGCTGGTAAC
>NC_051400.1:35655544-35655757 GCF_015228065.2 Penaeus monodon
TCCTCCCACAGTTTCCCTCGGGAGGGATTAACAGCCTGAGATCCACAGCCTCACCATAGCAACACACGAGTCGGCGCCTTGACGGAAAACACTCTAATTATGTTTATTCTACCTGTTGACTGAAGGCATCCCGCGACCTGCGCCGCCGTGCCCGCTGATTAGTGTCGCTGCGTTGCGTTGTCTCGCTCTGGGTCTCACTGCCTCCAGCTGGTC
>NC_051400.1:35655902-35656522 GCF_015228065.2 Penaeus monodon
GTGAATCCTGTTCTCAACCAATTTTCAACACAAACAGTATTTAAACGGGATAATATAAACAAGTACGGATTACAATAATGATTCAACAAAATATGGTACTGCTTTAACAGAATTTCGTCGGATGGAACAATACACAAACACAAAGCTGGAAATAGGGTTACACTCTAATATCCAAATATTTTTTTTGGATAATAGAGTAGTGGGAAAATAAAGCGTGTGGAAAGCACTGCAGCAGAGGATTATCCACGGCCGTTCTGTTCCGGGTTTTCAGCAGACAATGGGGATTTGCCATAAACTGATTCCTTCTTTCGGTTCTATATTCAGTTAAATATATAAAAAAAGGATATTAAGACAAGAAGTGGAAAAAAGGTGAATATGTGCATAAAACTTGGTGCTCCTTATTCACTGCGGGGGGAGGGGGGGGAGGGGGTACTGTATTTCTAAGCACTCCGATGAAATCGACAAAGACGAGGAAGAATAGGCATCACGGATCTCTTAATGATGGAATAACTTCATTAAAACTCTAATGCCGAAGATAAGCTCTTAGAAATTGATTAAAGGGCGAAAAGAGGAACGAATGGAAGATTATTTATTCCCAGAACTCGGGAATTAAAACAAAT
>NC_051400.1:35656866-35657254 GCF_015228065.2 Penaeus monodon
AAACTCCAGAGACATAAGAAAAATAAGCAAAAACAGTAAAACAAATCAATCATGCAAGCAGAATAAAAAATATTATATAATGCAGATAATGAAAAATCAATCAATTAACACAATATATTCAGAAAATAAAAAGTGGAGATGTTTACAACACAATGAGGGAGAGTCCACACAAAAGAAAAAATAAAAGTCACCCACATTTGATGACAAGATTGTCACTTTTTTTTAAACAGATTCAGGCGAATTAACGGGAAATCACTTAATATATTCTTCACGGGACCTTTTACTCGGGAAATATCTTTGGACAAAACCATCCCCTCGTCAAGAGTATTTGCATGTACATATTTTCCTGTACATGAAATAACCAACTATACAAAATCAGGGCGTTTCG
>NC_051400.1:35657320-35657409 GCF_015228065.2 Penaeus monodon
GATGAAAGCGACCTCAGCTCACCAACCGGCACTTCGTGGTGTACCGATTTGAGCTTAAACCTGATTCGACCCGCCACCAAAACAACGAA
>NC_051400.1:35657500-35657588 GCF_015228065.2 Penaeus monodon
AACACAAAATAGTAACTTATACGCAAAGATAAAAGAGCACGTATTCACTGTTTCGTTAGTCGTGAAACGAAAAGTTCGAATCGTTACC
>NC_051400.1:35657685-35657897 GCF_015228065.2 Penaeus monodon
GAATATTAAGATGCTTAAAATATTAAAAAATGTAAAGAGAAAGTGTCAGACGTAAATTCACACAGACACCACATGACTTCTTACTTAATTGTCAAAAGCAAGCTGTTTACTTGGTAGACGATTATAGAATATTACAGAAGCCTAAAATATTTAAAAATATATAGTCCAATCACAGACCTTAAACAGTGTGTTATCTAGTCCCATCCAGTACC
>NC_051400.1:35658010-35658678 GCF_015228065.2 Penaeus monodon
AAGTACCTGTATCTAATATCCAATCCTGAGGAAACCAACTATGTCAACCTGTCCTAGAAACACTTATGGCACTGTATAAACACTCGCAAAGACCTAAGGGTTTGTGGACAGTGACTGCCGCACGTCCCTCCCTAGCGAGCAGTGGGAAGCAGTGAGTAGAGGGGTCTTAATGAATAAATAAAGTCTTGTACCGAACATGAATAAGATCAGCCAGACACCCTTAATAGCCAGGTATAAAGGAGCAGTGGAGGCGTCGTTGTGTGGAAGGAGCTATGCTTGCTTGACAGAGAGAGGAAGAGGACGTTGATGTTTGCAGACGGTGGCAGTTCCATGGGACAGGCAGAGATTTTTTTTTTTCTTTTTAAGAACTTGCTGATGACTTATGGTCGTCCTCTCATCAAAAGGTGTGTACGGAAGAGTATGTAATAACCCTCCCTTGAACCCCGTAAATAATTTTTTTTCTTTTTTTTTACTATTATTAAACACACACACTCACATATACCATTGCGCTTCCGCCAAAACGCTTTTCACCGGCTGTCTTCCTGGTCACGCCCATTTGATGTGTCATGCAGACAGACTTCATGAATGAAGCACCAAAGCTTCACTTTCCATCTTGAGCAGAAGGAGGGAAATGCAGAGAAACTTAGTTTTTATTGTCGCCCCCCCCC
>NC_051400.1:35658720-35659084 GCF_015228065.2 Penaeus monodon
CTAGAGGGGAATTTATGCTTCTGTTCGTGTCTCATGATTCGTTAGCCTCGTTTATTCGAATCAGCGAGACGCTTGCCATTAAGCTCAGTACAATACATCCCATGATGAACCCATATTGAACGCAGAGCCCATTCACACTTCACTAATTATATGTTTGAGGAATCCTTACTTTAAAAGCGCCGTAAATTAATAATTATCATAATAGCTATTGCAAAGCGACGCTGCACATCGGAATTGAGGGCTGCCCATTGTTGTCGACAAAAGAAGTCAGTGATACGCGATTAATTAATATCAACAATAAGTGGTTTCAGTTTGACATTTATTTCACGTTTTCAAGTTTTCATTGCGGTTTCATTCTGTTTGT
>NC_051400.1:35659623-35659723 GCF_015228065.2 Penaeus monodon
ATCAACTCGTCCGATCGCCTGCCCTGGAAATTCGCGCCCATCCGTTTTTATTACGTTTGTTTTCGCAACGTCACCGAATCGCCGAATCGTGTTTGCAGTG
>NC_051400.1:35661195-35661436 GCF_015228065.2 Penaeus monodon
CGCCCACAAACACACCTTCTCACACGGACATCATGCATGCATAACCCTCCCGCCCCACCATACAAGAAGAGAGAAAGGGGGTACCTAACCAAACCTAAAAGAGGGAAGAGTCAGTACAAACTTTTCCTACAGGAGCTTGTCAGGGAAGAGAACAGAACAAGGCCGTCTTTCTCCTCTCTGCTCGTCTCAAAGGCATAATTAACATTACAGGTAAGGCAGGGGTGACAACAGCGGCGGAGTC
>NC_051400.1:35661562-35661814 GCF_015228065.2 Penaeus monodon
GTATCTGTTAGTCCGTAAATCAGAACAGAGAGAAGAACCAGTTACCGGAGTCGGGAGAGGGGAGGGAGAAGGGAGGGAGATAAAGAGGGAGAAGGAGAGGTGGCGGAGAAGGGGGGAGAAAGAGGAGAAGGAGAAGGTGGGGAGGGGGGAGAGAGAAGGAGAGGGCGAGGGAATCGGAGAAGGGGGAGAGAGTAGGAGGAGGAGAATAAAGGAGGCAAAGGGAGATGGGGGTGAATGAAGGGAGGGAGATAT
>NC_051400.1:35662256-35662495 GCF_015228065.2 Penaeus monodon
ATGGGTTACAAAGGCAATATTCTATAATACAGACAAGCGAACAAAAGAAAAATGGGAAAAAATAACGAATTCTTAACGTTAAAAAAACAAGAAAAATGGCATACATATAATATGAATGAAAATGATGCACAAAAAACAACGACGGACAAACAGATCTTGATTCTATAGTCTGATGAGGATCTTTGTCGGCCTCGAAACGCCGTTGTTTATTGTTCCCTTATCATCTTTATATACTGATG
>NC_051400.1:35663559-35663639 GCF_015228065.2 Penaeus monodon
GAATGAACAGAAACTGTAAGAAAATGGTACTTATCAGTAAAAACACACAATATCTAGGAAACTACTGAAATTTGTTAATT
>NC_051400.1:35663727-35663826 GCF_015228065.2 Penaeus monodon
CAAGGGAAAATTCTGCTAATTAATCATAATTAGTACAAACAAAAACGACTGATATTAACTACGAAAATAACAAATGAATTATCAAATGCATAAAAATAT
>NC_051400.1:35664002-35664090 GCF_015228065.2 Penaeus monodon
TGTAGAGAAAGTATGTCATGAGAGTGAGTGGGTGTTTGTAAAGCTTAAGTGCGAGGTATGGAGAACTGAGGTATTTTCCGGACCAGCG
>NC_051400.1:35664545-35664657 GCF_015228065.2 Penaeus monodon
GTTCAAAATCCCTAGATCCCCCCTGCCCCCTACCCCCAGCTGGACGGTGTCTCCCCGGGGCTCTTAGGGGAGTGGGTGGAGGAAAGGCGACGAAACGGCCCAGGTCAGACCG
>NC_051400.1:35664781-35665121 GCF_015228065.2 Penaeus monodon
GCCCCTCCATCAGCCCGACCTCGTCCACGTGGCGACGGCGTCGCCCTCCGTCCGCAGCCGTCACTTGTCTCTTTGGCGCCGCTTCGGGCAAACGGGGTCGGGGGAGCTGAGGGTGTAAATAATTAGGGCGGTTGTTTAGAGCTACAGAGGCCGCGTTTAGAGCGACGCTTTGACTGTTTTCTATAAGGCTTGTTCCCTCCACCTGTGAGCGAGTAAAATAAACCTAATTGATATCACCGCGACTGCCGCTTCGCCTTGCAGCCGCGCACTAATGAGAAGCAAACACAGTCGTGCTAAGGCTTCCGCGAGGGAGAAAAAAAAATCTATTCTTTTATTAAAA
>NC_051400.1:35665165-35665273 GCF_015228065.2 Penaeus monodon
TTGGGTTGGAGTATAATCTCCTTTGAATATGTGAATGAAAAAAGGGAAGATATCCCGCTGATACACCTTCTTAATCATGAAAGCCGTTTACCCAAAAAGGTTTGTGCT